>NC_059116.1:18708980-19008980 GCF_020740685.1 Jaculus jaculus | reverse complement strand
ACTCGTGTCCAGGAAGGTTGAGGAGGCACCAGGACGCATACTGCGCAGGAGGGACAGTTGGCAGTAGCTACCTGGCAGCAGTTGGTAGCTGCCCCCATGATTTGTAAACATCTTCGGTAGGGGGGTGCCGGGGGGGGGGGGGGGGGGCGGGCCCTCGTCATCACCCTGCGTGAAGAAAATAAGCAGAACGGAATGTGTCCTAAGGTCCCGTGCATGTGCATTTAAAACACAAAATGGACCGTTTGTCAAGAAAACAATGAAACAAAACGGCCCCGGTTGCACGTCGCTATAGCTGCGAGCTGTGGTGGGCGGGGCTGGGAATTGCGAGGATTAAAGGAGGCGAAGGGCGCATGCTCACTAATCAGTTAATTGCACCGGGAAGAGGCCCAGGCGGGTCTGATGAGCAAGTAGGGGGAGATGTAATTGTGCCCGTGATGGAGGACGAAGGTGGAGGAAGGTGTAATTAGCTCCACACGCGGCAGGGAAGGGAAGGCAAGACGGGTTTGTGGCCTCCCGGAGGAGCCACGGTTCGAGACTCCAGACTGCTCGCTATGGTCGGTGCTCGCGCCCAGCTCTCTCAAACGGAACCGTCAAATTGTAAAACTTTCAAGAAGAGATGCTCCTTGATGTCTAGGAAACTCAGCGCCCCGCGGGTCTGTTTTTAGAACCCGCAGGACTTGTTCTCTAGGTTACCACGCACCGTCCACCTGGGCACCCTCACAGCTGGCACTGGCTCTGGCACGCACGCTGCACCATGACTCCTTACGGCTGGCTTTACATCAATGTACGGTTTCTGCGGGGCTCTGCCTATGCGTACGAGTACAGCCTCTGCAAAGCGTTCTCATTCACTGGCTGTATAAGTAAGTCTATTAGTAACCGGGCTGAAAGGTTCCGATCCACTTCAATCAGCATCTACACAAGACAGGACGTTGCAGGTTTCTGGGTAAATGATGAGAGCTTGCTCTCTGAGAAATGCCAGGTTGTACTGGGATTTCCAGTAGCTGCAAGGAGGCGTCTGCTTGCAAAAAGGCTGTTCCATCTTTGAACCACCCAAGGAGACAACAGGCACATTCTTGAAAGAGCCTCAAAATCAAGTGGAGGAAAAGGAAAAAAAAAAAACACCCCAATGCAGATACTGTTTTCCAAAGCCTATCACATCTCCTTCTCTGATCAGTGTGAGGTGACATAGATTCTAAATGCATAAGGATGCGTGAACACAGGAAGAAAAAAAAAGAAAAAAAAAACATGCACACATTCGAGTTAGTTCTACTAATTCTCTCGTTCCTTGCTTTAAATGTTAACATCATATAGAATTTTGCTGAGGTGTGCTTTCCTGAGGTTTTGAATTCTGGCCAGTCTCCACTTGTCAAGATTAATTGCACAGTGATCTGTAGTGTACTTGAGACTCAAGTGCGGAGAGACGGAATAAAATACAATTGCGTGCCCCCAACCTGCAGATCCTGCAGCTGTTGTGACTTTATTCCCAGGGAATCTTTCTCTTCCTACTCGTGCTTCCCAGGCCCATGGCTAAGGAATAATGACAGACTGGAAAAAAAACCCATAAAACAAGGCTCATCAGAAAAAAGAAAGAAAGAGAAGGTGAGGGGTGGTAAGGAATACAATCTATGAAAGACGCAGTTTGGTAACTGAAGTCTTAAAGACGTACGCAGCGCAATTCAACACCCTCAAAGACACTCTTGCCACTTCATCTAGGGTGACTGGATCCGGAACCCTGTTCCTGCTGTGTCACCCCAGACCCAACTCATCATCACAACTGAGGACCGTGTTTAACTACTTGCTCCTTCCTTTATTTTTGGCAGGAAGAGCAAGTGCAGACTACACGGGCAGGAGCTAAGTAAGAAGTGGCATTCTAACCACCTTCAGCTACACATCACTGAAACAGGCCGCCACCCCCACGTCCTTGCTCTTGACATGTTTTCAAACAAGAGCCGGCAGTGGTGGCCTTTAACCCCAGCACTCGAGAGGCAGAGGCAGGAGGATTGCCACGAGTTCGAGGCCGGCCTGAGACTACATAGTGAATTCCAGGTCAGCCTGAGCTAGAGTGAAAAAAAAAAAAAAAAGAAAGAAAGAGAGAGAGAAAGAAGAAAACAAAACAAAACAAAACAAAACAAAACAAAACGATGTCCCTGTTGTTCTGCAGGTGGAAGCAAGGAGACGAGATTCCTTCATTTCCCCAGCTGGGCTGGTAAGGGATGGTGACCTCAACCTCCCTCCTCCTGTGTCCACAGTCAGAACCACCAGGCCACTTCAGCTCTATGAGAATGACATATATAACCTCAGCAGGTCACAAGGTCCAGGGCTGGTGCAACCGTGGGCTGGGCGTCAACCCCCTGTGTCCTCATAAGGAAGTGTGATCAGGGCTTCCTATGAGATGGGCACACATTATAACGTGAGACACTCTCTCTTTCCCCAGTCGTCCCCCAGCCGGGGAAAAATACTCACACAGGTTCAGCTTAACCTTGTTTTCATCTTGTGCTGGGAAAGATACGATTTGTGCTGGAGATAATCAGGTTAGGAAAAAAGCCAGAGCTGCGAGGCTGCCGAATGGAAACGGAAGGCGCGTGAGTGGTACCCTCTCCTCTGCCCACACCACTGCCATGGCCTTGGGCAATGATGGCCGGGTTCCCAGACCCTCTAGAGGTGTGGCTTTTGGTGGTGAGGCACCCAGGCTGGGAGGCACCCAGGGCTGTGGAGGATCTGCACGGGTGTCAGTATGATTAATGGCTGTCTGGAGTTTCTCTTTGGAGAAGAGAAGAATGTTCTCTTTAGTCTTCAGACATGGTCTCTTTATAAATCAGTGTTGTTTTAACATCCTTCTTCTTTTATTATTTTTTTTCTTTTTTGGGTTTTATTTTGTTTTTTGTTTTTGGTTTTTAGTTTTTGGTAGGGTTTCACTCTAGCCCAGGCTGACCTGGAATTCACTACGTAGTCTCAGGGTGGCCTCAAACTCACGGCAATCCTCCTGCCTCTGCCTCCCAAGTGCTGGGATTAAAGGCATGCACCACTGTGCCCGGCTTCTTTCTTTAAAAAAAAAAAAAAAAAAAAGATTGTATTTTTTATTTGTTTATCAGAGAGAGAGGAGAGACAGACTAAGTGAGCTAGGGCCAGTAGCCACGGCAAACAAACTCCAGATGCATGCGCCATGTGCATCTGGTTTACGTGAGTTCTGGTGAATTGAACCTGGGTCCTTAGGCTTCTTGGAAAAAAATGCCTTGCCACTAATCCATGTCTCCAGCCACTTTCTTTCTTAATGCGTGTGTGTGCACATGTGTGTGGAGGGTGGCAGACAACCTTGGATGTCATCCTTGGGGACACCACCTACCTTATTTTAAGTGTCATTTATTAGCTTGCAGCTCACCAAGCAGGCTAGACTGGCTGGCCAGCCTTGGAACCCCTAGGGAACTGCATGTTACCCACCTCCTGGGAAACACTGGGATTGTAAACACTGGGATTGTAAACAGGCACTACTATACCCTTAGTTTTCCATGGATACTGGGGATTGAACTCAGGCCCCCCCGTACTGGGTGACAAGCACTTTACCAAATGAGCTATCTCCCTGGGCCCTGTTTATTTGTTTTTCTAAAATGATTTTTCTTGAATCACATTTTAACTATACAAAAATATCACCCTGAGAACATCGTTTTCCTAAATACTGAAATAGCTGGATAGACTTCCCTACACACATGCACATGCACGCACTCACACACAAACACACAGAGACATACATACATTCACATAGGAACTTTTTTTTTTTCTGAGGTAGGGTTTCACTCTGGCTCAGGCTGACCTGGTGGCCTTGAACTCATGGCAATCCTCTGCCTCCCGAGTGCTGGGATTAAAGGTGTGTGCCATCATGCCTGGCTTCACACAGGAACTTTTGTCAGCTTAGCAATCAAGGTCCAGAGAAGGCAACAGATGACTGCAACATCAGGGCATAACTGCGGAGGTTAGGGGAAAGGGAGGGAGCGGCGGGGAGGGCGGCTTTGCAAAAGCAAACTGGTCACACTTTGCTGTTCTGTTGTTTTCGTTTTTGTTTTGTGTTTGCTTGTTTGTTACGTTGCTTCCTTTTTTCTTAAAATATTTTATTTATTTATTTGAGAGTGGGGGGGGGAGAGAAAGAGAGAGAGAGATGGGTATACCAGGGCCACTAGCCACTGCAAAGGAATGCCAGATACATGCATGCACCACCTTGTGCATCTGGCTTATGTGGGTGCTGGGGAATTTTTGGACCTGAGTCTTTTGGCTTTGTAGGCAAACGCCTTAACGGCAAAGCCATCTCTCCAGCCCTTCTCTGCTGTTCTTAAGTATTGATTGTGATTGTCCTTAAACATTGATTGAGAGTTCTGCCTACTGGCCACCGTTGGACAGTTTCTGGGCAATTCCTTTGAACAGAGATGGGAAAGCAGATATCTACAGATAAGGGAACCACCCCCTGGCCTTGGGGGACAGGATCTCAGGTTCAGGCTCGCTCCCTGCAGAAGCTAGCAGGGGTTTGCCCAAGCCCATTTTATCTAGGCTCCCTGGCTCGTGTCTGTGTATATAGGGCCTTACTGCAACTAAAACCCTTCCTGCCTGACTCTACCAGCCGCAGCCAGACCCGTCAGGGCTCTCAGAGCCTGGGAGCCAATGAACCAATTCACACCCAGCTGCTAATGGGTGGTAATGACTTCAGAGGCTAACCCCGCTGCACCCCGCAGGGTGCTCCATTTCAAAAGCATGCCAGCCAGGGGGACCCTTTCATCCAACTAAGTGAATGTTTAATAATGTCATTCCACAAATGGGTGGCAGATGACAGCACTCAATTCCTATTATATAGGTCCACCCTGACTAGTCACAAGGGGTCCTGCTCACAACACACGCATTTCTTCGTTCACTGACACACCTCACCAGGGCCTCTGTACAAGCAGAAAGTGCAAGGGAAACAAGGAGAGTGAGACCCGAGCCCTGCCCCACACCGAGGAAGAACGTGCAGAGATGACTCAAAAATGCTCCCACAGGGATGGAGAGATGGCTTAGCGGTTAAGGCGCTTGCCTACAAAAATCAAAGGACCCAGGTTCTATTCCCCAGGGCCCATGTAAACCAGGTGCACAAAGTGGTACATGCATCTGGGTTTGTTCACAGTGGCGCCTCTTTCTCTCTCTCTCTTTCTTTTCTTTGCTTTTTGTTTTATTGAGGTAAGGTCTCGCTGTAGCCCAGGCTGACCTGGAATTCACTATGTAGTCTCAGGGTGGCCTCAAACTCACAGCGATCCTCCTACCTCTGCCTCCCGAGTGCTGGGATTAAAGGTGTGCGCCACCACACCCTACTCTCTTTCTCTCTCAAATAAATAAAATAATTTTTTTTTTAAAAAAAAAACTGCTTCCACAAACAGCAGTGCAAAATGAGGGTTCAGGAGTAGGGTGGGGATGCCCATCTGTGTCTATCTATGCATCCCGAAGCCTCATGTTTCTGTTACTTAAGCATGTGATTTGGGGTGTGTCTCCCCACTGGGTTTGGCTTACTATGGGGAGCTCTCCAGCCTGGGGAGACCCTGCATTCATCCACATAAACGGCTGTGTCATTGTCACCATGAGGAGAAAGCAATTATGTTAGAACACAGCTCTGTTCGGTCACCATCTGTCCCATCAGCAAGGGCTTTCATGGGCTCAGGGGACAGCCCAGCTATTTAGTCTTTGCCAGGGGATGAGAGGGTACTTACAATTATGGGGTGCCCCTCCACAGGACACACACAGATTTCAAAATGACAAGCATAACAATTCCTAAGTAGGAGTGTCACACACACACACACACACACACACACACACACACACACAATCTCCAACAGGTCCACCTAGCTAACAGCCATGTCCAGCCATCCTGGAGGTTGAAAGGGACCCTGGGCAAAGTCATCTATGTGGTATGGGTGGGTGCAGTTTTGCCCCCTCAAGAAAAAGGAAGGCAGGTTCCAGCAAGGGTCACAAATCATTCAGAGAACAGGCTGTCCAAGTTGTTTGTAGAACCTGAATGTCCTAGGTGTGACGATTTCAGCAAAGTCCTAAGCAAATTTTTCTTTTTAAATTTAATTAATTCATTTTTTTAAGATATAGAGAGGGAATGGGTATTCTAGGGCCTCTAGCCACTGTAGCCAAATTCCAGACACATGCGCCACTTTGTACATCTGACGAATGTGGGTACCGAGGAATCGAACCTGGGAACTTAGGCTTTGCAGACAAGCGCCTTAACCCCAAAGCCATCTCTCCAGCCCGCAAGCAAATGTTTAATATTTTCACAGCCGGTATTAGTATTTCCATTTAGGTCTTCTTCAGGCTGCTATGGAACTTCAATTTTGTGTCATCTTTTTATATGCAAATTTGACCGCCTGCTAAGATTCTTTACAGTCATGCTGTGGTGTGCAGACTGTACCCCGGTGGCTGTGCGGAATCCTGCATGTGCTGAATCGGAAATCAGAAAATGGGAGTTCCAGTCCGGGATGTGTGATTAACCTCTTTGAGACTCAATTTCCATATCTTAAAAAAATGACATTAGAATAATGATCTCTTAGTACCTTTCAGCTCTAGCGTGCAATGACAAGGGACATGATTTGACTACTCCCAATTAGCATAGCATAGGTAATTACGGCAGCTCTATATCTACGGAAAAATGCCCGATCATGGGCATGTGAGTTATTTGATGCCATTTTCTTGAAGGAATACAACTAAAAACTGCTTGAAAAGAATATTCAGTGAACCTACACACAAAATGTTTATAGTCGGTCATTCTACCTCAACAAATGGTACTTTCATGTCATCTAAGCTAATAGTATCTCTTGTGAAAGGGCCAACTCAGGTTGGAGAGATGGCTAAGTGGTTAAGGCCACTTTTGCCAGCAAAGCCTAACAACCAGAGTTCAAATCCCCAGTTCCCACCCTGGAGCGTCCATTCTCTCTGTCTCTCTTCTCTATCTCTCTCTGCTTGAAAATAAATAAATAAATAAATAAATAAATAAATAAATAAATAAATAAATGCTTTTTTCGAAAGGGTCTATGCTACAGCAAGATGTATAGATATATATGTAGATTTTTAATTTTTAATTTTTAATTTATTTATTTGCAAGCAGAGAAAAAGTATGAGCATGCCAGGGTTTCTAGCCACTGCAAACAAACTCTAGATGCCTGCATCACTTTGTGTATCTTACTTTATGTGGGCGCTGGAGAATCGAACCTGGGCCTTCAGGCTTTGCAGCAATCCTCCTACCTCAGCCTCCCTCTGGACTACTGGGATTAAAGGTATGTGTCACCACATCTAGCAGAAAGACAGAATGGGCCTGCCAGGGCCTCTGGCCACTGCAAAGAAACTCCAAAAGCATGCACCACTTTGTGCATCTGGCTTTATGTGTATACTGGGGAATCAAACTTGGGTCATTAGGCTTTGCAAGAAAACAACTCACCACTGAGGTATCTCTCCAGTCCAATTTGTGCAATTTTTAAAAATTTTTGTTCAACTGGAGAGATGGCTTAGCGGTTAAGGTGCATGCCTACAAAGCCTAAGAATCCAGGTTCGATTCTCCAGGTCCCACATAAGCCAGATGCACACGGCAGCACCTGTGTCTGGAGTTCATTTGCAGTGGCCAGAGACCCTGGTGTGTCCATTCTCACTCTCTCTTTCCCTCTGTGTTTCTAATAAATAAATAAAAATAAAAATAAATGTTCAGGGCTGGAGAGATGGCTTAGCAGTTAAGCGCTTGCCTGTGAAGCCTAAGGACCCCGGTTCGAGGCTCGGTTCCCCAGGTCCCACGTTAGCCAGATGCACAAGTGGGCGCATGCGTCTGGAGTTCATTTGCAGAGGCTGGAAGCCCTGGCGCGCCCATTCTCTCTCTCTCCCTCTATCTGTCTTTCTCTCTGTGTCTGTCACTCTCAAATAAATAAATAAAAATTTAAAAATAAATAAATAAAATAAAAATAAATAAATAAATAAAAAATAAATGTTTATATGCAAAGGGAGAAAGGGAGGGAGAAACAGAAAGAGAGAGAAAGGAAGGAAGGAAAGAACGGGAAGGAGTGGGGGACACACCAGGGCTCTCCTGCCACTGCAAACAGACTCCAAACGCATGTGCCATGCAGGTACTGGGGAATTGAACCTGGGCCTTCAGGCTGAGGCCGCAAGGGTGACTGGGCTCTGAAAGTCAACAACAGGACATCTTGGGGCCTGCAGTCTCCACTTTGCTAGACATCAGAGAAGAATCTGGCTTCTCCTTATCTCTTACCTACTCTGTTTTTTTCTTTTTTTCTTTTTTTCTTTCCCATAAACAACTTGAGTCCCTCTCTGGAAGGGAGTTCACCTTTCCTAAAATTAGGGCTTCAGTCTGATCCTGGAATTCTGGTTGGTTAAACTCTGGGCATCAAGCTGGCCTCTTCTTGAGCCAGCCCCTAGCCCAGACCAATCAGCTTTCTGTAAGGCTCACCTGAGCCTGAAGGTCAAGCCCACCGCAAAAGGTTATAGATAGATACTTAAAGGTGGGCCAGCTCTCTTGGTTGGCTTTTCACCTCTCCTGCACTTCCAGGTCTCTGCTCTGGGAAGGCCCCCAACATCTTGGCCCTGCTGGCGGAGTGGGGGACTCTTTCCCCTCTCCTGTCTTCCACGTGGCAGGAGCTCGCTTTGCTTTCCTTCTCTTTTACCCTGAAAAAATGTCAGAATTTAATAATGATCCTTTCTTTTTTTTTAATTATACAATTTTTATTTATTCATTTGAGAGACAGAGAGAGAAAGAGGCAGATAGAGAGAGAGAGAGAGAGAATGGGCGCCCCAGGGCCTCCAGCCACTGCAAAGGAACTCCAGACACGTGCGCCCCCTTGTGCATCTGGCTAACGTGGGTCCTGGGAATCGAGCCTCGAACCGGGGTCCTTAGGCTTCACAGGCAAGCGCTTAACCGCTAAGCCATCTCTCCAGCCCTAATAATGATCCTTTTCCATTCTTGTTTTATCCCAAATCTTCGGTTAAAAACAGACGTGAACTCAGGGTTTGGAGTTTTAGAACTCTTTCTGAACCCCCAAAACAAGGTTTTCCAAGCAAGTGCCTTTAACTGCTGCTGAGTCATCTCTCCAGCCCCAATTTCTTCAATTTTTATACCTTATTAAATGTCTGGGTTTTACTTTCCATATTCTCTACTTGTTAATTTTTATTTATTTACTTACTTTTTTAAAAATATTTTATTTATTTATTTGAAAGAGAGAGAGAGAGAGAGAGAGAGAGAGGAAGGGAGAGAGAAAGAAAGTGAGAGAAGAGGCAGATAGAGAGATAATGGGTGAGCCAGGGCCTCCAACTACTGCAAATGAACTCCATATGCATGTGTCATCTTGTGCATCTGGCTTAGTAGGTACTGAGTAATTGAACCTGGGTCCTTAGGCTTCTCAGGCAAGCATCTTAACCATTAAGCCATCTCTCCAGCCTGGATTGTCTTTTTTGTTGTTGTTTTTTGTTGATGTTGGGGTTTTTTGTTGTTGCTTTTTGTTTTTGTTTTTCAAGGTAGGGTCTCACTCTAGTCCAGGCTGACCTGGAATTCACTATGGAGTCTCAGGATGGACTCAAACTCACAGGTATCCTCCTAACTCTGCCTCCCAAGTGCTGAGATTAAAGGCTTGGATTGTCTTTCTTTGTGGTCTACGTTACCTCAGAGCCAGCAAAGCTGAAGCAATTATGCAGAGTTTGTCCCCTCACTGGGACCTTGGAGCACCTCTATGTAGGTAAGATTCTCTGATACCCCCCACCACCAAACTTGTGATTCATGTGACCGGCCCCAGGACACAGAGCCAAAACACGGGCACCAATGATGGGCTTCTAGGGATGACTCAGGGCTCAGCAACATGTACTCCAGCCAGAAGGGCAGTGGGAAGAACATGGAATAATTTAGCCAACGCCTAATTGTAAGAAAACAGGGTCAGGACTGGAGAGATGGCTTAGCAGTTAAGGCAGTGAAGGTTTGATTCCCAGGACCCACGTCAAGCCAGATGCACAAAGTGGTGCATGTGTCTGGAGTTCCTTGCAGCGGGAGAAACCCTGGTGTGTGCCCATTCTCTTCCTCTCTCTCCTTTTTATATATTAATTTTTTGTTTATTTTTATTTATTTGAGAGTGACAGACAGAGAGAAAAGAGGGACAGAGAGAGAGAGAGAGAGAGAGAGGGAGAATGGATGCATCAGGGCCTCCAGCCACTGCAAACAAATTCCAGATGCATGCTCCACCTTGTGCATACTGAGCCTCGAACCAAGGTCCTTAGGCGTCACAGGCAAGTGCTTAAACGTCAAGCCATCTCTCCAGCCCCTCTTCATCTCTCTTTATCTGCTTCTTTCTTTCTCTCTCTCCGCCCCCCCCCTCTCTCTCTCTAAAAATAAATAAGGGCAGACATGGTGGCACATGCCTTTAATCCCAGCACTTGGGAGGCCAAGGTAGGAGGATCACTGTGAGTTTGAGGTCACCCTGAAACTACAGATGAATTCCAGGTCAGCATGGGCTAGAATGAGACCCTACCTCAATAAATGAATAAATAAATAAAAATTTTTAAATAAATAAAAAGAAAACAGGGTCAGTGGAAAGGAGAGGGGCCCAACAAGGCCCAGTGCGCTGGTTATTGCCCAGGCTGTGAGGTGAGATCATAGCTCCTAAACCAATCCTTGCAATCAGAGGGGAGGCAATGGTTCCCACAAACCCCAGGATCTAAGCTGGCTGCAAGAAACAGCCTCCTAACCCTCCCCCATCCCCTCCCCAGCAAGAACAACAGCTTCTCTTTTCTTCCTCAGTTTCTCAGTCCCATGACTGAGCCCTGCCTGAGTAGCTTTGAGCTCCTCAACAAACTGGGTTTCTTCCTACACACCTAAGCCTGGTGATGGGGTTCATTCTAATCGAATGCCTGGTTCACACCACTGAACGGGAGCCACATGTGTGAACCCCTTCTTTCTCTGCTCATTACCCCCTCAGCCTCTCTCTCCTTCCCTACATGAGGGGCATCTCCTCGGTCTCCCCTTCCCCTGGCTGGGAAGTGGGGGCTTCCTCTGGCTCGGGTGTTTTCCTCCTTTGGTTTTCCCTCCTCTCTCTCTCTCTCTCTTTTCCCGAGGTAAGGTCTCACTCTAGCCCAGGCTGATCTGGAATTCACTACAGAGTCTCAGGGTGGCCTTGAACTCACGGCAATCCACCTACCTCTGCCTCCCAAGTGCTGGGATTAAAGGCGTGTGCCACCACACCCGGCTTTCCCTCCTCTCTTAACTCTCCCTAAATTTAAATCTCATAACTAACCCTTCTCTTGAGTCTGCATTCTCAATGTTTTGCTAATCTGGATAAGAACCCAAGACTTGACAGCTGCTTGTGTGGACCGTCTAATCCCACAGAACTCTTCTTCACATCATGGGGAGGGGGGAGCTGGGTAAAATGATGCAGAAGGCACCAATCTAAAAGGCATCCGGTCGTAAAGAAGGGGAAAGGCTAGAGAGATGGCTCGGTCCAGTAAAGTGCTTGTCTTGCAAGCATGAGGACCTGAATTCAGATCCCCAGTTCCCACATAAAAGCCAGGCATGATGGTGTGTGCCTGTGGTACCAGCCCTCGGGAGAGCAGTCGAGTAAGCTAACTAGCTAGACTCGCTTAACTGATGAGTTCCAGGCTTAGTCGGAGACCCTGCCTCAAAATGAAGGTGCAGGGCTGGAGAGATAGTTCAGCCGCTAAGGTGCTTGCCTGTGAAGCCAAACCCAGGTTCGATTCCCCAGAACCCATGTAAGCCAGATGCACAAGGGGGTGCACACATCTGGAGTTTGCAGCGACTGGAGGCCCTGGCACACCCATTCTCTCTCTCTCTCTCATTCTCTCCTTCTATCTGCCTCTTTCTCTCTCTCAAAAAAATAAATCAAAAGAAGAAGAAGAAGGAAGAGGAAGATGAGAAGAAGAAGAAGGTGGACAGCTGGAGAGATGACTCAGCCACTAAGGTGCTTGCCTGCAATGCCTAACATCCCAGGTTCAATTCCCCAGTACCCATGTATAGCCAGATGCACAAAGGAGTACATGCATTTGGTGTTCATTTGCAGTGGCTAGAAGTCCTGGCACACCCATTCTTTCTCTCTCTCCTTGCAAATAAATAAATAAAATATCTTAAAAAAAATAAATAAGGCTGGGTGTGGTGTTGCACACCTTTAATCCCAACACTCAGGAGGCAGAGGTAGGAGGATCACCATGAGTTTGAGACCAACCTGAGACCACACAGTGAATTCCAGGTCAGCCTGGTCTAGAGCAAGACCCTACCTCAAAAAGAAAAAATTAAATAAATAGACTAATGGGACAAAGAGAAAGAAGAACGTTTGACAAAAGTGGTTGGGGCCATAAAAAGGGGAGGCACCTCTTGACTGGTGTGCTGACCTTATTGGCTGGTGGCCACATGGTCCAGCAATGGCAACAAGGCAGAACACACAGGGTGGCTCATTGGCTGCTGGGTTTTATGGGATTACTGAAGGCTGAACCCAGTTTATGTATCACTATTTTTATGATTCCTTAAATATGTCGACAGAACATGTACCCGAATCTATAAAATGGAAAGAAACATTGCTTGGTAGTTGGGTAGGTAATATTTGAGATGTTTGGTGGTTTTTAATTTTTCTTCTTTTTCTTTCTTTTTCCTTCCTTCCTTCCCTCCTTCCCTCCTTCCTTCCTTCCTTCCTTCCTTCCTTCCTTCCTTCCTTCCTTCCTTCCTTCCTTCCTTCCTTTCTTTCTTTTTTTTGTGGTAGGGTCTCGCCCTAGCCCAGGCTGACTTGGAATTTTGGAATTCATGTTGTAATCTCAGGGTGGCCTCAAGCTCACAGCAATCCTCCTACCTCTGACTCCCGGGTGCTGAGATTAAATTAAAGGCATGCACCACCATGCCCGGCCTAAATTTTTTTTGCTCATTTATATTTATTTATTTGAGATTGACAGACAGAAAGAGGCAGAGAGAGAGAGAGAGAATGGGTGCACCAGGGCCTCCAGCCACTGCATACAAACTCCAGACGCGTGCACCCCCTTGTGCATCTGGCTAACATGGGTCCTGGGGAATCAAGCCTCGAACAGGGGTCCTTAGCCACAGGCAAGTGCTTAACCACTAAGTCATCTCTCCAGCCCTAAATTTTTAAAAATCATTTGTGTGTGTGTGTGAGTGCGTGTATGGGCGCACATGTGCTGTGTGTGGAGATCAGAGGACAACCCCAAGTGGTCTGTGTTCTTTCCCCTTCTTTGAGATAGGGTCTCTTGGTACCTAAAACAGCACCAGACTAGCTGACCTCCAAACTTGAGATAGCCCCGACTCCGCCTCGGAATGTTGGGGATCACAGGCATAAGAGGTCACTTTGCATCAGGCTTTACATGGATGCTTAGGAATCAAACTTGGGCTGGCAAACTTGCAAATAAGTGTCTTTAACCACTGAGCCCCAGTCCACATTTTGCAACTGTGGAAAGAAAAAATTATAATTAAAAATAGTTTTTCTTGGAGCTAGAGAATTGGCTTAGCAGTTAAGGCGTTCGCCTGCAAAGCCAAAGGATCCTGGTTCAATTCCCCAGGACCCACATAAGCCAGATGCACAAGGGGGCGCACCCATCTGGAGACTTGCAGTGGCTGGAGGACCTGGTGCACACATTCTCTCTCTCTCTTTCTCTCTGCCTCTTCCTCTCAAATAAATAAATAAAATATTTTTTTTAAAAAGGTGACTGGCTAGGAATTAAGGTAAAAAAATACTTTTTCTTCCCTTCCTTTCCTCCTTCCTTCCTTCTTTTCTCTCTCCCTCTTTCCCTCCCTCCTCCTTCCTCTCTCGCTTTCTTTTCTTTTCTCTTTCTCCCTTTCCTTCTTTCTGTGATAGGGCATCAGTATGTAATCCAGGCTGACTCTGAAGTTGCTATAACCCTTATGCCCTAGCTTCCTGAGTGTTGGAATTACAGGTACGTGCCACCATACCCAGTGTTCCAATAATATTTCTTATGCAATATGCTCTTTTTGTTAAAAATCCAAATACGCGTTAGGTGCATGTCTTTAATTCCAGCATTCATGAAGCCAAGGTAGGATGATTACATGAGCTCAAAGCCAGCCTGGGCTACATACAGAATGAGCTCCAGAGGAGTCTGGGCAAGAGAGACACCCTGCCTCAGGAAGAACGAAATGCAGAAGTTTATTAAGACCTGTGTCTGTTAGGTGTGGTGGCACACGTCTTTAATCCCAGCACTCAAGAGGCAGAGGTACAAGGATTGCTGTGAGCTCAAAGCCAGCCTGAGACTGAATTCCAAGTCAGCCTGAGCTAGAGCAAGTCCCTACCTCAACAAACAAACAAACAAACAAACAAACAAATAAACAAACAGCCTGAAGGGGGCTGGAGAGATGGCTTGGCAGTTAAGGTGCTTGCCTGCAGAGCCTAAGGACCCATGTTCAACTCCACAGATCCCACGTAAGCCAGACACACAAAGGTGAGGCAAGAGCAAGGTCACACGTGCCCACTAGGTGGCGGAAGCGTCTGGATTTTGATTTCAGTGGCTGAGACCTTGGCACACCAATTCTCTCTCTCTCTCTCTGAAAATAAGATATTTTTTAAGGCTGGGTGCCGTCCTGCTCCCATCTGCGTTAATGCCTTCCAGGAAGAAAGTGATGCCTTTCCTCCAGCGAGGAGATCTCCAATCATGTGATCATGTGATCTAGACTCCAGGTGTGTCATCTTCCCAGCAACTCCTCAGGAGAGGAAATGCTGGCGGCCCAAGAGCTGTGGGTGGACCCAGCCACCTGCAGACCGGGTAATGGAGGTATCTTCAAGTGTGGCACCCAGACACCTCAGATCCACCCTGTATACCTAATCTTGCTGGAGGAGAGCACAAAAACAGGGGCCCTGCAGTCTGTGGTCCCCAACTGTTCATTACTAGAGTTTAAAGAAGGAAAGGGTGACTGTAGTCCCTCAGTGACAAGCTATGCCTGGCCCCAGATGATGCTAGGTGTTAATGAGAACTTTTGCGTGTGGTGTGCAGGCATGTGTGTATATGTGTTCAAACGTGTGTGGGCACACGTGTCTTCTTCAATCGCTCTCTGTTTTATTTACCTAGGCAGACTTTCACATTTGAACCCACAGTTCTCTGATGAGGTTAGTCCAGCTATTCAGCTGGCTCTGGGGACCCCTTGTCTCAAGGTCATTCTCTTGGCCATGATGCTATTGGCTCGGGGACCTGTGATGGTCAGTATAGAGCCACCAGACCCACTGACTGGTCACTTCCCTGAAAAACTGTCTCAGTTCCCCGCCATCTACCTCTGAACCACGCCTGCACCATTCTCCACATTTAACATCTCCTGCTTCTGCCCTTCCTACAGGCCTATCTCCTCTCCTGGGGTGATGGCTCTTTGAAACGGACATAACTCTCATTTTCCCAGCATTCCCTCCTGTATGAGTATCCACAGCAACAAGCAAACATTGTCAAACCTTGGTGAGCCATGACATATATGGTTATTGGCTTCAGTCATTTTTTTAAAGGTGTGAGCCACCGTGCCCAGCTCCATCATTTAATTTTAAGATGATGTTTTTATTTATTTATTTATTTTATCTTTTTATTTGAGAGAAAGGGGGGGCAGAGAGAGAGAGAGAGAGAGAGAGAGAGAATGGGTGCGCCAGAGCATCCAGCCACTGCAAACAATCTCCAGACGCATGTGCTCCCTTGTGCATATGACTTACCTGGGTCCTGGAGAATCAAACCAGGATCCTCTGGCTTTGCAGGCAAACGCCTTAATCACTAAGCCATCTCTCCAGCTCCATCATTTAATTTTTATTTATTTATGCATTCTAGACACAGAGAGATATGCAGAGAGAATGGGCGCACCAGGGTATCCAGCCACTGAAAATGAACTCCAGACTTATGTGCCACTTTGTGCATCTGGCTTACGTGGGTCCTGGGGAATCAAACCAAGGTCCTTTGGCTTTGCAGGCAAGTGCCTTAACCACTAAGCAATCCCTCCAGCCTCCCCCCTTTTCTTAAACATTCTAGATTAATCACTGTAGCCAGACCATCTATGATATCCAGGACCAGTGACAGAGAGTGTGCCGAACTTGCATGAGGCCCTGGGTTTTGTTCCCAGCACTGGAAATAAAAATCAAAACATAGCATCAGAGCTGGGAAGATGACTCAGTGAATAAGGCACTCGCTGTCCAAGCTGGAGTACCGAGTTCAACCCCCAGACCCTACATAAAATGCTGGGAGCCCTGGGAGGCTTCTGTGATCCCAGAACACTGATGCTGAGCTAGAGCAAGATGGAAGGTGGAGACAGAATTCCCAGGAAGCTCACGGCCAGAACAGCAAAGAACAATCGCAGAGCAAGAATCCAGAGCAGGTGACCTCGCCTCAAATAAGGTGAAGAGGCAGACGACTGACTCAAAAGTTGGCTTCTGGGGCTGGAGAGATGGCTCAGTGGCTAAGGTGCTTGTCTGCAAAGCTAAAGGACCCAGGTTCGATTCCCCAGTACCCACATAAGCCAGATGATGCACAAGGTGGCACACGCGTGTGGAGTTCATTTGCAGTGGCTAGAGGCTCTGGCGTGCCCATTCTCTCTATCTATCTACCTCTTTCTCTCTTCTCTCTCTCTCTCACTCTCTCTCTCTCTCTCTCTCTCCCTCCCTCCCTCAAATAAATGAATAGGAAATAATATATGTTTTTAAGCCATCTTCTGACCTCCACACGCATGGTACGGTGTGCGTGTGCCCATGCTCACACTCCCCCACATGAAAACATGCAACACAAACAATTAAGCTAACAAAAGCCTAGCGTTGGGGGGCAGGTGTAGTGACATGGTGACGCACACCTTTAATCCCAGCACTTGAGAGTCAGAGGTAGGAGGAGTGCTATGAGTTCGAGGCCAGCCTGAGACTATATAATGAATTCCAGGTCAGCCTGGGCTAGGGCAAGACCCTACCTCAAAAAACAAAACAAAACAAACAAATAAACAATGACAAAAACCACATAGTGTTGGTTGGAACGTCCCATGGATTGCATCACAGCCCTAAGAAGTGACCGTGTTGTCAGAACCGATATCCACAGCCAGTGAGATGACAGCGTATTTACTCTAGAAGCGTTCTGCGGTGGGCGTTGACATGAAATTTTAATGTGGCCTTTTTTCCTGAATTTACAGAGATCAAAAATGTTCACTTAGACGTTCGTGTTCTTCTGGAAGCTATTATAAATCTTTAATATTATAAGTGAATTTAATTGAATATATTTCACAAATTAGCTAAGACCGGAGCAGGCTTCCTCATTTCTGGGTTGTAGCCACGACGTCCAACAGCAGTTGCTTTCTGCAGCTGGCCGGCTCTGCAAGCTGTTAAGTGTCCGGCAGGTCCCGCTCTAGACAGCAGGCCTGCAGCTGGCTGGGCTGAGGAGGGCTCTGGGAAGGGCTGAGTCACTGTACCTATGTGACCCTGAAATGTGGCCCGTCACACCAGGTGAGGCAGAAGTGATGCTGTGGCCTGCCCTCTCTCCAGCTGAGGTGCATGTCTGATGAGGTATGGCTTGTTGGGACCTGTTGCCTTCCCTGACCACTTGCCAGGGAGCAGAAAACGTCCTTCATACATGTCACCCCTGGCCTCCACACTTTCATGACCACAAGCATATTACATGTTTCAAGGGACACCAAAGACCCCACCATGCCTGTTCTTAGTCCCAGCATTGGTAGGCCCAGACCTCCAGCTGTGCTGGTTTGAGCCAGGTGTCTCCCCCACACACTCATATGTTCTGAATGCTTGGTTCCCAGCAGGTGGCAACCTGGGACGTGGAGGCTCGCTGGAGCAGGTGTGTTGCTTGGCGGGGGGCAGGATTAGGGATGTTACAGTCAACCTCCCTTTTGCTAGGGTTGGGCTCAACTCTCCGGCTGCTATTTGCCTCCTGCTGTTTACAGAGGGGACGTCCAGCCTCTGCTATGCTATCTTTCCCCTGCCTTCATGGAGCTTCCCCTCGAGACTGTAAGCCAAAATACACGACTTTCTTCCCATCAGCTGCTTGCGGCCGGGTGCTTTGTGGCAGCAAGAAGAAGGTAGCTACAATGCCAGTACACAGCTAGCCCTACAACTGTGCCCATGTCTCCTCAAAGTGCTTTGCTTACCTACACCTTCAATCACAGTCTGTTTTGTTGAGCCTTAACAGAGAAGTATTTTGTGTCAGGCCACATTGTCACAAATGCTTCAAGTAGGCCGGGTGTGGTGGCGCACACACCTTTAATCCCAGCACTTGGGAGGCAGAGGTAGGAGGATTGCTGTGAGTTCGAGGCCACCCTGAGACTCCATAGTGAATTCCAGGACTAGAGTGAAACCCTACCTTAATTGGAATACCAGACACTTGTTGCTGGTTAGAATTATCAGACTTGGAGGCTCAGGGTCCATTGCGGAAGAGGTGGCGGGAAGAATGTAAGAGCCAAACGAAGGGTAAGACTTCTTACAATGTCCTTCCCCCAGACACAGAATGGCCTGGATATCCATGACCTCACAGTGCCTGACACTACCTACACAAGACCATCATAATGGGAGGAAAAGCTCATGACATCAAGATAAAAGAGAGACTAATTGAGAAGGGGAGGGGATATGATGGAGAATGGGATTTCAAAGGGGAAAGTGAGGGAGGGAGGGAATTACCATAGGATATTTTTTATAATCATGGAAGTTGTTAACAAAAAAAATAATTTGAAAAGAAAAAAAGGAAATAAAAGGGAATGCTTTTAAAAAAATGAATTATCAGACTTGCAAATTTGTCACTAATTAGAGTTGTTGGACTTGGAGTTACAGGGTTTGATGTTTGCCCTGGTTGTTTTAAATCTTATATTGGCTGAATATTTCTTGGCTATACCCAATGCTATCTTTTGCAGTGTGAATGTTTATTATGTGTCATTATGGGGTTTTTTGTGGTTATATTTTGGTACTATGTCTCAACAAAAAGATCTTGGACTAGGAAAAAAAATAAAATAAAAAAGAAACAAAAATGTAAACTGGGACTCAGGAGATGGCACACCGGGTAATGTGCTTACTGGGCAGCTGTGAAGAAGTGGGTTCAGATCTCCATAACTCATGTAAAAACCAGGCGTGGTGGCACAATACCACTGTCCCAGCCCTGGGGAAGCAGAGACAGGAGGACCCCTGGGGCTCACTAGCTATGGTGGCTTGAATATACAATGTCCCCCCACATTCCCATGCGTTTGGGATTAAGTCTCATACTCAGCCCCCATCTGGTGGAGGCTCTGGAAGGTGGAGCCTTGCTGGAAGAGGGGTGTGGCTGGAGGAAGGCTTTGTGGTGTCACCGCCGAGCCCTGCTTGCCGCACCTACAGCAGTGCAATTTCTGTGCTTCCTCCCTGCTAACGTAGGGGATGTGATGCTCAGCCATCTGCTCCTGCCGTGCTTTTTCTGCTATGATGTATCTGCCTGTCTAAATAGTAAGCCGGAAATAAACCCTTTCCTCCCCTAAGCTGCCTTTTAATTAATTAATTATTTATTTATTTTTCTTTATTTTGAAACATTTACATAAAATGTACCGACTAAATATCCATAATCTGGAGATGAGAAATCCAAAATGCTCTGAAATCCCAAGCCTAAAATTTTGGATTTTAGAACAGAAAGGATTTTAGATTTATTATTATTATTATTATTATTATTGTTTCTCTATATTTTTTAAATTATTTTTTGTTTTATTTTTATTTATTTATTTATTTGAGAGTGACAGAGAGAGAGAGGCAAATAGACAGAGAGAGGGAGAATGGGCGCGCCAGGGCCTCCAGCCACTGCAAACGAATTCCAGACGCGTGTGCCCCCTTGTGCATCTGGCTAACGTGGGTCCTGGGGAATCAAGCCTCGAACCGGGGTCCTCAGGCTTCACAGGCAAGTGCTTAACCGCTAAGCCATCTCTCCAGCCCTTTCCAATTTTTAAAAACATTTTCCATGATTATAAAAAATATCCCATGGTAATACCCTCCCTCCCCCCTTTTCCCCTTTGAAATTCCATTCTCCATCATATCTTCTCCCCATCTCAATAAGTCTCTCTTTTATTTTTATGTCATGATCTTTCCCTCTTCTTATTTATTTATTTATTTATTTTTTGAGGCAGTGTCACACGCTAACCCAGACTAGCCTGGAATTCACTAAGTAGTCTCAGGGTGGCCTCAAACTCACGGCCATCTTCCTACCTCTGCTTCCCGAGTGCTGGGATTAAAGGTGTGCACCACCACACCTGACTAGATTCTTTTTTTAAAATATTTTATTTATTCATTTTGGGGTGGGGAGAGAAAGAGAGACGGAGAGAGAATAGGCATGCCAAGGCCTCTAGCCACTACAAACAAACTCCAGAAGCATGTGCCCATGTACACCTGGCTTATGTGGGACCTTGGGAATGGAACCTGGGTCCTTAGGCTTGCAGGCAAGTGCCTTAACCACTAAGCAGTCTCTCCGCCTCATAAGCCACTTATTGTGGGGTGTTTTGTCCCAGCAAAAAGGAGGTAACTGCTACACTTGCCTAGCCAAATCAGTGAACTATAGGTTCAGCAAGAGACCCTTTCTCAAAAAATAAGGTGATATAATGGCTCAGAAGGTATCATGGTGATGGAAAGAAATGACCGCAGTGTTCAGTACTGCAATATCTGTATCACACATTCCAAGGCTCAGGGTCTAATGCGGAAGAGGTGGTGGAAAGAATGTAAGAGGCAAAGGAAAGACAGGACTCCATACAACATGCTCCCTCCAGACACAAAATGGCCTGGATATCCATGACCTCACAGTGCCTGACACTACCTACATAAGACCATCATAAGAGGAGGAAAAGATCAAGACATCAAAAGTAAAAGAGAGATGATTGAGATGGGAAGGGCATATGTTGAAGTGTAGAGTTTCAAAGGGGTAAGTGAGGGGAGGGAGAGTATCACCATGGGGTATTTTTTATAATCATGGAAGTTGTTAATAAAAAAATTTAACCACCCTGAGACTACATAGTTAATTCCAGGTCAGCCTGGACCAGCGTGAGACCCTACCTCGAAAAACAAAAAACAAAACAAACAAAAAAAATTTAAAAATTAAAAACAAAACAAAATAAAAGAATAAGGTGATTGCTGTGAGTGGTGGTGCACACCTTCAATCCCAGCACTCGGGAGGCAGAGGTAGGAGGTTCGCCGTGAGTTCAAGGCCAGCCTGAGACTACATAGTGAATTCCAGGTCAGCCTGGTCTAGAGAAAGACCCTACCTCAAAAAACCAAAATAAGGGCTGGAGAGATGGCTTAACGGTTAAGTGCTTGCCTGTGAAGCCTAAGGACCCCGGTTCGAGGCTCGGTTCCCCAGGTCCCACGTTAGCCAGATGCACAAGGGGGCGCACATGTCTGGAGTTCGTTTGCAG
The DNA here is from genome assembly GCF_020740685.1 of Jaculus jaculus. Classification (NCBI taxonomy): domain Eukaryota; kingdom Metazoa; phylum Chordata; class Mammalia; order Rodentia; family Dipodidae; genus Jaculus; species Jaculus jaculus. The sequence goes on along the minus strand of NC_059116.1, from coordinate 18,987,604 downwards.
AGGCTGGAAGCCCTGGCGTGCCCATTCTCTCTCTCTCCTTCTATCTGTCTTTCTCTCTGTGTCTGTCACTTTCAAATAAACAAAATACAATAAATGAACAAAAAAATAAAAATAAAAGGTAATTCATGCTGACCTCTGGCCTCCATAGGCAAAATACATGTTACCCATGCCTTTTCTCATTTGTGGAACCTAGACTTTTTTTTTAACTTACCTTTATTATTATTTTATTTTTGAGAGACACAGAATGGGCGCACCAGGACCTTCCTTTCAGCTGCTATGAAAGAACTCTAGACAAGTGTGCCCCCTTGTGCGCATGTGTGACATTGCATGCTTGCATCACCATCTGGCTATGTGGGACCTGAAGATTTGAACATGTGTTCTTAGGCTTCCCAGGCAAGTACCTTAACCACTAAGCCATCTCCCTAGCCCTCCAACCTAGATTTTTTTTTTCAAGGTAGGGTCTCACTTTAGCCCAGGCTGACCTGGAATTCACTATGTGGTCTCAGGCTGGCCTCAAACTCACAGTAATCTTCTTACCTCTACCTCCCACCACACCCAGTGGATCCTAGATTTCTCTTTAATATTTTATTTTTATTAATTTATTTGACAGAGAAAGAGGGAGAGAGAGAGAGAGAGAGAGAATGGACACACCAGGGCCTCCAGCCCCTGCAAAGGAAGTCCAGATGCGTGTGCCCCCTTGTGCATCTGGCTAACATGGGTCTTGGGGAATTGAACCTGGGTCCTTTGGCTTTGCAGGCAAATGCCTTAACTGCTAAGCCATCCCTTCAGCCCTGGATCCTAGATTTTTTTTTTACTTTTTTTTTTGTTTGTTTGTTTGAAAGCGACAGACACAGAGAGAAAGACATATAGAGGGAGAGAGAGAGAATGGGCGCGCCAGGGCTTCCAGCCTCTGCAAACGAACTCCAGACGCATGCGCCCCCTTGTGCATCTGGCTAACGTGGGACCTGGGGAACCGAGCCTCGAACCGGGGTCCTTAGGCTTCACAGGCAAGCACTTAACCGCTAAGCCATCTCTCCAGCCCGGATCCTAGATTTTATATAGATACATAAAATCCTCTATCTATATACAATACATGAGACATGAAAGCAAGAGAGTGAGACTGTCTACTAGGGAAAGGAAAGAGATGGGGAAGGTCAAGGATGAAAATGGTATTCTCGCCATACATGTCTTTCTGAAACCATCGCCATGTACAGCACAAACACTCCAATACAAAATGATAAATAAAACCCATTAGGGCTGGAGAGGTGGCTTAGAGGCTAAGGCATTTGCCTGCTAAGCCAAAGGACCCTGGTTTGATTCCCCAGGACCCATGTAAGCCAAATGCACAAGGGAGCACACACGTCTGGAGTTCATTTGCAGGAGCTGGAGGCCCTGGTGTGCCCATTCTCTCTCTGTTTCGGTCAAGTAAATAACTAAAAATAAAATATTTTTAAAAAACACAAGACCTTGTAACAGTCAGGCAAGAAGGTAACAATACATAGCTCCCTAGCAGGCCCCCTGTGGGGTACTCCTAAGTCGTTTAGATGGCCGAGATGTTATGACACACTCGCAGGAAACTGCAGCCTAGAGGAGCTGAATACTCTAGGGCCCCAGATAGCTCATGGTAAACCCGACCTCTGTGGGTAGAATGTTCCAGGCTCTGCAGGTCAGGGGAAGTTAGGAAGGCTTTCTGGAGGAGAGAAGGTTTGATCATGCCCTTGACAGTAGGTGCCCCTTGGTAGTGGGCACTTTCTTTTTTAAAGATTTATTTTTGGGCTGGAGAGATGGCTTAGCGGTTAAGTGCTTGCCTGTGAAGCCTAAGGACCCCGGTTCGAGGCTCGGTTCCCCAGGTCCCACGTTAGCCAGATGCACAAGGGGGCGCACGCGTCTGGAGTTCGTTTGCAGAGGCTGGAAGCCCTGGTGCGCCCATTCTCTCTCTCTCCCTCTATCTGTCTTTCTCTCTGTGTCTGTCGCTCTTAAATAAATAAATAAAAATTTTTTAAAAAAAGATTTATTTTTAAGCCGGGCGTGCTGACACACACCTTTAATCCCAGCACTTGGGAGGCAGAGGTAGGAGGATGGCAATGAGTTCGAGGCCACCCTGAGACTACATAGTGAATTCCAGGCCAGCCTGGGCTAGAGTGAGACCCTACCTTGAGAAGAAAAAAAAACCTAAAATAGATTTATTTTTATCTATTTGAGACAGAGGGGGAGAGAGAAAGGGAGAATAGGTGCACCAGGGCACCTAGGCACTGAAAAGGAACTCCAGACGCGTGCACCACCATGTGCACCTGGCTTACGTGGGACCTGGAGAATTGAACCTGGATCCCTAGGCTTCACAGGCAAGTGCCTTAACCGCTGAGCCATCTCTCCAGTCCCTGGGCACTCTTTTATCCCATCCTGACACTGTGTCTCCAGCTGCAGGAATTGCTGATGGTTGGCATATTCCAGCCAAAACTGTCTGAGCAGTTGCCTTCTAGGAAGGGATTTGCCTCACTCAGTGACACTCACACGCAACGACATCCAAAAGGAGGGATAAGCCAGCCTCCTGGTCTCTTCTGGAATATTTCAGGACTCCTTAGCTACAGGACCCTCTGTGGGAGGCTCAACCTCTCTCTCTCTCTCTATCTCTATCTCTCTGTTTTTTTCTTTCTTTCTTTTTTTTTGGCTTTTTGAGGTAGGGTTTCACTCTAGCCCAGGCTGACTTGGAATTCATTCTGTAGTCTCAGGGTGGCCTCGAACTTACATGATCCTCCTACCTTTGACTCCCAAGTGCTGGGATTAAAGGCGTGCACCGCTTCATCCGGCTTCAACCTCTCTTATAATTCCTCCTCAATCCACCTTCCTCCTTCCTCCGCTCACCTGTTTCCGTGAAGAGTTCAAGAGCGGCTCCTTAGGGCCTGGACCTAGAGCAGTCCGTGTGTTCATCACGCTCGTGTGAGTTCTCACTGCCTTCCCCTTCGGCCTGCCTCCTCTAGTGATGGAGAAGACAGTTCTTGTTCTCTGAGCGGTCCTGCATGTAGGGCAGTTGAGCAGTTGCTGGGCATATGAGAATGACCATTGGCTGTGTGGGAAGCAAGAGGGAAGGGACGTGAAGAGGAGAATCAAGTCACTTATGGGCCTGCTGTCTGAGAATTAAACACCTCCAATCGTCCAGGGGGCTATGTGCCCACACAGGTATCAGTACGAATACTTCAGGAAGGGGCTCTGGCCATTATGGAGTCCATGCTGCATGGTCTGCATCCCATCTGTACTGCTAGCCCCTCGCCTGTCCCATTTCCTCCTTAAATCCAGTGTTTTCACTTCCACCACTTACCACCTGTCTTGGAGGAGTATGAAGGAGGAGGAAGAGGGGAGGAATCCACTTGAGGAAAGCAGATGGCACTTCTGGGAAGATGTGAGCTGGAGTGGGCTCTGGGCCAAGCTGACCAAATGCAGCCCGGGCCTTCAGGGCTCAGCAGTCTTGGGTGCTTTGGTCCCAGATGCGTCCTCTGAGCACCTGGACATCTCTCCCATGGCTGGACTTGGTGTGAGGAAAAGCAGGACCATCGGGCTGAGGGTCAGTGGAGTAGAGGGCCAGGGAGCAAGACAGGAAACAGATACCCCCATTTCCTGGTCCCCTCTGACCTGTCCACGTGAGTGTGTCTTCTCTCTCCAGGCTCTGTAAATGAACTCAATGGGTCGCCAAACTGGTATTGGCACCATCACACTTTGGTCTGACATCTTGAGCCCCAGCTAGGGTGAAGACGTGTGTTTGGGTGTCCCCAGGGGAGAAGTTTCTGGTGACCACAAGGAAAAGAGACACCCATCTCTTTGTGGACCCCACCACCCTGGGAAGCAGAGGGGCAGCTCCTGCAGGCAGGGCAACAGTGGTGGCTTTCCAGGACCGGGCAGTGAGAGGCCCCTGAACACCTGGAGACTTCCAGAACAGCCACTTCATGGAAGGAGAACTGTACCTAACACATCAGGAGGTTCGCGCATCGTGATGGTGTCGGGGTTCAGGACCTGTCCCCTGTGTAGTAGGGTTCCCTGAGGACGCCCTGACAAGACAGTTCAGGGCTTCACAGCGAGGACAGCAGAACTTAGATGACCAACTTCAACTTAAACCACCACTTTACTGTGAAGGGATTGGGAGCACGGCAAGACAGTGAGAAAAATGCAACACAGCTCCATCATACCTGTCTGGAAACAGATATTGAAAGGAAAGTGAACTGTTAGTGTGCTAGTGTGATTGGGTTTTAGAGGGGGGGGGAAATATATATATATATATACATATATATATATGATATACATATATATATATATATATAATATATATATATGATTGAATTTGCAATGACATTCATGGGACAAATAAACAGGGATAAATGTAAGCTGTTTCAGAAACCCATTTGTGTATTTGCACATGTATGCATATAAAAGATATAATAAAAATATAATATAAATATAAAATAAAAATGTATAATAAAATAACTGCACGTATGTACCAAATCGCAAAACCAGAAATTTTGGTTCATCCTGTCCTATGGTGAGGAGCATCAGAACGTCATAAATAAAGGTTATTGACAAAACCCGCTCGACCAGTCGATGCAAGGGGAGGGGACCGGGCACCAAGGCCCTGGGACCCCTGGGGGCTTAGGTGAAGGACAGTGGGCGTGGGAGGTGGAGTATGGGTGGGAGGGAAAGGACTTGCATCACTGAGACAGGTGGGGTTTCTCAGGAGAGGTGGGGGATCCCCATGGAGCGATGCTTAGGTATCGAGCTACCATGGTTTAGTTACTCTCTAGGCACCTATTTTCAGGACAGCAGGAAATAGCCATGAATATTCCCTTTCTCTGGTCTGTTCACTCCTGTTTTGGGGACCCAACACGCCCATCTAATGGCCATATCTGTTTTCCTTCCTCCGGCTGGTTCCCTTTGGGTACTCTGCTCTTTGAAATCTTGACTCTTTCTCTCCCAGCTGTGTCTGTCTGGAACTGCCTTCATGGGGAGCTGGGAGACTCTAGAGAAAGGTCCTCCTTGATGTCAGTCCCTGAAGGTCCAGCTCCCATGTGTGACGGAGTCATTCTTCCCAAGCTCTATCGCCCACATTCAACTTTCCACAGGAATCAGGATGAAAAAATCTCAGCTTGGGCTGTGGAGTTGGCACTTGCCTGTAAAGCCCAAGGACCCAAGTTTGAAGCCAGCTAGATGCACAAGGTGGTGCATGCATCTGGAGTTTGTTTGCAGAGGCTGGAGGCCCTGGTGTGCCCATTCTCTCTTTCTCTCCTTCTCTTCCTCTCTGAAAATCTTCTCTTCCTCTCAGAAAAGCTCAGCTTCACTGGGTAGCACTATTCACCCAAGTGCCCATCAACTACCCAGTAGATGAATCAAATGTCTCTTGTCTCCACAATGGAATATCGCTCAGCCATGGAAAGGAATGAAGTATGTACCACCACTCAGATGGACTTTGATTATATCATGTTAAATGAGAAAAGCCAGTCATGAAGACCCACATGTGATAGGACCCCATTTATATGAAAGGTCCAAGGTGGGCAAATCCATGAAGACAGAAAGCAGCTCAGTGTTTGCCACAAAGTGGGGGAGAGTGGCTGCTAACGGGCCCAAAATGTGTTTCCTTTCTGAATTATAAATATACTTTGAAGTTGGATAGAAGTCATGTTTGCACAGTCTCATGAACGCATTGTAGACCACTGAATTGCACATTTGGCAATGTGCAAAGGGCTCATTTGGGGCTGGGGTTATACTCTGGGGGCTAAGCACTGGCCTAACATACTCAAGGACCTGAGTTTGGTTCCCAGCATGCCCTCCAAAATGTTAATTTTGTTGTATATCAGGCTGATGAGATGGTTTAGTGGTTAAGGTGTTTGTCTGCACATGAAGCCAGAAGCACAAGGAGGCCCATGCATCTGGAGTTTGTGTGCCCATTCTTTCCCCCTCTCTTTCTGCCTCTCTCTCTCTCTCTCTCATTCTTTCTCTCTCAAATAAATAAAAATAGGGGCTGGAGAGATGGCTTGGAGCTAAGGCACTTGCCTGCAAAGCCAAAAGACCTCGGTTTGATTCCCCAGTACCCACGTAAGCCGGATGCACAAGGTGGCACATGCATCTCGAGTTCATTTGCAGTGGCTGGAGGCCCTGGCGTGCCCATTCTCTCTCTCTCTTTCTCTCTCTCTGCCTCTTTCCCTCTCTCAAATAAATAAATAAAAATAAAAAATATTTATAAATATATAAAAATAAAATATTTAAACAATTTTGGGGTTATATCAATTTCCCTTCAATTAAAAAACAGAAACAAGTCTATGAGTGGGCGACAGCTAGGGGTTGGTGGTAAGGGTTTTGGGTTCAGTTGGGATTGATGAAGGACCTGAGGACTCTCATCATAATTCTAACACTGTCATATTACTTTATCTGCGCCTTGTAACCCAAACATGACAAACAGCTTTGTTTGGTTTTTTTCTTTTGTTTGTTTGTTTTGCAAAAAATTATCACGAGGGGCTGGAGAGATGGCTTAGCGGTTAAGCGCTTGCCTGTGAAGCCTAAGGACCCCGGTTCGAGGCTCGGTTCCCCAGGTCCCATGTTAGCCAGATGCACAAGGGGGCGCACGCGTCTGGAGTTCGTTTGCAGAGGCTGGAAGCCCTGGCGCGCCCATTCTCTCTCTCTCCCTCTATCTGTCTTTCTCTCTCTGTCTGTCACTCTCAAATAAATAAATAAAAAATTTAAAAAAAAAAAAATTATCACGAGCCCCTAATGGCTGATTTGTAAACCAACTTTTGAGATGGAATCTTTTCCTTTTTTTTTTTTTTTTTTTTTTTTTTTTGTTGTTGTTGTTGTTGTTTTCGAGGTAAGGTCTCGCTTTGGCCCAGGCTGACCTGGAATTCACTATGTAGTCTCAGAGTGGCCTCGAACTCACGGGGATCCTCCTACCTCTGCCTACCGAGTGCTGGGATCAAAGGTGTGCACCACCACGCCCGGCTTCTTTTCCTTTTTAATTGTTGGGGAGTCTCTGGAATATAGTTGATCTTTGGCTCCTATTCTGACAATTGTTGAAAAGACATCATGGGGTAATCTTGAGGGAGGTGGAATTCACTTAACCCATGTTTCCTATTTGTTCACCCATTTGATCATTGGTTCGATGGGAAGAAGTCTGAAGTTATTGACTAAGCAGAAAATTTTGGATTCTCTGTGTATTTCAAGCACCCATGCCTCAGGCTCCCACAGTCAGTATCAACCACGGAGGGAACTGAATAGAAGTCATCTCTCTCCTCTCAGAGGTCCTTGGGGCTTATTAATGGCTTCTCAGATGGAACCCCAAACACAAAGCCCCTTCCTCACACCCGGCTCTGCAATTTGTCAAGCTTCTGCTCAGCGTTAACCCGAGAGCTAACGGAATGAAACAAACGCTCCTACTGATAACAACACTTGTGGAGCCAAGAAGTGAAACACCAGAACTTTCTGAGCATTTCTGAGCCAACAGGAATTGCAGCACGATTCTAAAGTACAGTCAGAAGTCCTCACCCATGTTCTCAAGTTCCATTATGGCTGGCCGTCCCTGCCTTCATTTATTCCCAATTTACATTAAGACTTTTTCTTTTACAACCCCCTGTTAACTTCTGACATCTATTCATTTTCTTGTGCGGTATTTTAATTTCCTACGCACAGTCCACATGACTTTTAAGGTTTCCATTTTTTTTCTTCTCGGACACAGTTGTGTTTATATTAAATACAATAAATATCTCCCATTGCAAGATCCCCCTTTGACCTTCTTTGATCTCAGAGTCCCACATCCCTTTAACTTGACATATAAATTAGCCACCCCTCCCCACGGGGCTGGAGGAGGGTCAGGTTTCTCCTCCCAGGCCCCTTTTGAATCTTCAGCATCCTGTTTTCCCATTGCCATGGAAACAGATCTGGACAAACTGAAGAAAGAAAAAAAAAACGGGAACGGGAAAAGTCCTGGCTGAGCTAGAATTACTAACTAAACAGGGTGCTGGGGAGGAAGGAACTCCCAAATTCTCCTTTTTAATCCCCCCACCACCAACGTGAGATTGGAGGTAAACGTGCAAACAGTGAGATGAAGGCTAGTGGACGCATTGCTCCAAGGAAAACACAGCACCCAGTCCTGATCAAATCCGCATGCCAAGTCCCTTACCAGAATCATGGGGCAGGAGTCAGGGGCGGGTTCTTCTGTGAAAATATTGCATCTAGAACCCCACACCACAGCCTTTTTGTTAGACAGGGTAAGAGTGCCACCAACCCAGAGGCCAACACCAGCCAGCATTGTGTGGAAAGCCCAGCTGCCTGGCGTGTCCTGTGGGTGAGTAATAACCCTGTCAGGCGCTGGCTGGGTCAGTTTCTCCAAGTGTTAGTAAATTAGTTAACACACAGGACTTGTTTATGGTTTCTCTAATAAGATGATCGCCTATCCAACCATCTGGGTATCAGATGAACAGGCCTCTAGTTTCACTTTCCTCCACTTCTGTTTTATATATTTCTATTGCTTTTTAATGGTGTGTTTGGTTTTGGTTAAATACACAGTGACCAGTCTCCAAGGGGGATTAAAAACAATAAGAATACATACATAGTTGATAAAGAAGTCAGTGGGAATTTTCATCTAAAGAAGCCAGTGATTTTCAGAAGAAAAAGGAAAAAAATAAAAAGACAATCCAAAAAGGCTTTCTAAATAATTGCAAATACTACATGGCTGTAAAGTAGTAATTTGTTAATGTCATTACAGTAAAGACAAGCTGCCCCTCGGTCAGTGTGTGAACTATGACATGAATTGGGAAATTATATTTATACTCCTTGCTCAACGTTCGGAACATGTCTCTGTCACTTTTCCTGCAAAATATAATTGACTTCTGCTGGGAGTGTGTGTGTGTGTGTGTATTTGTGTGTGTGTGTATTGCTGTTTCTACCAATTTTTCAGTTGTCTTAAAGCTATTTGAAACATCCCCTGTCCACAGAACAGAGGTAATAACTCCAGATACCTTATACCCAGCTTACAATATCTTCTAAAAACTTGTCCATTTGTCAATCTTTCAATTTTTTTTTTTATTTGCAAGCAGAGAGAGAGAGAAGGAGAAAGAGAGAGAGTGCCTGCCAGGGCCTGCAGCCACTGTAAACAAACTCCAGATGCATGTGCCACCGTTCATCTGGCTTTACGTGGGCCCTGGGGAATCGAACCCTGGTCGTTAGGCCTTGCAGACAAGCGCCTCGACCACTAACACATCTCTGCAGCTCCACATCTGTCCATCTTGCCGGTCACTATTTTCTTTCTATTTATATAAAAGAATAAGTAACAGGGATGTTTTAGCAAACAGCATTTCTTTTCAGCCTGTATGACTGTCTCTACTTGCACCTCCCACTTATGTTTAAAGCAACTAGTGCTTGGGGCTGGAGAGATGGCTCAGTGGTTAAGGCACTTGCCTGCAAAGCCTAAGAACTGCAGTTTAATTTCCCAGGACCCACGTAAAGCCAGATGCACGAGGTGCCTCACGCGTCTGGAGTTCCTTTGCAGGGGCTGGAGGCCCTGGCACACCCATTCTCTCTGCCTCTCTTCTCTCTATAAATAAAATATTTTTTTAAAACCAGTGTTCTGAACTTTAGACATTGCTCCGGGTCATGAATCAATTAAGAAACTGCTTCACGTCCATTCGAAGTTCCTTCCTTAACTTTCACACATTTAGTTAGTCTTTCAAGCATGCCTTTCTCTTCACTGTGAGGCTTCACAGGCCTGTCCTTACACAGATCTACTACCTGGTTATTGTCTGAGACAAGTCGGTCCTTTTGAAAAATGGGGTTTGGGCTGGAGAGCTGGCTTAGTGGTTAAGGTACTTGCCTACAAAGCCTAAGGACCCGTATTTGACTCCCCAGATCCCACGCAAGCCAGAGACACAAGGTGGCAAATGCATCTGGAGTCGGGATACAGTGGCTGGAGCCCATGGCATGCCAATTCTCTCTTTCTCTCTCTCTCTCATAAAAGAAAGGCCAGTTTGATGGGCTTGCCTCAAAAAAAAAAAAAAAAAAATACAGGGTTCAAGCCCGGTATGGTGCTGTATGCGTTTAATCCCAGCACTCAGGAAGCAGAGGTAGGAGGATTACTGTGAGTTTCAGGCCAGACTGGAACTACAGAGTGAGTTTCAAGTAAGCCTGGGCTAGAGTGAGACCCTACCTCTAAAATAAAACAAAACAAAAAAAATGGGGTTCACTGAGCATGTATCTTTAATCCCAGCAATTGAGAGGCAGAGGTAGGACGATCACTGTGAGTTTGAGGTCAGCCTGGGCCAGAGTGAGATTTTACCTTGAAAACAACAACAATAAGAAAAACTACAGGGCTCCCTAAAAGAGAGTTATTGAGGAAGGCGGATAGCAATAGGCACATGTGACATGAAAGCCCAAAGGAGCATGTGGGGAAGGGGACAAAAGGGTCAGGGGAATGGGACAGAGGAGGGGTGGGAGGAGACTCAGCAAAAGCAAATTTTGTTTAAAAATGCCATAATGAGAGCTGGGCGTGGTGGCGCACGCCTTAATCCCAGCACTTGGGAGGCAGAGGTAGGAGGATCGCCATGAGTTCAAGGCCACCCTGAGATGACAGAGTTAATTCCAGGTCAGCCTGGACCAGAGTGAGACCCTACCTCAAAAAGACAAAAAAAAAAAAAAAAAAAAACACAAAAAACAAAAAATGCCATAATGAATCCTAATACTATATATGCTAATTTTTGAAAAATTGCTTTAAAAAGAGATGGAGAGGCTACGGAAATGGCCCAGCTGTTAAAGGCACTTGCTTCTAAAGCCTGCCAGTCCAAATTCAAGCCCCCAGGACCCACATAAGCCAGGTGCACAAAATGGCACATACATCTGAAGTCCATTTGTAGTGCAAGAGGCCTTCATACGCCTATGCTTGCTCTCTCTAGGAATTTTTTACTTTTCTTTTTTTTTTTAAATTTTTTAATTTTTTTATTTATTTGAGAGCGACAGACACAGAGAGAAAGGCAGATAGAGGGAGAGAGAGAGAATGGGCACGCCAGGGCTTCCAGCCTCTGCAAATGAACTCCAGATGCGTGCACCCCCTTGTGCATCTGGCTAACATGGGACCTGGGGAACCGAGCCTCGAACCGGGGTCCTTAGGCTTCACAGGCAAGCGCTTAACCGCTAAGCCATCTCTCCAGCCCATTTTTTACTTTTCAATAACAATGGTGTGCAGGCAGGGGGAGAATAAGCAGATATCAAGATGGGTCTCTAAACCAGGCATGGTGGCGCATACCTTTAATCCCAGCACTCAGGAAGCAGAGGTAGGAGGAGCGCTATGAGTTTGAGGCCACCCTGAGACTACATAGTGGCTTCCAGGTCAGCTCAGGCTACAGTGAGATTCCGCCTTGAAAAACAAAAAGATGGGTCTCTAGAAAAAAAAAATCATGTTCATATACATCAGACAAGTTTAGTGGGTACAAAGACACTTTTATTTTCCTTTTATGATTTTTCTTTTAGCTTACAGTTCTTGTTAATAAAAATTCATTTATCAAGAAAAGATGAATAAGGTCTTGAAACCTAATGTATAGCAAATTATGTATTAATAGCTAATGAATCAAAAAATAGGGCTGAGGTCTGGGGAAATGACTCAGCAGTTAAAATAGATTGTTTACAAAGCCTGTTGGCCTGAGTTAATTCCCCAGCACCCACATAAAGCCAGGTGCAAAAAAGTGGTATATGCAACTGGTGTACATTTGTAATAGCAAGAGACCTTGGACACACACACACACACACACACACACACACACACACAAATAAATAAAAAGTTTTTTTTTTTTTTTTTTTTAAAGGCTGGGGAGATGGCTCAGCAGTTAAAGGTACTTATTTACAAAATTTGCCAGCCTAAGTTCTATTCCCCAGTACCCATGTCAAATCAGGTGGGCAAAGTGGTGCATGCATCTGTAGTTGATCTGCAGGGGCAAGAGGCCTTGGTGTCCCCCCCATGTAAATACACACACACACACACACACACACACACACACACACACACACACGTACATATGGGCCCAAATCACTTGGGGGATTTTCTTTTTTTTTTTTAATTAGAAATGCACCTTTTTTAGCCTTCCACAGGGCTGTTGGCCCTCTGAAGCATCAGTCCTTGGGGGAGGGTGTCCTAGGAGTGGCTTTATGTGGGTACTGGGGAACCAAACCCAGGCAGTCAGGCTTTGCAAGCAAACACCTTTAACCGCTGAGCCATTTCCCCAGCCCACTCTCATTCTCTTCTATAAAATATGCATTACAGATAATAAACCTACACACGAAGGTCCCAGCTCTGTCACTGTGGCTGCTATGGAATCATAACTCTGTTATTGTAAACAATGTAATCTCGAGTAGCCGCCGTCGTGTTAATGAGGACGGCTGGTAGGGAAGTGTGTTCTGATCCCGTGGCCTCCTGAGTTGGCCTTTTCCTGTCAGCATTCACAGTTCCTAGCCCTTGGGTTCATGTCAGCATTCCTAGCCCTTGGGTTCCAGGGATGATATGCTTTGTTTGCTTTCAAAACTCCCACAGCCAGGTTGGAGATACAGCTCAGTGGCAGAGTCCTTGTGTCGCACGCATGGGTTCAATCCCCAGGACTTGGAACTCCACCAAGCCTCCTTGGCTCAACACTCCCTCATCTCCCACTCTCACCATTGATAGACACAGCGGGCCTTGGCTAGATGGTCAGGAAAAAGCGACTTTCTTTGTTTACCATTTACCCAGTATCCTGGCTGGTTAAGATCAGGAACTTTGTTCCAAAGTCACTGAGTGTCCCTGAATATTAACAGTCTTTGCAACACAGTAGTCATTTAAAACCCCAGCCCTGAAAAGATCTACAAGGTTAATTTATACGTGGTTTAAAGGCTACTAACAATATATTCATTGCTTGGGATTGTTCCATATCAGGGGTAGCCTTCTAAATTGGCATTGTTGTTGCAACAACAAAAGACATCTCCTGGGAGCCATTCAGAAGTGGTTTGTTGGGCTGAAGAGATGGCTTAGTGGTTAAGGCATTTGCCTGTGAAGCCTAAGGACCCAAGATGGATTCCCCAGAACTCACATAAGCCAGATGCACGTAGTGGCACATGCATCTGGAGTTCATATGCAGTGGCTAAAGACCATGGTATGCCAATTATCTCTCTCTCTCCCTCACACAAATAAGTAAAAATAATTCTATAATTTAAAGAAAAAAGTTCCTAGGCAGTTTGACTGTGCTTTTCCTATTGGCCTACGTGCTCTATGAACGGGATTGCATAGGTAAGGAGTGCTCCCCTTCTGTAAGCTTTCCTCCCTTGGTGTGATTGGGATATGGTTCACTCAGGCCTCCTTGCCTGTTGCCCCAGTATTTAAGTGTCTAGTAAACCTATCTTACTGATACCCAAGGATCATTTCAAACAATATTAAAAATTTAAAATAATGAATACATATCAAACATTTAAAAGAATGCTTTATGAATCAATCCTGTGGACTGCAATAAATAAATTGACCAAAGAAACTTGAAATCATACCAAGACACCCACAGGCAGGAAGGCATAAATAATTATTTTTTTTAGGAAAAAAAGAGGGGGCTGGGAAGATGGCTCAGTGGTTAAAGACACTTGCCTGTCAAGCCTGCTGGCCTGGGTTCAGTTTGCAAACCGGACACAAAAGTGTGGCCCAAGGAAGCCAGGCGTGGTGGTGCATGCCTTTAATCCCAGCACTTGGCAGGCAGAGGTAGGAGAATCACCTTGAGTTCAAGGCCACCCTGAGAATACGTAGTAAATTTCAGGACAGTCCAGGCTACAGTGAGACCCTACCTCGAAACAAAACAAAACAGAAAAAAAGTTGTACAACGGTCTGGCATTTGTTGGCAGTGGCAAGAGGCCCTGGCGTGCCCACATCCACATGCGTATAAATAAATAAATAAATCATAAAGAAAGAAAAAGACTTTGCTTATAGGAGGAGACAGGAGAAATGTCAGCCCAGCAATTTGTCATTCGAATGTCGATAATCTTGTGTAAAATAAATGCCCCTTATTGAGGCAAAGACAAGAGACAGAGCTCCTTGTCACAGTGAATATACTGTTTCCAGTTGTAAACTAGGAGACTGTTTTCGGCCATATGAAGTGATAGTTAACAAGAAACTGTGAGTCAAACCAGCCCGGGATCTTTAAGATCCATTGCAGAGGACAAGGCTAGCGCTTATGTGAGCCGTGGCTGAGCTACGGCGCCTGGGGAAGAGCTGTCCTCCACCCTTGTCTGGGTTTAATGGGCGCTACACGCTCCTTTTTTTCTGAGCCCAGCCACCCCTGGATCTGCCCTGCCCAGTCCTGCTCCTCTCATTTTCAGGGGACTGTACACAGCTACACAGCAGCCAGTAAGACTGGAACCGTTCAGGTTGACTGACTTTTTTTTTTTTTTAGATTTTTTTTTTTTTTTTTTGTAGGCTGAAATTCAGGCTTTGCCTTTTTTTTTTAAAGCTAATCATTAACTTGTGTGAAATCTTGATGGCGTTTGAGCAGAAATACAACTACACTGCTTTCCAAGCATTCTTCCTTGTCATTTTCTATTCTCCCCTAACATGCTAGTTGTAACCTCAGTATACTGCAAGCTATAGGCTGAGGCGCAAACTCGACCTGAGCTTACTTCAAAAGAGAATTTGGATTAAATAAGATGAGTTAAAGGAAATCCAGGCGTTCAGACTGAATATTTCATTTACACATTAAAAGCTGATCATTAATCCTGTATTTTAAGGACACAATGGAAGGATCCATTCTTGCCTGGGATTCCTGGGGTAGTGTTCAGTTTAAAAAAGCTGAAAATGAACAAAGTTGCTTTGTCAAAGCCATAGACTGTCCCCCCCCCCCCCCCGACACACACACCAAATAACATTGAGTCAACTTGCTCTCATTACCACAGAGGAGAGAAATTTTCCAGGACATGGTACTAAGGAGAAGTCAGAATAGAGTGCTATTAAAATCCAGTGGTGGGCTGGAGAGATGGCTTAGCCAGTAAGCGCTTTCCTGTGAAGCCTAAGGACCCCTGTTCAAGGCTCGATTTCCTAGTACCCACAATGTAAGCCAGATGCACAGGTGGTGCATGCATCTGGAGTTTGTTTGCAGTGGCTGGAGGCCCTGGTGTGCCCATTCTCTCCCCCTCTCTCTCTCTCTTTCTCTGTCGCTCTCAAATAAATAAATAAATAAAAATAAACAAAATTTTTAAAATCCAGTGGTGAAAGTTGAACATGGTGGCACACACCTTTAATCCCAGTACTCTGGAGGCAGAGGTAGGAGGATCACCATGAGTTTGAGGCCACCCTGAAACTACATAGTGAATTCCAGGTCAGTCTGGGCTAGAGTGAGACCCTACCTCAAAAAAACCAAAAAAAAAAAAAAAAAAAAAGTGGTGAGCCCAGCACTTAGGAGCTGGAGAGATGATTCCATGGAAGCATGAGGACCCAAGTTCAAGCCCCAGCATCGATGTGAAATGCTGGGCAAGGTGGCATGGGCATGTGTTGCTGGTACTGTCTCATTGCTGGGATCAACACTCAACTAGAAATGGCTTGTGGAAAGAACAGTTTATTTCAGATTCCAGGGGAAGGTTCATCGTGGTGGGAAAAGATGGCTCATTTTATCATCCGTCCATAGCAGAGAGACAACAGACACACCAGCAAGCAGGAGCTAACTTTGAACACGCACCTTAGGGCCCCACTCAAGATCGTCCCCAGTGATGCACCTCTTCCAGCAGGGCTCTGCCTGCTAAACTTAAGTAGGAAGCTTAATCTTCAAGAAAAATACCTGAGGATGGGTTGGAAATATGGCTCAATGGTTAAGGCGCTTGCCTGCAAGTGCTTAAGGACACAGGTTCAACTCCCCAGTACCCACATAAAGCCAGATGCACAAAATGGTGCATGCATCCAGAATTTGTTTGTAGTGGCTACAGGCCCTGGCATACTCATTCTCTTTCTCTCTATCTGCCTCCCACTCTCTCTCATAAATAAATAAATAAAATATTTTTAAAAAAAATTACCTGAGGCTATGGGGGACATTTCTATTCAAATCATCACAGCCTGCAACTTCAATACTAGGGAGATAGAGAGAAGAGATTCCCTCAGGCTTGCTGGCCAGCTGCTCTAGCCACATGGGTAAGTTCTAGGTTCAGCGAGAGACCCTCACTGTAGAGAACAATTGAGGAAACAGCCAACAGCAACCTCAGGCTTCCATCCTTGCATTCACACACATACGTGAGCTCAGTGGATAGGGTGAAGTGCGGAAGCCTGAATCCCCGAGTTTAGCTGTCCGGACCCCACATCAAGCCATGATGTGTTTTTGTAATCCCAAATGGTGAGATGAGAAGTGAGGGCAGAAGAATTTCCAGGAAGCATCAGACCAGTTAGCCTGGTGAACACATTAATGAACAACAACAAGAACAAAAACAAGAGACCCGGGGTTGGAGAGATCGCTCAGTGGTTAAGGGAGCTGTCTGCAAAGCCTAGCGACCTAGGTTCGATTTCCCAGTGTCCGCGTGAAGTGAGACGCACAAAGGGGCGCATGCATTTGGAGTTTGTTTGCGGTGGCTGGAGACCCTTGCATGCCCATTGTTTTCTGTCTCGCCTCTCTATCTCTCCCAGCTTGCAAATAAACAAAGAAAAATATTTAAAATATTTTAAAAAGAGACCCTGCCTCAAATGAAGTAGAAGGCAAAAGTTGCCTTTTGACATCTATATGTTTGCCATGGTCATACATGCGCCCACACTTGCACATACAAATACACACACGTCATACACACACACCCCAAAATAAATAAGGAAATAAATACAAAAACAACCCCGCAATAACTACACATACTTGGGTCACACCCACATCACCATGTACCCTGCTACTAAGAGTTGAAAGGAGGGAAGAAAAGTCTTCAGGTGGCCAGAGGACCGTTGTTTTCTTCTCGGTGTTTGAGAAAAGGCAAGAGAGAACTGAGATGCTCCACAAGGCAGGCCAACCAAGGCCTCCAAGTTACTCTCCTACAAACCAATATGGCTGGACAGGTATTTGCTGAATTCTGAGAAATGAGCAAATGGCAGACTGGAGGGATGGCTTAGCAATCAAGGCGTTTGCCTGCAAAACCAAAGGACCCAGGTTCGATTCCCCAGGACCCACGTTAGCCATATGCCCAAAGGATGTGCACGCGTCTGGAGTTCATTTGCAGTGGCTGGAGGCCCTGGCATGCTCATTCTCTCTCTCTCTCTCCTTCTTTCTCTGTCAAATAAATAAAATAAAATACTAAAAAAAAAAAAAGAAAGAAAGAAATTAGCAAATAAAGTAAATGAAGAAGCTGTTTTCAGTCCAAATTATAGTTTCTAACCAGAGTGTCTACTGAGTGTGGGTCACCACAACCCAAAAGGACCATTACAGCCCCTAAATTGATGAAGGGTAAAAGGAGATATATATGTATCTCCTCTTAAAATGCTCTAAAAATATACATTTAAAAAATATTTTATTTTTATTTATTTATTTGAGAGAGAGAGAGAGAGAGAAATATAGAAATAGACAGGTAGTGAGAGAGAGAGAAAGAGAGAGAGAAAATGGGTGTCCCAGGGCCTTTGGCCCTGTAAATTAACTCCAGATGCATATGCCCCCTGTGCATCTGGCTTACATGGGTTCTGGGGAATTGAACTGAGGTCCTTTGGCTTTGTAGACCAACACCTTAACCACTAAGCCATGTCTGCAGCCCCTAAAATATACATTTTGCTACCAAAATTACACTATTCATAATACCACCACAAACAGCAAGGAAAAAATCAAAGCTGAAACATTGACTAGAAAGCTGGTTGTTGTGAAATTTGTTTTGAAATAGTACACTTGTACCTCCCTCTCTCCTTAATGTAGCTTTTAAAGTATAACAAGTCTTAAAGTTTTCTAACCAAATAATTGAGATGCCATATGCAAACAACCAGCTTGAGCCCAGAATAGCAAAATGCAATGAATTCCCCCCAGACTTTTGATTATATATATGTATTTTTTTCTTTCTTTCTTCCTTTCTTGGCTTCTGAGGTAGAATCTCACTTTGTTGCCCAGGCTGTCCTGAACTCATTATTGTAGAACACACTGGCCTTGCTTGACCTTATGGTGATCTACCTGTCTCAGGATTATATATATATATATATATATATATATATATATATATATATATATATAATTTTATCAGAATTTTGAGATTCTTCACAGAGAAAGTATTAAAAGCAAAGTGTCAATTATTTCCTGAAGCAGCAGATTGAGGCTCTAGGTTAAAATGAGGGGTGCCCCACTATTACAAGGATTTGGGTGTAGCGGGCCAGCAAGGCAGGCTTCCATGGGGACCATTAAAAGGATTATTGTACTCCGTATGAGAAGTCCAGAGAATCATTTTTGAAATTCCCTGTGTCAGAAACATATTCGGGGCTGGAGAGATGGCTAAGTGGTTAAAGCGCTTGCCTGCAAAGCCTAAGGACTCATGTTCAACTCTCCAGGTCCCACATACACCAGATGCACAGTGACGTGCTCAGGGTCACACACAAGCACAAGGGGGCGCATGAATCTAGAGTTTGATTGCAGTGGCTAGACCCTGGCACACCAATTCTCTTTCTCTCTCTCCCCCACCTCTCTCTGAGTGTGAGTGTGTGTGTGTGTGTGTGTCTGTCTGTCTGTCTGGTTGGCTCTCTTCTCTGTCTCTCCACTTGAAAATACATAAATAAAAATTACTGGAAAAAAAAACAAACATATCCATCGCCTCTCCCAGGTACCATTCTGAGACGTCCCTGTCAATTAGTCTCAGGGGCACAAGAGTTGAGAGGCTGTAAATTTGGGAGCAACTAATGTGTTTGAGTTTCTTTTGTTGTTGTTTTTGTTTGTTTGTTAGGAAACAGGGTCTAATTCTGTAAGTCCAAGATAGCCCCAAACTCATGGTGATTCTCTTACCTCAATTTCCTGAGTTCAGGGATTATGGGAGCAAACATACTCTGCCACTAATGTGTTTTAAATCATATTGTTTTAGATTGTGTGTGTGTGTGTATGTATATATGTATGTGTATGTGTATATATATATATATATATATATATATATGTGTGTGTGTGTGTGTGTGTGTGTGTGTGTATTTTTTTTTTTTTTTTCAGAGGGGTCAGACTCAGCCCTTGGAGGAGGGCTCTTTTCTCACCTATGTTGTCTGGTACAACCCTGAAGGAAGGACACCTAGGTCACCCAGGGCCAGGTGTCTCTAAGAGGATCCTTCTATATGCACCCAAACTCCAGTCAGTTTCAACAGACACTATGCACCAGGGGACCTCCCCCACCCCGCCCCCGGCTGCTCAGTGGACCCTTTAATTTCTACTTTTGAACACAAGATTTTAGTGTTTTGAAAGATACACAGAGCATGAGACATTATTAAAGTCTCTTGTACCAGATTCAGGCAGCAATTATGAACCCCAGAATATGGGACTGCAAGAGCTTCTTAAGACTTTCTTTTGAAATACTAAGAATCACCTTGCCAGAGAGAAGAGTACTACATAGCAGTCCCCAAAGTCAAAATATCCAGCAATCCCCACCCAAAAACCCATGTGAGTACCTGAAACCCACTGTGGTGGCTGGCCAAACTTTTATGTAACTCGCTTCCTGTCTGTGTACTTAAACCACAGGATATTTAAATGTCAAAGACAAAGAAGAAGTCAGGCAAAAAGTGGTGCTCTTGACCCACAGGGACATTTCTTCCTTTCTTAATCCCATCTCTTTGTGCTCTGAGTCCCAGAAGTAATTAGCAAGCACACACACACCAGTTCTGCCACTGGTCTCTAAAAGCTGACTGCTCTATTCCCAGGGACCCCCCCTTTTTTTTTTACTTGGTCCCTTCCTATTGTAAGGGGTAGATTGTCCTCCATGGGAAAAGCCACGTTGGCTCAGGGTTTCGGGGATCCACAATGATCTCGACTTCAACCTCCCATCCCAGCAACAAAGACCTGAACGTAAACCCGGGCGGATGTCCGCGGCCCCCCATCAACACACATCCACTGGTACTTAGGTCCTTTTTACACAATATCTTTATTCACTTTAGATTTATTTTACTTAATTTTGAAACAGAGCCTCACCCTGTAACCCAAGCCTTGAACTTGCGGCAATTCTGCTTTTGCCTCCCAGTAATCCTAGCTGGAATGACTGGCAGGAGCCACCAAGCTCGCTTTATTCATTTCTGGCAACACACAGCTCATGTTTCAGGCTTATAGATAAATATGTCATAATAAATAAACATGTCAGATGTTTACGTCGACCATACATTAATTAATAAAAAGCCTTGTTTTCTCTATCTGCTTCTGTCTGTGTCTCAAATAAATAGATGAATAAAATATTTTAAAAGGGCTGGAGAGATGGCTTGGCATCTAAGGTGCCTGCCTGCAAAGCCTAAGGACCCAGGTTTGATTCCCCAGCATTCATGTAAATCCAGATACACAAGGGGGCACACACATCTGGAGTTGGTTTGCAGCAGTTATAGGCCCTGGTGTGCCCAGTCTCTCTCTCTCTCAAATAAATAAATAATATTAAAAACCTTGTTTTGGGCTGGAGACATGGCTCAGCGGTTAAGTGCTTGCCTGTGAAGCCTGAGGACCCTGGTTCGAGGCTCGATTCCCCAGGACCCACGTTAGCTGGGTGCATGCATCTGGAGTTCCTTTGCCGTGGCTGGAGGCCCTGGCACGCCCATTCTCTCTCTCTGTCTGTCGCTCTCAACTAAATAAGTAAAAATGAACAACAACAACAAAACCAAAAACATTAAAAAACCAAACAAACCTTGTTTTGTTGCTGGGGCAATGGCTCAGTGGATAAAGTGGTTGCTATGTAAGCACAAGGATCCAAATCTTCACTGCAGCACCCAGGTCAAGCCAGATAGGATACAGTAGAGAGCGTGTAAACCCTCAGCACATCTGTGGAGAGAAGAGAGGCAGGACAGCAAACCTCAAAAACTCAAGGGCCAGCGAGTGCATGAATGCAGCCATGAACAAGGAGAAATTCTGTGCCTCAAACTAGGTAGAAGGCAAAAAACTGACACCTGAGCATGTCCTCTGACCTCCGAACGTGGACCATGGCATGTACACTCACACACACTCAACACACATACACACACACACGCACATCAAATGAAACCTTACTTCCAGTTAATCAAAATACTCCCTGCTTCTCACATTCCGAGCTTCTTCTTTATTATTATTATTTTTTTATGGGGGGGGTTTCGATGTAGGGTCTCACTCTAGCTCAGGCTGACCTGAAAATTCACTATATGTCATCTCAGGGTGGCCTCGAACTCATGGAGATCCTCTTACCTCTGCCCCCCAAGTGCTGGGATTAAAGGCGTATGCCACCACGCCCAACTTTAGTCCCAACTTCTTTTTTTTTTTTTAATTAATTATTTATTTATTTATTTGAGAGCGACAGACACAGAGAGAAAGACAGATAGAGGGAGAGAGAGAGAATGGGCGCGCCAGGGCTTCCAGCCTCTGCAAACGAACTCCAGACGCGTGCGCCCCCTTGTGCATCTGGCTAACGTGGGACCTGGGGAACTGAGCCTTGAACTGGGTTCCTTAGGCTTCACAGGCAAGCGCTTAACCGCTAAGCCATCTCTCCAGCCCCCAACTTCTTAATAATAACACCTTCATTGCTCTGTGGCTACCTACACAGTAAGTCACGGAGGCCAGAGAATAACTTCTTAACAGTCCCTCCCCGCCTCCCCCCTGCTACCCCCCCCCCCCCCCCCCCCCCGTTAGGTAACAAAGGTTTGGTTGACTTTACGTGTGTAGCACTCTTTTCCCTTTGATTGGAACCCGTGTCCTCCAGGTTCCTTCTCCCTTAGTGTCTATGCAAATGAGGTTAGCATATGCTTGTATATTATGCGAATCAGAGTGAGACAGCCACAATGATGTTCAGTGTGAAAACCAAGAACATCTCTAAACAAAGAGCTCCAGCCGGCACAGTAGAATCCCAACTTAAAAAAAAAACAAAAACAGGAGTTTCAAATATCTCCCCACAAGCCTGGAGAATATAAATGTGTTTCATCTGTATCGATAGATTGAACAGCCCTCTGTTTTACTCAGATCATCACATTTTTAACCTATGCAGCCCAGTCATTTTGTTCGTTAATGAAAAGGTTTTCCCAAGTATAAATTAAATAAGCTTGGTATGGGACACTTAAAAAGCATACAAGGGCTGGAGAGATGGCTTAGCGGTTAAGCGCTTGCCTGTGAAGCCTAAGGACCCCGGTTCGAGGCTCGGTTCCCCAGGTCCCACGTTAGCCAGATGCACAAGGGGGTGCACGCGTCTGGAGTTCGTTTGCAGTGGCTGGAAGCCCTGGCGCGCCCATTCTCTCTCTTTCCCTCTATGTGTCTTTCTCTCTATGTCTGTCGCTCTCAAATAAATGAATAAAAAATGAACCAAAAAAAAAAAAACTAAAAAGCATACAAGACTGAAAGCAAACCATGGATGACCCCACCGTATAAAAGGCCACAATTTACATGAGTTTGCATATCTTAAAAATAACTAGACATGATATGTTTGGGTTTCATAATTACATTCACATTCACACGAGTGTATACAAAGCCCTTTAAAAACCTACATCTGGATTTTTTTTTTTTTTTTTGAGGTAGGGCCTCACTCTAGTCCAAGCTGATCTGGAACTCACCAAGAAGTCTCAGGGTGGCCTCAAACTCATGGCGATCCACCTACCTCTGCCTCCCAAGTGCTGGGATTAAAGGCATGCACCACCACGCCCGGCTTGTTTTTGTTTTTTAAGGTAGGGTTTTGCTCTAGTCCAGGCTGATGACTTGGAATTCTCTATGTAGTCTCAGGGTAGCCTCAAACTCACAGCGGTCCTCCTACCTCTGCCTCCCGAGTACTGGGATTAAAGGCATATGCCACCATGCCTGGGCAGGATTTTTTTTTTTTTTTTTTCTGAGACAGGCTGGCCTTGAACTCACTCAGTAGCCAAGGATGACCTTGAACTGCTGAGCCTTCTGGCTCCATCTTCTTACTGCTGGGAATACAGGCTCAACTCACCATACTCCATTTATGTGGTGGTAGGAATGGAACCCGGGACTTTGTGTATGTTAGGCAAGTGCTTTATCAGCTGAGCTGTATCCCTACTTCTGCGTCAAGGAATTCTTTTTTTTGGTGGGGTAAGGGGGATGTTCAAGGTAGGGTCTTGCTCTAGACCAGGTTGACCTGGAATTTACTATGTAGTTTCAGGATGGCCTTAAACTCAAGGTGATCCTCCTACCTCTGCCTCCTAAGTGCTGAGATTAAAGGTGTGCACCACCATACCTGGCTTGAATCAAAGAATTCTTATGTTAGAAGACTATTTAATTCTGGTGTATCTTTTATTTGTTGTTGTTTATTTTTATTTATTTATTTTAGAGCAACAGACAGATAGAGAAAGAGGTAGATAGATAGAGAATGGGTGCGCCAGGGCCTCCAGCCGTTGCAAATGAATTCCAGATGCATGTGCCACTTTGTGCATCTGGCTTTATGTGGGTATTGGGAAATTGAACCTGAGTCATTAGGTTTCACAGGCAAGCACTTAACCGCTAAGCCATCTCTCCAGCCCTGGTGTATCATTTTTTAAAAATATTTCTGTCTGTTTATTTATTTGCAAGCATAGAGAGATAGAAAGAAGAAAGACAGACAGAATCATCATGCCAGGGCTTCCAGCTGGTGCAAACAAACTCCAGATGCATGTGCCACTTTGTGCAACTGGCTTTATGTGGGTATTTGGAAATTGAACCTGGGTCATTAGGCTTTGCAGGCAAGTGCCTTAACCCCTGAGCTATCTCTCCAGTCCCCTAGTGTCTCATTTTTGAGATGAGTTACCTAAGGTCCAAGGATGTTAGCCCAACTGGCAAATGGCAATGTGAAATCCAGAGGCTGGTCCTTCTCTCTCCCTTCCTGAGTAGATTGGTAAGAGCCATGGCCTTCCAAACTTTAGAATTCCCTTATTGTGTGCAACTAAGAAACTGTTAATGGTTCTATCACCTTTTATTTTATTTTATTATTTTTATTTTTTAAAAAAAATATTTGTATTGGGCTGGAGAGATGGCTTAGCAGTTAAGGCGTTTGCCTGCAAAGCCAAAGGACCTCTGTTTAATTCCCCAGTACCCACGCAAGCCAGATGCACAAAGTGGCGCATGCATTTGGAGTTCGTTTGCAGTGGCTGGAAGCCCTGGTGTGCCCATTCTCTATTCTCTGTCTGTCTGTCTGTCTGTCTCTTTCCCTCTCTCTTTGCTTTTCCCCCTCTCTCAAATAAATAAATCAAAATAAAATATTTTTTAAAATACTTTTTATTTACCAACTACTTGCAAGCCGAGAGAAGAAGAGAGTGAGTAAGAAAGAATGGGCATGCCAGGGTCTCCTGCCCCTGCAAAGGTACTCCAGATGCATACACCATTTTGTGCAGTTGGCTTTCCATGGGTAGGAGAACCTGGGTCATCAGGCTTTGCAGATAGATCTTTAACTGCTGAGCCACCTGCCCAGCCCAGTTCTGCCACTTTTATAATAGCTTTACGATATAACTCATATATCATTCACCAGTTAAAAGTGCACACTCGCCCTTGGAGACTGTGGTCTCTATCCACTTTACTGAAGCCATTGGGTATATGCAAAGGGTGGATGGATATCACTCTTGTGTGATAGCCAGAGGGAACAAGAAATTCTTCAACAAATAATACAAAGGGTCGAGAGAAACTAGTCAAAATGGGGAGCTGGGCAAAGGCCCCGTGTGTGGTGTGTATAACTGAGGCAGTGTTCTGGACCATGGAGGCTTACAACCAGCGCAGTACCTCAAAGTGAGTTTGTACCCAGTGAACATCCACCCTTGTTGAATGGATGAACTCAGTCTCTGATCGTCATATTAATAATGCCAAGTGCCATGGGACAAAATCGAAATCATCCATTTGGCTATACAGCTTGGCATTTCACTGACACTGTGCAGGGTGTTTCTTGTGTCCCAGAGCCACCTCAGCACTGTTGATGTCATTCGCTCCTTGAAGGCTTTTGAGTTATATTCATGCATGCATCTGACATTGGTTCATAGAGTTGAGTCTAGAAATTGTCACCAATGTGGTTTGTTCCTGCTACATTTTGTGAAAAGAATCTCGGCTTGGCAATCATCATTACTATAAAGATTTCTCAGTGTCCAACAAGGACTTCAGAGGTGATACAAAATAAAACTATTCAAGTTCAAGATAGTGTCCTGTCCCGATTCCACAATACAGCAGCTCGAACTCATGAGACCAGCTGGAAGATCCCTTCTCACGGGGTGTGCGTGGGGCACATTGATCTTAAGAACAATACTGAGACTCAGTACATCTTGAGAACATGTATCAATTCACAACAACCCTGCTGAGGGGTGGGAGAGATGCCTTAGCAGCTAAGGCACTTGCCTGTGAAGCCCAAGGACCCTAGTTCAAGGCTAGATTCCCCAGAACCTACGTAAGCCAGATGTACAAGGTGGCACATGCACCTGGAGTTTGTTTGCAGTAGCTGGAGGCCCTGGTGCACCCATTTTTTTTTCTCTCTCTCCCTCTTTGTCTGTCACTCTCAAATAAATAAATTAAAATTTTTTTTAAATCTTGCTTTTGATTGTCCATGTCACATGGGTAACTGAACAACTTTGTCTTGAGTTCTAACTTTTTTAAAAAATATATTTTTTATTTATTTATTTGAGAGAGACAGAAAGAGAGAGAGAGGATGGGCATGCCAGGGTCTCCAGCCACTGCAAATGAACTCCAGATGCATGAGTCTCCTGGTACATTTGGCGTGGGTGGGTCCTGGGGAGTCCAACTAGGGTCCCTTGGCTTTGCAGGCAAATGCCTTAACCACTAAGCCATCTTCTCCAGCCTGAGTTTTAACTTTCAAATGGCCCACAGCTGGTGTTAGGAGAACACATGTTCTCAAAACACAAACAATAGCTCCCACCACTAGGAGATGAAACATTTCAAAACTCATTTTATTGCTCTTTCTGTCTTCGAAATTGTCACCAGTAACTTATTGTCCCTGCCTTTCAAACCTATGGCATTCTCTACATGTTACACCTTAGAACATGGTATCTTCATGCACAAAAGAAGTAGATGTCAGCTTTGATAATTCCATCCCGATGAGACATTCATCACATTCTGGAGGATAAAAAACAAAAGATTTCTACGGCAATGAAGGGAATTGAACTCAAAGCTTCACATAGGGTAGGCAAATGCTTTACCATTGAACTACATTCTCTGATGTAGTTTATTTTTTTTATTTTTCTATTTTTATTTTTATTTTTATAGTGAGAGATTGGGCATTCCATGGCCTCCAGTCACTGCAAATACACTCCAGAGGCACACACCACCTTGTGCATCCGGTTTTACACGGGTCCTGGGGAATCAAACCTGGGTCCTGTGGCTTTGCAGGCAAGCACCTTAACAGCAAAGCCATCTCTTCCGCCCCTGAAATCGTTTTTTGATGTAATATCTTACGGTTTTTCAATCAAAATTTATTTGGGGGGGCTAAGGAGGTAGCTTGGCAAGTAAAAACATTTGTGCCAGTGTAAGGACCTGAGTTCAGTCCCCAGCACCCATGTAAAAGTTAGGCATGCTGGGCGTGGGGGCGCACGCCTTTAATCCCAGCTCCCGGGAGGCAGAGGTAGGAGGGTGGCTGTGAGTTCGAGGCCGGCCTGAGACTCCATAGTAAATTTCAGGTCAGCCTGAGCCAGAGCCAGAGCAAGACCTTACCTCCAAAAGCCAAAAAAAAAAAAAAAAAAAAAAAAAGGTAGGCATGGTGGTGCATACCTGAAACCCCAGTGTTGAGTGGGACAGAGAGGAGAATCATCGGTGCTCCTTGGTCAGCCAGTCTAGCTGAAAAATGGGTGCTCTAGGCTCAGGGAGATATTCTGTCTCAGAGAAATACGGTGGAGGAAGAATAGAGGACACGGGGCTTGTGCAGCTGCACGCGTGTGCACACACACACAACAAGATTATGTTTGACTTTTTTCTTTTGTGTACTTTTTAATTTTTTAAAACTTCTACACTTACAGACCATAAACCGTGATATTTCCCTCCCCTCCCCCACTTTTTCCCCTTCACAGCTCCACTCTCCATCATATCCCCTCCCTCTCTCCGTTAGTCTATTATTTTGATGTCTTTTTCTCCTATTCTGTGAAGGTATTGCTAGGCACTGCAAGCTCATGGATGTTGAGGGCCATTTCTGTCTGGATAGTTGCAGTATAAGGAGTCCCACCCTTCCTTTGGCTCTTACATTCTTTCCACCACCTCTTCCACAATGGACCCTGAGCCTCGGAGGGTGTGATTGAGATGTTTCAGTGCTGGACGCTCCTCTGTCACTTCTTCTTGGCCCTACGTTGCCTTTTGGGTCATCTCAGTGGTCACCGCCATCTGAAAAGAGAAGCCTTTTGTGGTGTCCCCCATAAAGTTAGGTGTTCTGAATGCTAGGTTCCCAGCTGATGGAGATTTTGGAATTAACGTCTCTTGGAGGCAGTGTATTGTTCGGGATGGACTTATGGGGGTTATAGCCAGTTTCCCCTTAGTGTTTGGCACACTCTTCTATTGCTGTTGTCCACCTGATGTTGGTGAGGGGGTGATGTCCACCCTCTGCTCATGTTGTCATTTTCCCTGCCATCGTGGAGCTTCTGCCTCAAACCTGTAAGTCAAAATAAATCTCTTTTTTTTTTTTTTCTACACGCTGCTCTTGGTTGGGTGATTTCTACCAGCAATGCAAACCTGACTACAACACTTCTCTAACAAAAAGTGAGCGTAGCATTAATATGCGAATATGAACATTAAGTGTAGTGCTTTTAGGGCAGTTTGGTGAGAATAATATATGCATTTAGCCAGACAAAAGCAGGCTTTATACCTCTAAGATTCAAGACCTCCCTTGCCATAGGCTTTTTTTTTTTTTTCCTGTATATTTTTTCCCTCAGGCTGTTAGACAGCCAAACAGTTTACAATCTTTGCAAGTTACCGGTCTGTTACTGTGACAACACTTGAGATCTGAATTTAAAAAGTAGAAAGGGAAAGCTGGGCGTGGTGGCGCACGCCTTTAATCCCAGCACTCGGGAGGCAGAGGTAGGAGGATCACAGTGAATTCTAGGGTACCCTGAGACTACATAGTGAATTCCAGGTCAGCCTGAGCTAGAGTGAGACCCTACCTCCAAAAAACAAAAAAAAAAAAAAAAAGGAGAAAGGGGGCTAGAGAGATGACTTAGCAGTTCAGGTGCTTGCCTGTGAAGCCTAAGGACCCATGGTCAAATCTCCTTGTCTTACACAGTCAGACGCAGTGACAGAAGCACACAATGTCACATATGCACCACAAAGGGGGTAAGTGGTTCATGTATCTGGAGTTTGCAGCAGCTGAAGGCCCTGGTGTGCCCATTCTCCCTCTCTCTGCCTCTTTCTCTCTCTCAAAATAAAAAATAAAAAATAAAAAAAAGAGGAAAGGTTTATTTTGGCTCACAGTTTCCAAAGTATCAGCCTGGGGTTAATTGGTCCACAGAGAGACATTCCATCATGGTTGGGCTCATGCTGGAGGAAATGGGAAAGGAAGAGACCAGATCCTAAAAGATCCTTCAAGAGCACAGCCTCAGTGATCCAATTTCACCTCTAGGCCTCAGATCCCCATAGGGCCAAGCTAAGGGGTAGACCTTTCACATCTGGGATTTTGAGCGATGCTCAGTATCCAAGCCGTGGCACATTCTCCTCATACAGCTGTGCAGTTTGCTTCACTCTCTGCTTAATTTGTCTGGACTAAAGGTACTGAAATGAATGGAATATGTGCATCATTAATACCCCTGTAATTTTGAACAACCAGAAAGGGGCGAAGTAAGGTCACATGGTAATGTACAATGAAGGGAAGGAAGACCTTATCTCATCTCAAGTACTGACATTACAGGTTTATATCACCAGGCCAGACTTCTTTTATAATATTAAAAAGTTTTTTTTTTTTTCATTTACTTATTTGAGAGAGAAAGAGAAAGAAACAGATAAGAGAATGGGCACATCAAGGCCTCCAGCCACTGCAAATGAACTCCAGACACATGCACCCCTTTGTATGTCTAGCTTATGTGGGTCCTGGGGAGTTGAACCTGAGTCCTTTGGCTTTTCAGGCAAATGCCTTAACTGCTAAGCCATGTCTCCAGCCCAGGCCAGGCTCCTTTAAAAAAAAAAAAAATGACAGAGAGAGAGAAAGAGCAAGAATTGTTGTACCAGGGCCTCTAGGCGCTATAACTGAACTCCAGATGCTCATGCATATGAGTGATCATGCGCATGCATCACCTTGGGTATCTGGCTTATGCGGGACCTGGGGAGTCGAGCATGAATCTTTAGGCTTCACAGGCAAGCCCCTTAACCGTTAAACCATCTTTCCAGACCAAGCTCCTTTTATAGATATTTAGAGTTCTTTGGTAGCTCTCTATAGTTGTTATTTCCCCTATCACCCCGCCTTGAGGTAGGGTCTTGCTCTAGCCCACACTGGCCTGTAATTCACTATATAGTCTAAGGCTGTGCTTGAACTCAGGGCCTCCCAAGTGCTGGGATTAGAAGCATGCGCCGCCACGACTGCCTGTTCTTATCATTTTTGAAATTCTTCTTGTGTTTTAGCTTAAGTGAAAGTTTCAAGAGAATTTTCTATACAGGGGTATGTGTGAGAATGCCACTGTATTTAAACATAAGGTGATCCATTCTCTTTTTCTTTCTGCCTCTCTCTGTCTGACTCTTTCCCTCTCTCAAATAAATAAATAAAAATAAAAAAATTTTTTTTTTTTTTAAAAGGGCTGGAGAGATGGATTAGCGGTTAAGGCACTTGCCTGCAAAGCCAAAGGACATTGGTTCAATTCCCCAGGACCCACGTAAGCCAGATGGACAAGATGGCCCATGCATCTGGAGTTCGTTTGAAGTGGCTGGAAGCCATGGCACGCCTGTTCTCTCTCTCTCTCTCCTCCCTTTTCCTCTCTCAAATAAATAAATAAAAATAAAATATTTTTTAAAATAAAATAAATAAAAATAAGGTGAATTTTCCTAGGATTGGGGTGTTAATAGTTATCCATGTAGCAACACAAATACGGGTTTTAAAAGTATTTTTATTTATTTATTTACAAGCAAAGAGGACTAGAGAGAAGAGAGACAGAGAAAATGGGCCTGCCAGGGCCTCCAGTGGCTGAAAACGAACTCCAGATATATTTGCCACTTGGTGCATCTGACTTTACAATGGGTACTGGAGACTCAAACCCTGGTCATTAGGCTTTTGCAGGCAAGTGCTTTAACCCCTGAGACATCTCTCCAGCCCATCAATTCGGCTTTTTAAATATGTTACTTTTTGTAGTTGGTCCAAACAAGTGTTTTCTTGCAATTGGACACATCTGTAAAATCCTGTCCTAAGATCCAGAGTGGAACCCCCTTAGCTTGCCTGCAGCCTCCCCCCAGCCGAGTTAGAAGTCCTGTGTAAACAATAGAGAAACTTAATTGCAACTTTAAAAAAAAAAAAAAGGGTGGGGGGTGGGGAAGGGCTGGAAAGTGAAGACTCCACTGTTTAGTGCTTACTGCAGGCAATTTATTTTCTAAAACCAAGGGCATATAGACTGTCACTTCCCTTTAAAGGTCCCTACACCCTCCCCAACTTAGAACAGTGTAGCATGGGAGAGAAAACTGTCCCCCCACCCCAACCTCCTGGGCACACTGTGACGGTGCCCAGCGCTGCAGGGAGACACGGATGAGTGGCAGCCCCTCCTCTTTGGGGGTCCCTGGCTCTTGTAAATTTGTCAGTCCATCCGTGAACTCTGTTTAAACAGGGTTAGGGTACTTAGTGGGTGATTGTTTGGTATTGTGGTTCACGGTGAAGCACATCTTTTCTGTATTTATTTTAAATAAAGCCTTTCTAGAAGCCAGAGGGCTTAAGCCACAGGAAATAAAGGCAGCAGTGGCTCAAACGCCTTGAAGTCCACACCCTAAAAAGCTCTGCACACCCCGGGAGAGGCTAGAGGGCCCCCGAGGCCAGGCTGGTTAGCTCGGGGGAATTTAACAGGGAGCAAGCAAACTCCTGGCATCAGTCTGTGCCTGAAAGGAAGCTTCGGGCTGGTGTCTGCCTGGGGAATTTAGAGCTCTGCCCACGCAGGGTGTCCCCACTGCAAGTGGGCAGGACCTCAGAGGAAGGGCCAGGCTTCACGCACTGGGGGTGGGGGCCAGCAATGAAAAAACAGTATTAGTAGCAGTTGTGCTTAGGGCTATCAGGCCTAGGTAAGACCCTCCCAATGCTCGGGGAAGGCAGACAAAAATCAAAAAATCAACAGGGGAAACAGGAAGGAGTCCAGAAGGGATTTGCGCTTCAAGAGCATTGTCATAATTTGAGGTAGCATTCTCCATGCTTCCAGACCTTTTTTAAGCTTCTTAAATCGGCATGCCATTTTAAAATATCAGTCATATCAGAGAGGGGAGCTGGGCTATTTAGCAGGATTTTCCTGTGTCCTTAATTGATACACCGAGAAAACAAGCTGAAATAATTCTCACACACTCGCGTTACATTTTTAAACAGAGTATTTCATTCACATACTTTGATTGTGCAGGGTGCGGGGTCTCACGAGGACGTTTCCATACAAGCACGCTCCCTCTCGTACCCCTGCCCTCCCCTCTGCCCCTCCCCCTCCCTCTGCCTTTACTCCTCTTTGTTCCCCTAGACAGACGCATTTCTCCTGTTCATAGCCATGCCAACTGTAATTCCCACTTTTCAGAAAAAGTAGTCAGGGTGAATCCTTGCTAAATGATAAAGTGGATCACTTGGCTTCCGTGAGGAGGAACCTGGCCAGAAGGTTCTCCCATGGTAATGCCGTCGTTGGAAATGTAACCCACACAGTTGCCTTTTATGGATAGCACACTTCTTATAAAGAATGCTTTGCACACTAACTCGGAAGCTCAGAGGAAATTTCCGTCACCGCAGACAATTCCCAGTATAAGTGGACGTTCTATTGAGTGTGTCCTGTGCCAAGACTGAATGAGCTAAAGTTAACCCTGTTTCGTTTATTTATTTTTCTAGTTTCTTGCCTTTTTTCTTGACTTCATTCTCCTCAGCCCTCACACTGCCCTTCTTATTTCAAATATATATATGTATGGTTTTGAAATTTTGAGGCACAGTCTCATTATGTTGCCTAGGATGGCCTCACACGTGTCCTCTTCCTTTTCAGGGTCCTAAGTGTTAGGATTATAGGCATGATCCAGCATGCTCCATGGTGTTTTATGTCCCTTTTATTAAAAAAAAAATTGTTATTTATTTACTTATTAGAGAGAGGGAGGGAGAGAGAGAGAGAGAGAGGAGAATAGGCTCACCAAGGCATCTAGACACTGAAACAAATTCCAGACACATGCGCCACCACGTGCATCCAGTTTATGTGGGAGCTGGAAAACTGAACCTGGGTCCTTGGGCTTCGCGGACAAGTGCCGTAACCACTGAGCAATCTCTCCAGCCCCTATGTACCTTTTCAATGTTGGCTCAAATCCTCCGAGAAACGAAATGGACAGAGATGCTCTACCCACCGCGTTCGGTATTCTGCACAGATATTTTAAACACATCAGGTGTATGGAAGACCGTAGATACCATGGTACAAGATGGATGCCAATGTGGGCGGTACACTGGCAGGATCAGAAGACTCCGTGGAACTGGTAGACCTGCAGATGATCAAGAAGCAGAACAATGATCGATGTGGGCTTGCTCTATACCCATCACAGGAAACTCTGACTTGTCCTCTATAAAGTTACCCTTCACACTTAGCTGGGATGTGTGCCTGTCTGAAGCGAGGGATTAACACTTCAGGCCAGGCTGCTACATTCCACCCGAATCTTGTAATTTGCCAGCTGTGTGTGCTGGTCTCAGGGGTAAACTCACGAGTCTCTTCTTTGTCATCTGTCAAATGGGATAGCAGTGGCCTCTTCCTTGTGGGTTATTGTAAAATAACACATGACAAAATATATTTGAAATTTCATATTGTATTAGTTGCTTTCTTGTTGCTGGGACAAAAATACCTGGTCAGAAACAGTTTAGTGGTCTGGGCATGGTGGCATACACGTTTAATTCCAGCACTTGGAAGGCAGAGGTAGGAGGATCAGGACCACCTTGAGTTCAAGGTCACCTTGAGACAACCTGGTGAACTCCAGGTCAGCCTGGGCTAGAACAGGACCCTACCTCAAAACAAAACAAAACAAAACAAAACAAAACAAAACAAAACAAAACAAAACTTAATGAAGGCTGGGCGTGGCAGTGCACGCTTTTAATCCCAGCACTTGGGAGGCAGAGGTAGGAGGATAACGAAGAGTTCGAGGCCACCCTGAGACTACATAGTGAATTCCAGGTCAGCCTGAGCCAGAGTAAGACCCTACCTTGGAAAAAATAAAGAAGAAGAAGAAAAGAGAAGACAGAGATTGATAGAGAGAATGGGCATGCCAGGGCCTCCAGCCACTGCAAATGAACTCCAGATGTATGCAACACCTTGTGCATCTGGCTTTACATGGATACTGGGGAATCAGACTCAGGTTGTTAGGTTTCCAGACATTAGCCATCTCTCCAGCCCAAATTTTGTTTTCAACATAGCCCGTACAGGGCTGAGGAGATGGTTCCGTGGATTGCGTGGTTGTGCAAACACGAGAATCTGAGTTCAGTCCCAAGCACCTACGTAAAAATGGGGTGTGGCAAGTTGCTCCTGTAATGCCAGTGCTAGATGGAGAAGCAGAGAAAGGAGGATTCCCAGGGCTCACTGACTAGCTGAGTTGCTGAGCTCTGAGTTTAGTGTGGGATCTTTTCTCAAAAAATAAGGTGGAGAGTGACTGAGGAAGATTTCCCCTCCCTGACCTCAATCTCATGCCTTCACACTCACATGCACACCCATACATGTGCACACACATATGTGCCCACACACATGCACATAGGCATACACACATAAACATGCACAAATGGGACATAATACAGTAGAATTAGTGCTTCAATGCATGGCTTGAAGTAGTAAATGCAGACTCAATGAGCAACTGTAGTTGTGAATCAGCAGTATGTAAATACTTGGTTAAAAATTTTTTTTTGTTATTTTACAAAAATTGTTCTTTGTTTAGTTATTTATTTATTAGACAGAGAAAGAGGGGGACAGAGAAAGAGAATGGGTGCGCCAGGGCCTCCAACCACTGCAAACGAACTCCAGACACGTGTGCCCCCTTGTGCATCTAGTGAGTCAAACCTGGGTCCTTTGACTTTGCAGGCAAATGCCTTAACCGCTAAGCCATCCCTCCAGCCTTTGTTTGCTTTGTTTTTTGGTATTTTTGAGGTAGGGTTTCATTCTAGCCCAGGTTGATCTGGAACTCACACTGTAGTACCAGGCTGGCCTTGAACTCACAGCAATCCTCCTACATCTGCCTCCTCAGTGCTGGGATTAAAGGCGCACACCCGGCTAAGCTTTTGTCATTATTTACTATTCATGAAGGTAGGGTCTTGCAATGTAGGCAAGGCTAGCCTTGAACTTGTGATCCTCCTGAGTCAGCCTCACCATTCTCTTTATTTATTTTTTTTTGTTCATTTTTTATTTATTTATTTGAGAGCAACAGACACAGGGAGAAAGACAGATAGAGGGAGATAGAGAGAATGGGCGCGCCAGGGCTTCCAGCCTCTGCAAACGAACTCCAGACACGTGCACCCCCTTGTGCATCTGGCTAACGTGGGACCTGGGGAACCGAGCCTTGAACCGGGGTCCTTAGGCTTCACAGGCAAGCGCTTAACCGCTAAGCCATCTCTCCAGCCCATCATTCTCTTTAAATGACAACGACCAGTACCATACATCATGAAATTGTTTGGTGCCTAAAGCGTCTTAACAACCTAACCCTATCTCCCTGCATCCCCACCCCCCAACACACACCTCCTAATGGTCTTCGTAATGCTATGGGCAAGAACAAAGGCACAGGACTAACAATCTGTACATTAGTGACTCAGCAGAGCTCAAACCATTTATCTTGAGAAAAGGACTCAATGTAGGACCCACATCTGACTGCACGCCTTTGCTTCAATGTCTGTGTGTAGCATACTGGAGCCTTTCCATCCATCCTAAAGTAGAATGCACTCTGGGACCAGGCTGGGCTCAGTCCTCAGAGCCATTAGCTCTAACTAAAAGTCCTGTGTTGGGGCCAGGAGGTCTGGGCTCCCTTAGAGCTTGTTTTGAATTCATTAACTCATCTCTGATGCCTGACATGTTAACACCTCTGTTCCTTTTTGTGGACTTTAATGTTGTGTTTTTGTTAAATGCGTTTTTTTTTTTAAAAAAAAAACATTATTTCCTCCATTTCCCTGAGTTATAGGGGTGGGGAGTAGATTTTTTTTTTTTCTCTTGTTGTTGTTTTGGAAGAAGTCAAATTTAAGTCATAAATCAACTCTGAGAATCTTAGCCAGACAGAGCTGAACTCAAATCAGGCCTCAGCCTGGCTCCATGTAGACACAGCCATGCTGGTTCCACTGAGGAGGAAGAGAGGCTGTAAGATTCCTGCTGTTACTTATATGGCTGCAAAGACAAAGACAGCCAGAAAAAGGAATCAATCATTTCAGGTCACAGAAGAAAAAGCTCTTCAGGATTGTTTTGGTAAAATTTGAGTCACTTCACTAACAAGTTTATATACATATATACACAGACATATATATGTATGGACACATAAGTATGTATATATCTTTCTGTTTTCAAATTATTTGCCTCCATTTCTTTATCTCCCTCTGTCTCCTTCCTCCCCCTCCTCTCCTGATAGTAGTACATGCTGGCCATGTATCTATCAGGGAACTGCCTTTCTGGCCCACCTCTGTCTTTTTATTTTTTTAAAGGAGGCAAAATTATATCCAGCCGCACTCTGACATGGGTGAACTCTGTTCAGCCACATGTTCTGCCGTGGATGAACCTTGAGGACGTTAAGTGTGAAATCGTATTTGTGGCCAAGGGACCAGTTCTGTAGGAAGGATTGCAAGTCCAGGAGATCCCTGGAGTAGTCACAGGCAGAGACAGAAAGTAGGGCGGGCAGGAGCTGGGGGAGGGGAGGGAGACCCAGCCTTGTTTTAAATGCCTGCAGTTTCTGTTTGCAATAGCCAGAAAGTTCTAGACATGTGCGGTGGGCATAGTCCTGCAACTCTGTAAATGTTTGTTTAAGGTCACTGAATTGTTCGCTTAAAAATGAATACAACCATCAGGGTGTGGTCGCTTACACGCCTTTAATCTCAGCACTGGGGGAGGCAGAGGTAGGAGGATCACCTTGAGTTAGAGGCCACCCTGAGACTACATAGTGAATTCCAGGTCAACCAGAGCTGGAGTGAGACCCTACCTCCAAAAACAAAACAAAACAAAACAACAACAACAAAAAAAGATACAATGGTAAATTATGTTATGTTATTAGGGGCACCTCCTAGGGTACTTAGTCTCTCCATCAATACAATGTCGCCTGCCCTGAACTGTGACAACTCCCCCATGTCCACTCCTGATCACCTGGATGTTTCCTTGGCTTTCCTTCAAACTGTACCATGCCTGGGTCATGTGTGAGGGGCCTATCAGTATGTCTTCCCCTCTCGCTTTCATTAAGAGTGAGCCTGGCCTACCCACAGTGACAGGCACATGGCTGGCTCCCCTTACTCTCCTCCCCGCCTCTTAGGAAAGTTCCGTCAAAGCTCACATGTAATCAGTTATGCATGGTGAAACCTAATGAGATTTGGGGGCTGAGACAGTGAAGGGTTTTGCTATTATAAGGATGTGAGGTGTTAATAGACCACAACCTGCCCCGCCACGGAATTAACATACTGTGGGATTATACAAAAAGTTAACAAGGAAAACAGGCCTTCTTTTCCCAAACATAGGAACAAAGGAAAAGCCTTATTGAATTTGTCTTCCTTAAATGAATTCTGCTCTGTGGCCTCGTTCCCCTTTTATTCTTCAGACCATCGTGACCCACATCTGTGGAGCTCTGTATCAGCTATTCCGAAGCCAGCTGTTGCCCAGCCTTTTAGTTACGTTGAAATTAGGAACGGACTCTGGGGTCATCGACCTGCTGTGAAGTCCTGTTGGAGTCACCCAAAACTGCAAATAGTGAGAAAAAAAAATGTGACTGCAGGGGCTGGAACTGTTAGGATATTGTACACAACACACTGACTCTGTGATTCAACATGGTTGTTAATGTGACCCAAAACACACACACACACACACACACAATTACTAAAAGAGAATCTGTTGCATGGCCAGTGTGCAGTATTTAGCTTTCTTGTTTGTTTTTGTCCCTTTCCCTCCACTCCAGTGGGGGGGAAAAAAAAACCCCAAAAAACCCAAAAAACCCCAAAAAACAGTGACAGGTTAAAATCCTGATCCCGTGAGAAAATGCTGAAGATTTCTGACCTGGTGGAAAATACGCAAAGGGCACTTGGTATCACACACAGAATCTTCAGACTCAAACACAAAAGAGAGATGAACAAAATTTCATGCGTGTTTCCAAGAACATGAACGTCTCAACAAGCCAACATCACAGCCAGTTTGACCCTTACTTATTCAGTACTTAAATGTTTACACAAGGGAAGATTTCTTAGTAAGAGATATCTTAGAGTAAACATGAGACAATCTGGGTATAGTCTTAAAGATGATAGTGTGTGTATTGTGTACATGGAAGAAATGTACACTATTTCACTACCAGTCACCACCTTCAACAGGATGAAAATTTAAGAGACTGAACTGAGATGGGTTCTAAACCCAGGTTAAAAATATTCCATGACTTCATTTCAGATTTAAGCAGATTGAAGCCATCTCACAATATAATCACAAATTTGCCACCCTCCCAAGGAATTGTCATGTGCCACATTTGTATTAACACACTCAAGCTGAGGTGCTCTGGTCTCTATATTCTTCTGTAATCTCAACATTTGAGTGTTTGTTCTGAAGTGGTTTTTTTTTTTTTTTTTTAACTCCATGAAAAGGGAAGATTTTAAGAAAGAGGAGGAAGTTAAGACTGGAGGAACTATTTTTAAAATGGTAGTGATTAAGTACCCAAGTTTCATTTCTACATGGAATGTTTCTCACTCAGAACAATGTAATCCTGTTTCTCACACACTCCTCACCTAGGGACACCTAAGGAACACGTGACAATTTAAATCAAATTTATGCTGAATCCCCTGGGATCTATGTTAAAGTTACTTCAGAGAACACAAGATTGCCCCTGGCTTGGGGTACACAGGCCATTCTCCTCTCTGAGGTATAAATTACAGTCCTCATACACTCACAAAGATAGGGTTAATATTTACTAGCGAGCAGGGTCCATCCCAGCTTCCATTTCCAGCCTGCCTATCTGATACATCTTGTTAGTTTGTCTTGGGTTTCATGCACTCGTCTAGAGAGTTTCACTTTGGGATTCCAGACAGACAAGGCCTTTTCTTTGGGGCGGGGGTGGGGGAGGGGTTCTTTTTGTTTGCTTTTTACTCTCAGCTATTCTTTACTAGAACCCCTTAAAAGTTTCCTTATCAAAACATCCCCAATTGCTTCCTCATCAAATTGCTGGAAGGAACAGAACTCCTGCAGAAACAAATCATTGGATAGATAGTAGAGGAGGGAAAAAACAAAAGTGGTTTCTTCCCCTTCTATTTCATCAACCAGAATGATCTTCCAGTTTCAAGTTATAAATATCCAAACGTTAACTATTAACACTGCTCTAACTTTGCTCTGCCCAAACAGCCTGATTTAACTAACCCTTTCAAAATAGAAGACCCACTTCCAGGGAGCCGCAGGGGTTGCATTATGTATTAAAAAGTGTCCTTCATCTTTAATGGCTTCTCTGGATCTTGGAAGATATGAAACAGTTGAAATTTTGGCAGTGCTAAATATGGTGGTAACAAAAACCTGAGAATCCTTATTAATTACTTTTTATACCTGTGTGTGTGTGTGTGTGTGTGTGTGTGTGCGCGCGCGCACGCGTGCGCGTGTAACCATCTAGAGGGGGTGTACTGGTGTCCTAACAATAAACAAAGACAGTGAGTCCTTACTGGGTAAATGCATCTCAACTTAGTAACAGGCTGTTACCGGCCTTCAAGCTACCATTTCTAGGTTTGCCACACTGGCACCAGAATTTGACTCTTGCCCATCTATCAAATTACATTCTCAGATTTCCCATGCATTGTCCAGAAGTGTACAAGAAAGGAAATAATTTGAAAGCACAATATTATCGTGGACCAAGGAAGCCGTGAGTGAGATCACACGTGAGTAGCTGAAGAAAGGGCTCTAAACGGGCTAGAGAAAGCAGGCCAGTCAAGCACAATGTACAATTTTATGTAGGAGTTTTTATTTTTATTTTTTTTTTACTCTTTGTGACCTAAGTTGTCAATTTTTCAACACATGGAAATTATTAGTTCAACATTGTGGTCTGAAATGAGGCTCAAGAAGGCACGTGAATGTTGTGGATGTAACTGTGGCCAGTTGTCCATTTTAAAATAGTTAACACCCCCCCCCACGATTAAAATTTGTAGTTTGCAAATTTTAGTCTCTGTAGAAGATTACACTTCCATATAGGATGTCTACACACGCTACTATTTATACCTGTGTAACCGGTTGAGTTGGGAGATAAGTTTTATTTGTGAATTTTCACCCTGTTTTGTAAATGAACCGTGGGGCAGTCCTGCACAGTTTCCTGTGAGTCAGGCTCAAAT
Organism: Jaculus jaculus; assembly: GCF_020740685.1. Taxonomy (NCBI): domain Eukaryota; kingdom Metazoa; phylum Chordata; class Mammalia; order Rodentia; family Dipodidae; genus Jaculus; species Jaculus jaculus. Next base: position 18,947,905 of record NC_059116.1, on the reverse strand, counting down.
GAGATCGTTCAGGAATACATCCCACTTAGGCAATCAGGCTGAAACTAGCAACAATTGTCCGTGACCTTTAACACGCTTGCTTTCCAAATCAGTGCCGACCATCAATCACACGGGGCTTACATTTTATGACTCGAGGGTCGTTGCTCGCGGGCCTCCTCCCTCCGCGACCCCTCCTCGGCGGAAACACACGCGTGCACGCCCACGGAAACATCTTACACGCAGCCTGGCCCCCGCCCGATTTCCAGCTCTGCCAGGGGTACAAGCGCCGCCCTTTGCAGCTCGTCCGTACAGAAGGAGTTTCTGTAAGCAAATGCCACTGGCCTGGGGAGGGTCCCTTCCTAGAGGAGGGAGGGTGCTGCCAAGAGCAGCGAGGGGCTTGGGCACCCAGTCATGCCACTCGGAAAGGTAACCTCCCGGATGGCAGCGCCCGTGGTGGAGGACCAACCGGCGGGGCGTCTTGGCCCCAGTGCAAATCCACTACGGAGTTATCACAACGAACAAGATGGCCAAGAGCCTGGTGGAAGACAGTGCCCCTCCGCCAGGCAGGCCACGCTCCCCCGCTGGCCTACGTCACCGCGGGCCGCGGGGCGAGCTCCTCGGCCCCTCCCCCGCTCCCCTCCCCCCGCCAGCAGCCCCTCCCTGCCCAGGACCCTGAAAGCTTTTTTTTTTTTTTTGAGGGGGGGATAGTTAAATGAAAATTTTGATGCTCAGACTCACTAACTACTGCCCACGGGGAGGCGTGGAGGTGGACTTAAATAAGTATGCAGAACAAAACCGAAATGAGCTGAACTTTCAAAAACACAAGTAAACAGCTACAGTGGCAATGGAGTTGCATGCGGCTCCACTCGGCCCCGGGAGCCGTCCTCCTGTCTTTCCAGCGGACCTTGTGTTCTGCATTCAGGACCTCTTGTATTATATTGGTCCTCCTCAACACGACTCCCACAATCGTTCCCCCAGGAAGTTCGGGGCGGGGTGGTGGTGGTGCTGGTGCTGGGGGACACACGCTCATCCCGGACCGCGGGCGCAGGGTGGACACTTTAAGGTCTGAGTAACCAGGTGCCCAAGCCGGCTGAAGCTGCATCCCGAGCACGTCTGCACGTATGGATGCGTGTGTGTGTGTGTGTGTGTGTGTGTGTGTGTATGTGTGCGCGCGCGCATCAACACCCTCCAGGACCTGGATCTGCGGCAGCCGGAGACCTCGAGCCGGAGGGGGCGACCACTCCGCCGCCCCGAGATGGTGATTCCAGACCATTAAGGGAGAGAAATGATCCCGGTCTGACTCATCACGAGCCTCCAGACTTTCTCCGCAGTGTGGCCGAACTTTGTGCTGACGAGACAATAGTGGAGCGTGTGTGCGTTTCCTATAGGGCAGACCATTCCCGGGGCTTGCTTGGGGTGGGGTGGTGTGTGTGTGTGTGTGTGTGTGTGTGTGTGTGTGTGTGTGTGTACAGGGGGGAAGCGGGAAGCCTGGGACCTTGTGCCTGGCGGTGGATGCCCGGCCCCCTTTCTCTGCACCGTGCAACCCCCCCCCCCCTCCGACTCCCCCGGAGCCTAGCCGGCGCCTGGGCCCCCGCGGGGGCGGGTGCGTCCCGGGCGCGCGCGGAGGGTGGGGGGGGTGGAGGACCGGGCGCGTGGCGGGCCCCGCGCGCCCTCGTGCGTCCCTCCTCCAACCACCGCCCCCCCCCCCACCGCGCTCCCGGGCGCAGCTGGCGCGGTCGGTCTAGTGCAGCGCTCGGCTCCGCGCCGCGGACGCTCGGCTTCACCTTCAGATGCGCGGGGCGTGCGCGTCCTCCTCCTCCTCCTTCTCCACCACCACCTCCTGCCCGGGCCCGCCGCCTCCCCGCCAAGGTAGGGGCCGAGGGGCGGGGACCCGCGGGAGAGACGGAAAGAAAGGCGGAGGGCGGTGGTGGTGGTGGTGGAGGGGAAAGGACCAGCCGGGTGTGTGTGTGTGTGTGTGTGTGTGTGTGTGTGTGTGTATGTCGGGTGTGTGTGTGTGGAGGGCGGGGGTTCGCTGTTACCCCCGGACGATGGCTGTGCCCCGTGGGGTGGGGGTGGGGGCGGCCCCCTCCCGGGTGGAGCTCCCCGGGCGCGGGGAGGGCGACTTTTGCTTTCCCTGTTGCTAGTTGCTGGGTTGGGCCGTGCCGGGAGAGGCGAAGATTTGGAACTTCGGGTGCCGGGAGGTGGTTTTACCGCAGTGGAGGGGCGGGGTGGGGACCGGGGTGGGAGTGCGGAAGAGGCTCGGGCTTTGTACACTTCGTCAAAGGCGACGCGCCCAGGAGGAGGGGAGCTCGGATGCGCTCTCCATCCATTAGGAGACAAAGAGCAAATTGCCTTACTTTAAAGTAAAACGCTTCGGCTAATGAAGGTGGGTGATGGGCGGCGGGGCCCGAGGAGTCGCTTCAATTATGAAGGGTTTGGCGGATGGGATCGATGCATGCGGGGGTCTCCCCCTCCCCGCCCCGAGCGCCGCTGCTTAGGGGACGTGTATGCGCGCGCGCGTGCTTGTGTGTCGTGGGGGTGTGGGTTGGGGGTTGTTCTCACTTGCCCTCCTCCCTGGGCTCTTGTCTATCACCCGGGAGACTTGAGTGACCCTAACATTCAAGAAGTAGGCGCTCTGGGAAGGGAAGTTCGCGCAGGGGTGGAGGTGGGGGCGAGGTTCTCGAAGTGACTTGGAGTGGGGTGGGGAAGGAGGTCTGCGAGGCGGGGATTCCTAGGAGATGCGCCCTGCCTGGCTGGGGTCTGAGCCCGGTGGGGGTGGGGGACTTACTGACGGCGTCGTATATATCTACATCTATGTCTATATAGGTATGTGTATACACAGATATACACACACTCATTCGAGTGTATAAAAGAATGCTGAGGGGTGTGTGCTGCGGGGGTGGGTGTGGGTTGGAAAGCGCCTCCTCTGCCATTTCCAAGGGAGCCACATACTACTGAATAGTTCTGACCATTATTTAGATTAAACCGCCTGGTCAAGTTTTAAAGAAACTTTGGCTGAGTAAGTTTGTTAAAACGCTAGCCCAGTGGGGTCTTGAAGCCGGCAGTTCATGGAGGAAGGTTGGTGTATGGTGACAATCAGGCATTGTGAGTTGGGGAGGCAGAGGATCCATGCAATTAGTACTCAAGAGAACCAGCCCTTTACCCGAAAACTGTGGGTCTGTAAGTCAGCCGCATTCATCACCAGCGTTAACAAGCTCTCGGAGCCGACCTGGATCAGCCGGGAGCTGTGGGGCTGTCTGCATCTTACTCATTCCGCTGACTTACTGATAAAAAGAGTCACTCGGTCTCCGGGTGTGCAAAGATCAACTTGCTCAGCCCTCTCTTTAAATATTCGGTGCCTTATTTAATCCAGATGCACAAAAAGCCATTTATTGCTTCATTGTTGGTTTACATTTTTTTTTTTTTTGAAAAGGCGACTGGTGTAACCTGTGGAATTTCAAATGCAAATAAAAGCCTGTGGGAGTTGAGGCAGAACAAATCAGCATTTATAAAGTGAAAAAGATTTAATGTCTTTGAAATCATCGCGCTGGGCGGGGGGGGGGGAAGCAGAAGGGGGAGTGTGATTTTTTCTTCTTCTTCAGGGAGTGAATTGTGACGTCAGGCTTTTTTTGGAAAAGCTTGTTATTTTTAAGGTCTGAAACCCGGACATGTGAAGTGCTTACAGGAAAAACAGATTACAAGATTAACATCTGTTAACATGATCGTTTATCTCCAGCCAGAAATAGGTCACTTCTTTCTTAAGGAAACATGCTTTCTTCTGCATGCTTAAATAATAAAATGAGTTCAAAAATTAGAGAAGAGCATTTCTTATAACTCGACCTGTGAAAACCATTTTTAAATTTCGAAATCACCTAAAGGCCAAAGTCCCTTTTGGGTGTCGAGGACAACTGTACCCCGCGTCCACCCGCCCTCATGACCCCCTGCTCCTAACTCGGCGCTCTTCCCCTCCGGTACTCCCCTTCCAACCCCCCCCTCCCCCGGCACCGATGGCCGATTTTCTTTTTCCTCCATTGTGGACATACGGGATATATTTAAATGGTACCGTCTCCATTCCCCACCCCCCTCGTTAAGGACGCAAACTCTCTGCATAGATGGCTAACTTTTAGCTCTTCGCTGTTTTACCATTAAATGAAACGGCTGGGGGTGGGGGGGAGGGGAAGAGGAGAGAGAGAGAGAGAGAGGAGAGAGAGAGAGAGAGAGAGAAAAGAAACTGCTTGACAAAGTCTCCCTGCCCCTTGGTTGTGAGTGATGGCTCAGCTGGCCAATCCGCAGCGGCTTTCTCCATCCCGGAGGTAATTTGGGGTGTCTCTCTCTCCGCGAGTGTACGCGCGCGCCCGCGTGTCCGCCCCGCCGCGCGCCATCCGCAGGCTCCCGCATTTGCACAGATGTGGGCTTGTAGACGTGGACACACGTCTTTTCTCCAGGTCTGTGCGGCGAGATGCGCACGCAGCGGTCTTTTAAGTGGAGACCATGCTCCCCCCCCCTCCCCTTGCCTATGTCGTCCTGGGAAGGCTGAACCGCGGAGGAGGCACTTTTGGGATTCAAGTTGTAACCTGCAGCTCGGGAAGGAAAGGGGAACGGTGGGATTTAGTTTCATCAGTCTCATTCCAGCCCCGGGGCGCGCCACGGGGCGCGAGTGGGGTTCGGACGATGCTGCCAGTTGGCCGCCAGGAGCTAAAGCTACGGAGGAGAGCGCGGATGGTTGAGACGGATGTTAACTCTGGAGGGAAGTGAAAGGCACCGTGCCATCTTCCAACTTCGCATTTGATTTTTTTTTCCTCCCCTTCTCATGGCGAGTCTTGATCCATAAGACCGTGGCCGATTCTAGAATGCGAAAGGCTCATGATGGGAAAGTTCTGCTGCACACCGGGCTGACCAGTACTAGGGCTCAAAACGGGTACATCCACGGGCTGACCGCATCTCGGGCCACCTCACAACTCCTACCTTCCCCAATCTGCGCCGCCCTTCCTGCGAATATCCGTAGTGGTGTGTGGCTGATGTGGCAGGCGCCTCCTCAGAAGTGCATGGACATGCACCCCTAGCTTATGCTTAAATGCTTAATTTTTTGGGGGGAGGGGGAGCTCCGCGGGCTGCGGTGCAATTCACTGGTGTTTGGTGGTGATGCAGTGATGGGTTAAAGACCCAAGAGCGCGTTTCCTTTCCAAGACCCTGGAAGGGGGACCGCGTCCATAGGGGTGTGCGGTGCCTCAATGCACCGAGGTCACCTCGAGAGGATCCTCCCGTCCCACCCACCCACCTACCCAGGAAATAATCCAACTCAGTTCCTAGGTAGTATCGCCTCCCCTCCCCCGCGGGCCATCTCCACTCCCAGTCCGGGTGTCTCGGGTTTCAGACCCCTTGCCAAGCTCAGGGAAGCCTCACTCAGCACGAGGAATGGGTCTGTCCTTGGACTAAATCATTCATTTCCGTGCCTGTTGGCCGCCGGGAGCCGCTGGGGATGGAGAGGGGCGCAGGCCTGGACGGCTTAGTTGTCGGAGGGTGGGTGGGGGGGAGGGCAGAAAAAAAAAAAAAAAAAAGGGCGAGTGTGGGCGGGGCACCACCTGCCCACTACGGATGGGGGCGGAGTGCAGGCAGGGGCCGGGCTGAGGGCGGGGCACCACCTGCCTAGCCCCGGAGGGGGGGGCGGAGCGCTCAGGGGGCGGAGCTCCGACGAGTGGGCGGGGCGCAGGTTGAGGCGGAGCTCCGGATAGGCGGAGCGCAGCCTGGGGGCGGAGCTCTGGAGGGGGAGGCGGAGCGCACGCTGGGGGCGGAGCTGTGGTGAAGGGGCGGAGCGCCAGCGGGGAGCCGAACACAGGCCGGCCCGGGGGCGACGGCCGCTTGTTGCTGGGGCTGCTGTGGGCGGGGCGGGAAGGGGTTGGCCGGGTCCTCCCTCGCCCACCCCTCCCTCCGCATCCCCCCCCCTTTTTCCTCCTCCTCGTCCTCTTCCCCAATCTGGGCTCCCGCCCGCCCGACCCCCACCCAGCCCCGTCATGTGGAGCGGACGTCACACGCCTGCACTGTAACCCAAGAAGTGAAAGAGCCGGGGACCCGCAAGCCCAACTTCGCACGGTAACAAAGGCGGGGGTCGGTGCGGGGCCGGGGGGCGCCGGGGGCGGGGCGTGGGCGCCAGGGTGGGGGGGGAGTCAGGCTGCGTGTGTTTGTGGGGGTGGGTGTCTCACGGCGGCCGGTTCCGGGTGAGTGTGTGTGTGTTGGGGGGGCGATGCACCCAGGCTCTGCTCGGCAGCAGGCCAGGTAATTGGTTTCTATTTTAAACTTCACTTTTGTTGGGTGGGAACTGAGGGGAGGGGGCGATGATGGTCAAGCGTGCTCCCCGCCGTCATCCTCACGATGGTCCCCCGCGGGGTCTGCACACCTGAGAGGGGCTCCGTGCACCCCCCCCCTCCCCAGGGTCGGGCCGGAGGCGAGGGCGGGAGGGGTCCGCGGGGCGAAGGATTGCTGCGTGGGGGGACCTTGTGCCCTGCGCGTGTGACCTCACCGATGTCTCCGCCGTCCCGGAGGCCTAAGTGGACGCTGGGCTGTTTTCTAGAAGGGCCAGATGTGCCCGTGGGCAGGGCCAGGCCTTGCAGGGTGTCCACTGAGTAACAAAGGACCGAGCACTTGGACACCCCCTTCCCGGTCCACTCAATGGTGTCCACTCACCCACTGAGTCGCAGAAGGAACTTTTTACATGGGGGAGGGGGTCTTCATTAAACAGAGCAGAAAGGCTCTTCCTGGCCAGCCTACCAGTAAAGTCTACAATCTTGATTAAAAAAAAAAAATTATGTGTGTCGACCAGAGTGGAAGCCAGAGGTTACTTCCCCAACAGGCTCTTTCCAGATTATGTGTGTAACCACCCAATTAATAATGATTGGAGTGTTTTGGTTTAGGAATGTGTCACTTTAGGATCTAGGCTTGCGTGATATTTGATTTGGTCAGGGCCCTATACAATAAAAGCTCATTTTATCGTTGGTTCCTCCTCCCTGTCTTTAATTGTGGCCTCAAAATATCTGTTATTTTTTGCTTACGCAGACCAGCAGGAATTAAATGTACCACGCATCATTATTGTGCATGAATCTGAAAGTCCCCTCCCCTACAGTAAAATTGGAAAGTGGTGATGAGGCTCCTGGTGTCAGAGGTGTGAGTTGGGTGACTGGGGGATAGCGTTAGTTCAGCCAGAAAGACTCCATAGTCTTCTGGAATGGGTCCTGGTGCCTTAGCTCTCAAGGGTTTTGATAATCAAATTAGAATCCTGATGTGTTAAGATAAAGGTTATATATATATATATATATATAAATTATTCATTAGTGGGATTTAGTTTTCTTATACTTGCTAATTTGAATATAAGGAAACATTGAAAGCACATTACCATTACAAAAAAAAAAAAAGTCATCCCTTTGGGTTTGTAATCAAGCTAGTGAGAGGAGTGGACATGCCTTTCTAAAATGAAATGTAGCTCCGAAGGAGTTTGCTTGGTGGCAACTTACTGCTTCCAGTAGTGGACACAGAGAAAGGAGTTTTGCTTGTGTTTCTGAGAACTTTTTATCTTCCCACATGGCCTAATACACAGAATTATTCTAGGCCCAAGCCTTTAACTTTGGTAGTTGTATCTGATAGTGATGTCCTCAGGAAAGCTTACTTCACGTCAGTGTTTTAACATTGTTAATCCGTAGACAACTTTTTGAAGTCAATTAATATAGTGATTAAATTTTTCCGTGGGCCACTAAAGTCCTACATGGCTTTCTGACTTCCTAAGCTGTGCAGAGACAGTGTGAAGTGAATAGAATGGGAAGGGGTCTCCAAGAGGGGTCATAGTGTGAAAAAAAAAAAAAAAAAGAAACGAAACAAAAACAAAACTCTTTGTCTCAACTTCCATAAGTGAAACTTTTAACTCCGTTTGCCTTACTGGCTCCTGCCAGGAGGTATTTGTTTTATAAGTAAAGCATTTGATGTCATTAAATTTAGCAACAGTTCTGTGGAAAAGAAAAGGAGATTCAAGAATATTTTGAAATGAGGAATCTGCCCAACTGGGGCAAAATGATAGTGTGTCCTGGCAACTCTCAAATCTTTTATCTTTCTGGACAAACCAGTCCTTGGTTTTACGGGGTAGTCGTGGATTTCTCTGTATTCGTATTCCAGAATAGTATTGGTCTTATTCATAATTTACCAGAAGGAACCTTTGGGGAGGGGGGGACAGCGCAGAACGTCGTGGGCGTGGCTGTGAGTGGGACTGCAGGCGGTGTGTAGAGTTTCAGCCGCATTATACCTTAATGCCATGGAAATAGGAGCCTGAAATGGAAGCTGATTATGTGCAGCAGGAGGGAGGGAGCGTGCCCCAGCCTGTGTGTGCACTTTCCTCCTGCAATATGCCCTTTCGTATATCTCACTGCATTGTTTCTTATTCCACTTTCAGCTTCTGAGAAAAAAAGACGTGGTCATTCTCTCAGGACGACAGATAGTTTTGCTGATAATATTACTAGGCTTGTGACTGAAGCAGGCACACAGTTTGTGATGAGTTCAGGAGACCTGAGCTTTTTCGCTTTGGTTTTGCCACCAAATTTATCCGCAGAAGAGACTCAGCTTTCTCTTTCTCAGCGGTCCCTGTGGATTGGGGGGGGGGGTTCATAATGAACAGAAAACTGGGCGGAAGAAAAGATATTTAGATTTTATTTGGTCAGATGTCTGCATTGTAAACATTTGAACTTGGGGGTAACATTCCTTCCTCAAAAGCGGGCCTCATTACAGGACATGTTTATACTAAGTCTTAGTGTTTGGAGAAAGCCATTCTGCCCCGGTCCTTGCACAAATGCCTCTCTTTGTTGTTCAGTCCCTCCCCCTGAGAAGTTCTGGAAGCCGTGAGGAGGTGCTTGACCTCCTTCCTTCCCAGGCTCTCGGCTGGAGAGCAGACACTGCCAGAGTCCGAACTGTATTTCTCACACCACTTGGGCACTGGCCTGTTGCTTGCCTGCCATGGCACAAAGAACGCCTTCGCCGGCTGGCCTGCGCCCTGGCACCTTTGACCCTGGCTTCTCCGGCGCAGTTCACGTGGAAGCCCCGGAGCCTAACTTCTTTTCCCGTGGAGCTGGCTCCCCCCCCCCCCACCCGGGGCGGGCGAGGGCGCCGGCGAGCGCCCCCTGCGGCGCCGCCCGGAACGGCAGCTCCTCTGTCCGTGCGGGGTTTTTCCCGGCGAGCCCAGCGTCAGGATGTGGATGTGGATGTGGAGCTCTGGGGGGGAATGGATGCCTGAGGCCGGGCTGCGGGCGGAATCCCGGGCGCCCCGTGTTCCAGACCCCGAAGAACCTGGAGCTCCCGAGAGGCAGGTGTGAACGTGCGCCGCGGAGTGCCCCGGGGGTGGGGTGGGGGGTGGGGAGGAGGGCTGCGGCGGGGGTGGCAGGGTGGCACCGTGGTCTGGCTTGGGGCTTCGGCTGCCACCTTCCTGGCCAGAAGTGCCCGGACAGGCGCCTGCTCAGGCTGAGTTGTACCTGGGGCCTCTGGGGAGGAGGAGGAGGTGGAGGAGGAGGAGGGAGAAGAGAAGGTGGAGGAGGAAGAGGGAGGAGGAGGCAGCATTTTTTTTCCCCCCCAGGCAAGCCCTGGTTCCCATTCTCTGTGTTCCCACTCACCAACAGTGAATCTGGGGCGGGGGGTTATGCGGGACCTCTGCTCTAGGCTGACATCTCCCCCCCCTTCTCCACCTCCTGCCGGGAACAAGGGTGGGCAGGGAGTCTCCCTTTGATGGGAAGCCAGCTATTATTTTACCATTTTCAAGGAATTTTGGAAAGTTGTCACAAACCCATTTCAAGAAAGTAATCAATCCGCTGTTGCTATTTGTGGGAACTTTTATTAATAAAATTAACCTAATGGAAGGAAAAATAAAGGCAGGCTTTTTTTTTTTTTGCTATGAATTTATAGAATGTGCTATTCAAGTCTTTCAAAAAGCATCTTTACTTTAAAAATTAATTTTATCCCAAGGAGGCATATTTTCAGGGTATGACTGCATTCCTGGGGCTGTAAATGTCTCTGGTTGTGCCCCTGAACAAATGAAGTATGTCTCTGAAGGACTGCCTGACACTGGCAGTTGGAGCTGTCTGTACTGCCTTTTTTATCCCCCCCTGCATCTGGCCACACGTGACACTGGCAGCTGTGGCCCTTCCCCGCGGGAGTGAGAGCCGTGTGTGGTGTTTGTGTGTGGACGGAGATACTTTTCCGTGCCCATATCTGAACTGTAAAGAAGTGTAATTTTGTGGCTCACTACATGCCTTAAATGTAGTCTTCCAAAAGAGCTGGCATTTAATCTTCAGTCCAAATGGTACTAAAAATTAACCAAGCAGAATAATTAGAATTATACCTATTTTTGGAAAGCCAGCATGTAAATATATGTTAAGTAATGAGTAAGTCACAAAACAGGAGAATGGAAAAAAAAAAAAATCCAAAGGGCAACTACATCTGGCTGGGATACAGATCGTATTTCATTGTATGTTTTCAATCTTTGTTCATCCCTGGTAGGTTCTCTCCCTTCCTTCCCCCCCTCCCCTCTCTCTTTGAGCCAGGAATTTAATGAGGTTGTTACCATCTGAACATTTACTTCCCAAGACATACATAATATGTAATTGTGAAGTTCTGACTCAACTGAGAAGTGAAAATAGGAGGAGGTAGGAACACAGCTTGCTGTTTTCTTTCCAGGCTCAGTTGAGCAGGTGTTCTATTCCTTTTGAAACAGGTAGACTTGTCTGTCACTGTGCCTCACACCCCGGGGACCAGCCGATGGTGCTGCCTCCTGCACACAGCTGGCCTGCCCTTGTCTTGCTCACTTAGGAGGCGATGCTGGTAGATTATGTTATTGTGTTATCTCAGGACCTAGAGGGAGACTAAAAAAAATGGAGGTGTTCTGTTGAAACTAATTTTCTGTTAATGGGCAAGAAGTCGGGTTTTTCCCCCCAGCATTCTTAGCACTGTGGAACCCCCCCCCCAATCTCCATTTCTCCCACCCCCATGTGAAAGGAGGGAGGGACATTTGTTTAGGAATTTTAGTCCTTTGTTTCAGCAGAGAGCAACATGTGTCTGTCTTTGCCATATGGTACTATTTAACCTATATTGCTTGGGCTGTCTAGGGGCTGTGCGAGGCATTAATTTATTTCAGTATTCCAGAATGTTCTTTGAAATTGAGTACAGTCAGTGAGGTATTGAAAATTATGCCTAAAGGTGGTCATGGATTTACCAGCTTCTTCATCTGGCGTTTAGGGGTGGTGAGCAAGATTCATGTTTTTCTTTTCCTGAAGACATGTCCGTGGGAAATAGTGGGGCCTTAAGTGTTGAGTGATTATGTTAATTCAGGAAAACCTAGAGCCAAATAGTACTTGTGATAAAAGGATGGAAGGTGAAAACTGATTGGAAAGAGAGCATCTGTGGCTTAGTTCCTGATTGTCCTATGATTTTAACCTACAGCTAAAAAAAAGTCCCCTCCCTTAAAGACTTTTTTTTTTTTTTTGAAGCGGATGAGTCAGGGAACAGATAGATTCATAGTTTCTGAATTTTGCTAACCAACTTCATCACTGACTAGCTGTTGTGGAATTATCTGCAGGCATAACTGATGTTTTCACTCATGAATGAGCTTTGTTCACACATGCTGGCTTTGGGTTTTTGGTTAGGCTGCTTTTAATTCACAAGAATGTCTTCTCTGGCAGGGTCTCAGGAGGTCACCAACAGGCAGCGTCACCACAGGTCCCCTCCATCTCCGATGTCCTTGTGTGGCAGTAGCCTCTGGCCACCTTCTTTGCTCAGACGAGCTGAGTACTTTTAATCACACTGCATGTCCTGATTTAAGGGCAGAATAAACAAACTTAGGCTCAGTTGTGTGTGTTGTCCTCAGAGTCAGGCTGAGTGGACCTAGTATGCTGATGGCTACGCAGAACCCGAGAGGTGGGGACTGTGTGTGTATTGCCTTGTGAACAGGATTCACAGAGACTTCAACCAGAGAGCATTTCTGTGCTGGTTTGAGCAGATACCACCATTCACTGATAATCATATCCCCCCACCCAGATTCATAAGGACCATTCCAGCGCTTGCCATGTCGTTAGCACGACCGTTAGCGTAATGATGGCAATCTTTCTTCCCGGGTAGCACCAGGCATGATTCAAATTAACATTATTGTGATAAGCACAACGACCCAGGTGCCCAAGTGCCTTGGTTTCTCCAGAAATGGTTTATTTTTTTTTCCTTAAATAAGAGGCCAGGAGAATGGTCTCATTCCTAAAATTGATGTAGAAAATATAACCGTTAGTGAACAAGTGGATTCCTGGTGTAGGAACACTTACCATAGCAACGTAAACTTGGGGACAATTCGGTAGAGTCATGGGATTAGTGGTTTAGTGGTAGGATTAAAATTAGCCTCTATAAATTACCCTGGTGATAGAAAAGCGGAACCTGCTAATGGCTTTACAGGAAGATTGGCTTATCAGTCATTTTCTAGGTGGATGGAAGATTCTAGGCTGCTAGGAGTGAGGACCTTAGGAAGTAAGGTTAATGTTTCTAGTATGTACACATTTTTTTTTTTTCCTGTTCAGTATCTGTTACTCAGTTGGGATTTTGCATGCTGTGTATGTTTCTGTATGGTTGCACCCATTAAGAGGCAGTCCGAGCAAGTATTGCATGCAGCCATTCAATCTTGCCCAGTGTGGGGGAAGTATAATATATCTTGTAGGCCACTATGGTTGTTTGTGTGTGTGTGGGGGGGGGGGAGGGCTAGGTTGTTATTTTTCTGCAGTGCTTGGGGTTGGAACTCAGGACCTTGTGCCTTGTAGTCAAGCACTTTGCCACTGAGCTGTGCCCAACCTCAGGGGATAGTTACTGATTATATCTTCTTGGTGGGAGCAGGTTAATATGTCTGTCTGTTCTCTCCTTCCTTCCCTTCCTGCCTCCCGCCTTCCTTCTTTCTCCTCCTATTTTTTTTTTTTTTTTTTCCTTGAGACAGGGTTTAACTGTATAGCTCAGGCTGTCCTGAAATGCATTATGTAACTCTGGCTGGCCTCTAGCTCATAGCAGTCCTCCTGCCTCAGCCTCCCAAGTGCTGAGATTGCATGTGCTGGCCACCGCCCCCGCCCCGTTTTTCTGTGGATATAATGACCATGAAGGTAAACATTTGCTTTCATGGTCATTTGCATTTCGTTACAAATTCACCTCATTTATATTTGAACTTGTTTTCCTGTGTTGCGAATCACGCCAGTCTGTTACAACTGTGGGAGGTTTAGAGGTGATTTTTGGGTGATCTTTAACATTCTTCTAGTGCCAAAATGCAGAGAGATTTGGTGACTTGGCCAAGGACACAGATGGGACGAGGCTCAGTCCATGGTTCGCAGCACCAGTTGTTTTCTTTCCTGGATATGGGTGCTGGACACCCAAGTGCAGTGAAAGTCCACTCTGAGAACGTGGTTGCTAAGGGCATGCTGAGTCAGCGCCACAAAGCGTAGCCCTGGCAGATGATCAGTTATTCAGGGCAGTTTATAGAGAGCCCACTCGGGTCACCACAGTGCTTAGATCTGGCTCCGGAGAGAAGAAAAAGTGTTGACTCAGTGTTTGCGTCTCTCCACGGAGAAGTGTTCGTGTGAGAACCCGCCACTTGTCATCAGCTGAGGCCACTGCAGCTTTGCCGAGTGTAGCCCAGGAGGAAGCAGAAAGTCCTGTCCCCTGAGCCAGGCAGCTGTCGGCATAGATTTCCAGCCTAGCTCTAGGGGCGCGGGTGTGCAGGTCTTCCTGGGAAACCCAGTGGTAGCTGTCCATGTCAACATCACTTATTATTAGCATTTTTCCTTCAGTGCTGGGATCAAACCCAGGGCTGTGTGTTGGGTGCTAGGCTTTGCTGCATCACAGCCAGAAACCTCACATGGGCTTTAGAAAGCCTAAAAGTAATAGTCACCAGAAAGCTGTAAGAAAAAATGTCCACAAAGTCAGAGGCTGTTCTGATGGGCAGCTAGTGAATGCCTTGTGCCCAAAGCCGTTACGAATAGGTGGAGAGCTGTGGCGTAGGTGTCCTCTGTGGAGGAGCAGGTGATCATGAAGACTGAGAGGTTTGGGTTGGGAGGAGGCTGCTAGGGCGTGGGCAGGGGTGCTAGAGATGGACAGCTGACTGGACACAGTGGGCACTTGTCTCTGAGGTCACCTTGCGCGCACGGAAGAGATGGCGGGAAGAGGAGAGGTGGACAGGAGCGAGCCGAGCCCGCCCTGGGGCTGGGAGGTTTCGTTTCTGTCCTTGGCAAAGTGACCTGTGGGCAGCATCGGCGGCCCTCTGGACTGGTGGGTTCGTGTCCTGTCTGTCCCTGTCGATGTATGGACGGACCTTGCAGATTCTGAGCTCCTCAGTGTGCTCCTGGGAAATTGGGAGCTGGGCCAGCACCATTTAGTTTTTCTTTATTGTTCAAGAACCCTAGAAAAACCTAATCTTTTCTGTGTTCTCATTGTGAGCAGACATTCTAGATTTTCTGAGGGGGAAATGTCGCTAGATTGAGGCCCCAATTTAGAATGGCGTTCCTTTTTCCTAAGAGAACAGCACTGGTTTGTATTTTCATTACTTCCCTGCAACTGTGTAGTAGGTAATTTTGATTGTATTTTAGAAATTTCTCAAATTATGTTATGGTGCCCTTAGTGTTCACAAAGGCTTTCTGCCTCTTAACTCTTCCCGTGGCTGCTATGTGAGACCTTTTTACAGGTTTGTTTGCCTGCTGGGTGAAGCTGTGTTACTTGCACATTGGTGGTAACCAGTTGTTTATATTTGATGCCTTTCCACTAAAGGTTGAGGGTGCTCAAGGCCACACATTAAACATGTAGAAAATGCAGATACAAATAGGAAACAGGAAATGGAATAGTTGTCATGATGATGGGAAAAATAAGAGCACACATGCAGACCTCAAGATTCCCTCCAGGGGGGACATGTGAGCCAACATGCACGGGGATCGGAGCTTTCTGGCAACCAAAACAAAAAGCACAACATGGCGATTTCTGCGTAGCATTGACCATCGTGGAAAATCCCACCCCAGTTTTCTGAGGAGAGAAAAGCCTTTTCTTGTTCGTAGCACAGCAAGTTCTCACACTGGTGTCTAAAGCTGGCTCTTTATTTTTACAGAGACAGTGACCTCCTCACGGCAGACGCTGCTGTGACTTTTGAGCTGGTTCCTTGTGGCTGCATCGATGCCAGAATGCCAAGGTCATGAGAGCAAAATTCAGTGTGCCTCGACAGCTGCTTTTTTGAATTGCCATGACAACATACTATGTGTTACTGAACATGACTGTTCCTCATTGTGTTAGTAGAAGTTTAACTTATTACTCATATTTATTCCCGACTTAAATCAAACTGGGTGAATGCGGGAATGACGAGCTCCCCAGTCAAGTCTGTTCACTGGATGCTCATCGGGTGCGTGTTCTTTCCGCACTGTTTAATATTTAGAACAGCTGCAGGAAACTGCTCGTACTCTTTGCCTCTCTCCCCGCAAGGACACAGGCACCAGCGCCCTTGCGAAGCTCCACAGCTAGTTTCTCTGAGCAGGTGACCTTCGGGGGATCCTCCCTGGGCTTTTCACCCCCTCTTGTTGGTGCCTGTTCAGATGTGTGTGGAATTTATTTGCGTTTTGGTCTGAGCCATTGAAAATTATAGAGACCGGGCTGAAGAGATGGCTTAGCCGTTTAAACGCTTGCCTGTGAAGCCTAAGGACCTCGGTTCGAGCCCCAATGCCCCAGGACCCACGTGAGCCAGATGTATAAGGTGGCTCATGCATATGGAGTTCATTTGCAGTGGCTGGAAGCTTGGCATGCCCATTCTCTCTCTCTTTCTCTCCCTGCCTCTTTCTCTGTCTGTTGCCTTCAAATATAAGTAAAAATAAAAAAAGACCATCAGCCATCCATTATGGGAGATGAACACCCTCTCCGTTCTCTTCCTCCTTCCTCTGGGTGAAGAGCCACTGGGAGACACTGTAGCAGTTCGCCTTAGTAGGGCTGGCTGTTGAGGCCTCTGGGTCTGTAATCGTTTTGACCCTCTGTTCTGAAAACAAGCAAGAACCTTGAACAGGCCCCAAGTGTGGTCCAAGTAGACTCTTTGTAGGAGGATTTGGGGTAGGGAATGACTTTGATCATGTCCAGACCCTCTGTCCTGTGGTCCCATATCCTGGGGTGATCATGGGTTTTATGAAGCCCAGAGGGACTTGTAACACAACATCCTCATTAACTGTGGAAGCCTCACGTGTAGGTGCAAAATGTCAGGGAAGTTTTTCTACGAGGGGTCAGGCATGGAAGACTTGAGGCTTTTTGGGTGAGCACAGCTTTGTTGCCATGACCCTCCTTATAGCACGGAGGTGTCCTAGACAAGTATATCAGCAGGTGCCTGTTGTCCCCCCCACCCCCCGTGAGTGTGTAGGTGTGCGTGCATGCACGCGCATGTGTATATATGCACATGGATGCAAAAGCCCAAGGACAGTCTCATATATTGCCAGTCCTCAGACTCTATATGGCCCCCCTTTTTTATTGAGATAGCACCTCCTGCTGGCCTGAGCTCGCCAACTAGACTAGACTGGCTGGCCAGCGCGCCCCAGGGATCTGCCTGTCTCTTCCCTCCCAGCCCTGGGATTGCAAGCATACGTCTCCATGCCAACCTTTTTACACAGGATCTGGGGATCAAACTTGGTTCCTCATGCTTATGTTAGGTCAGCAGTTCATGGATGGTGTGCTCTCTCCAGCCTTGCTATCTTTCATATCTCAGAAAATATTTTGAATTTTCTCCCTCAACCACTTAAACATGTCAAAGCCATTGTTGGCTCCCTGACTGTTTAGAAACAGGCCACAGGTAGAGAGAGAGAGTTTGGCCTGCCGCTGCCCTCTGCAGTCCTGCTCCTGCCCAGTTGAGCTAGAGTACAAACTACGTTTGCAACTGTAAATTTTCTAGGAACCACATTGAAAGAGGTAAAGAATCAGGTAAAATGAGCATTAATGATTATTTGTTTTATTTCATCTAGTATAGCCAGAATGTTTCTTTAAAAATTTTTATTGATTTATTTACTTGAAAGAGGCAAACAGAGGGAGAGGGAGGAAGGGAGAGAGGGAGAGAGAAAGGAAAGGAGAGAATGGGCACACCAGGGCCTCCAGCCACTGGAAATGAACTCCATATGTATATACCACCTTGTACATCTGGCTTATGTGGGTTCTGGGGAATCGAACCTGAGACCTTTGGCTTTGTTGGCAAGTAAGTGTCTTAACTGCTAAGCCACCTCTCCAGCCTATTTTTTTTTTAACATTTTTATTTGAGAGCAGAAAGAGAGTGTGTGTGTGTGTGTGTGTGTGTGTGTGTGTGTGTGTGTAAATGGGCATGCCAGGGTCTTTTGCAGCTGCCAGTAAACTCCAGACACGTGATACATTGTGCATATGGCTTTACATGGGTACTGGGGGATTAAATCCAGCCTGAGAGGCTTTGCAAGCAAGCACTTTTAACAGATGTGCCATCTCTCTGGTCCCAGAATCAATCTTTCTACCTTTCTTTTCCTTCCTCTTCCTTTTCCTCCCTTCCTCTCTTCTTCCTTTCCTCCCTCCCTCCTTCTTTCTTTCTTTCTTTCTATTTATTTATTTATTTTGGTTTTTCAAGATAGGGTCTCACTCTAATCCAGGCTGACTTGGAATTCACTATGTAGTCTCAGGGTGGCCTCGAACTCATGGCGATCCTCCTACCTCTGCCTCCTGAATACTGGAATTAAAGGCGTGCGCCACCACGCCCGGCTTCTCTCTTTCCTTCCTTTTTTCTTGAGGCAGGATTTCACTAAGGTCCAGGCTGACCTGTAACTCTAGTCCCAGGCTGACCTTGAACTCATAGTGATCCTCCTACCTTGGTTTCCCAAGTGCTGGGATTAAAGGTGGCAGAACGTTTCTTAAATATGGAAATGGTACAAGAATTCACACTGATGTAGATTTTGTTCTTTTCACTCTGTCTTTGAAACCCCCGTGTGCTTCCGCCAGCGGCCCATCCCAGCTCAGACGAACCCCATTTGGCAGTTTTCTGACTTGCAGTCACTGGTGTGCTGAGGGGAGCATCTTTGAGACCAGACTAGCTCCTGGAATGTGCACTCCATGGCTTCTCTGGCCGTCTCCCTTTACATACTTCCAAAGGGGGAATACGTTACCATTATGTCAGGCGGGTCCTGTCTGCTGAGGGGAGAAACGTTCTTCTGTAACCTCTAGATCTGTCCTGGCCACCGAGGGAGGCATTGAGGATGTCTAGGAGCCCAGGAGGCCCAGAGGCCGGACTCCACCCCCTGGAACTGTCCCTCCTGTGTGTTCTCGGGACAGAACGCCCTCTCAGGTTTCCTGCACCCTGGCCTCGGCCTCACCTCTGCTACAGCATTGGACGACACACGTTTCTTAATTCAGCCTTGTTGCTACGCGGAAGAGAATCTTAGCGTGGAAGATTATAGCTCTGTCTTCATTCAGATCCAGCCTCAACTGGCAGTGTGTCTGGCCAGAGTTGAATTGTGTGCCTTAAAAACGTGTGTGTGTGTGTGTGTGTGTGTGTGTGTGTATGTGTGTATACGTACGTGTGCCATGGGCACACCAGGGTCTCCAGCCACTGCAAATGAACACCAAACATGTACTCTTTGGGTCTGGCTTCACATGGGTGCTAAGGATTTGAGCCAGGGCTGTCAGCCTTTGCAAGCAAGTGCCTTTAACCAGTGAGCCATCTCGGCAGCCACCTCCCCTCCCCCGTGTGCCTTTTGCTCTCTCACCTGTAGAAGTGGGCTGCTAACTGGCACGCACAAGCTAGAAAAAGACCCCAGACGGTGGATAGGCTGGAACCCCTTGGGACTGGGTAGGACTGCAGCCTGCATCGTATCCTCACTGGAGGCTTTCAGGAGACAGAAGGAAGACCACCACAGCTGGCCTTGACTCTTCTTCCTGATACCTGTTGCTGGGAGGTGTGGAGTGTGCACTGGGGTGCCCCCGTTGTGTTGGAGCACCTGCCTCTGACACTCTTGAGTCTTGTCCCCCAAAAGTCTTATGGCTCTTAGAGAGGTCCCCAAGGGCATTACTTTTCCTTGAAATAAAAAAAAGTTCATCTTTACATTTATTTATATGGGTACGGGGGGATTGAATTCAGGTCCTAATTCTTGTAAGGCAAGCACTTTACCAACTGAGATATCTTCCCACGCCCATTTTTTCTTGTGTTTTTCTGGAAGAAGTTTTGGGTCATGGATCCAACATGTCTGATGAAAGTTTCACATCCAGTGTATAAACTGGAAGGAGGAGATATATCTTTATTTTTCATAGGTTTAGCAATGTTACTTGTTTACTTTGAAACTGAGGTGAGAATCGTGGCCTAACCCATTTCAGTAGATGTTATTTATATGTTAAGCCCTATTTTTTTGTTTTTATGATTTGCTACCCTCATAATGTATGGAGCAAATTTACAGGAAATAGAAAGTACCGATGTTGGCTGGGCCTGAGGTTGGACGTGGCAGAAGCCCCAGGGAGGGCTCATCTGCTCCTTTGTAAGCAGGGCCTTGCTGGATGGAGTATTAAGGAGATAGATCTCTGCTCTTCTCACAGCAGTTGGAGGGCCTTTCCTGTTCCGAGTCCCGTTCCAACCCCCCCCCCCCAGGTCCTACACATTGGAACCCTAGTTGTTGGATCAGAAGTCAATACACTTTAAGCTCTGTGTTCAAAGTCTGGGAAAACAGTTAAGTTTGAGGGTTTGGTTGTGGCTGGCAGTCTGTCTTGTCTCTCCTCAGAATGGATCTGGAACAAAGAGCATTTCATCTACCATCCTCATAGTAATAATAATACGCGAGTAACAGTACTGGTTCAGAAAAGGGAACAAGCAAGTGCGTCAGAGCAGACAAAAACCCATTGAGGCGCCTTGTCGCCTTGAAGGAGGCCAGGCCCCAGCTCGGGGCAGTGGGCTCGTGTTCCTCCCTCCCAGTGTTGTTCCCAGAATTATTTGTGTATCATTCTGCTGTGAGGAATTGCAACGAGGGACACTTCACACGGGGCCGCTTTGCATGAGGGAGTGGCACCAGGTGGAAGGGGCAAGGGCTTAAGCATGAACTGGCAAGGGACTCACTTAGTAAGTGCCACAAGGTAGGTGCAAAGTTCCGTCGTGGTTTCAGGGTGCAAAACTATAGCCTCATGTTGTGGAGACTGCAATGCAATGTTGTTAATGGCAGTTGTGGTCACACTTCTTTGCAGACAAGACGGTCTGGGTCCTGCTCATGGACGGGACACTTTGGGTCACCCATCGTTCCTACTTGTAAATGCCCATGTTGGGCTCGAGCTTCTTATTTTGAATGTGGGTCAAGTTCCATTTCTGGCCGTGTCAGTCACCGCGGCTTGTTGTGATAGGTGAAGGGATGAACTCTCCAGCAGAGTCCCCGGATCAGGGTTCAGGACACTTATCAGGCTTCTAAGGTGCAGATTGCCTGGGACCTTGGTGGAGTGGCAAAGTCCGGGCCTGTTCTGCTCCTGGCTGTTCACCTCCTGGCTCAGTGGCTCAGAACATTACTGTGGTCATATGCAAATGTAGGCAAAGGACATTTCTGCTTTAAAGAAAAAGCGACTCTTAGCTGCTTGGTCCTCACTGGCGAGTGGATGGACCTGGTGTTCATTGTTCTGAGAGCTTTGCAAATCCACCAACTCAGGGAGAGAGGTTTCATCGCTGGGACCTTGTCTTGAGGATGATTTAAGCGTCCATAGCCAGTCAAGCCCCTGTTGGCTGCACATCTGGGGGCTCAAGAGCTCAGGCCGTTTCTACCCAGTCATGTGAAATTTACAGTTATTCAATTGCCTTAGGATCTGCTGGTCAGATGAGATTCAGCATCACGATAAATTAAAGTGTTCTGATTAAAACATCCTTTTCTTAGACAAACCAGGCTGGTTTTGAAGGTTTAGTGGAAAACAGAGCTATAGGCTTACAGTTAATCGCTCCAGGCAGAATTTCTTTCATATTCATTTGAAAGACCCTTTAAGATGTCTGAGATTGGAGCTTAGAAAATGGACTGTGTCCTATTTTTAAGTGAGAGGAATTGCGGAGAGGGGCGGGGCTGGGTCCCCACAAGGCAATAATGTGGACTTTGTTTCTTCTGTAGTTAGTTGCCTTTGCAGGCAGAGAGTTGCTTGAATGCACCTATCCCAGGGATTAGTTGAAGCTACCCATTTTAATTACTGAACAAGAGTATTACATTGGCAGATGTAACTGGGCCTTGCAGTTTTGAGGGGATAAAGGTCGAGGGACTTTGCTTTGAAGATATACACAGAAATTTTCAAAAGTAAGATACATAAAGTTCACAAAGTAGGCTGAAGATGTAGCACTTTACTTACTATAAATAGGGTAGTGGTTCACTGCAGATAATTCAACACTTGATTTTGAACCACAGCTTTATTTTGGTAATTTTGTTATAGCCAAATACTTATGGTGGCACGTGCCATGTTCAAATTAAATGATTTCTTTTCAAGTAATTATACAAAATGCATGACTATTAAATTGCATCATCTTAGTCGCCAAATGTTTAAAGTCTAAATGAGAAGTTGCATTTTGAGGAAAAAGAACATGTTAGACATTGTACAACACGGATATATTTTTCCCTTGTGCAAGCAGCTGTTTATTAACTTCTCTGTACCAGTCTGTTAAGGCGTTCACATATCTAAATCTATGTATATGTGAATATAAATATATTAAAAATATTCCATGTTTTTGCTTTTAGTATCACAAATTAAAATGATGGTATGTTGTGTTTTTATATGTCTTAAGTATAAACTTCTTTCTACATGTATGTGGTTTGTGTGCCTGCACATGTGTGTGTATGGAGGCCAGACGCTGACATCGGGTGTCTCCCTTGACTGCTCTCCACTTTATTTACTGAGGAAAGGTCTCCCACTTGAACCCAGAGCTTGCTGATTCAGCCAGTCTAACTAGCCAGTTTGCCCCCGGGGTCCCAACTCCACATCTGGAGTTGCTGGCATCACACACAGGCCACCATGCCCACCCAGCATTTATGTGAGTCCGAGGATCTGAATGCCAGTCCTCACGCTTGTGTGTGACCCTGCCATCTCCTCAGGCCCCTAATTTAACATTTTAAGGCGTACACAGTGGCGCGTGCACACCCTGGTGGCTGAACGTGTTCGGTGTGGCCAGAGCACAGACCGTCGGATTGTCTTGGCCACACGCGGTCTGCAGGGAGTGCTGTGCCCTCCACCAGCCCCCGAGCGCTGCGCTTGCCCTGTCCCACAAGGTGGACGTTCTTTTTAAGCAGGTTCCCTGAGGTGTGGTTTTGGAATGACTGGCCATTTTTACGGATGAATATTGCTGAACTTCCCAACAAAAATCCCCTGAGGGCCTCACAGAGGCTCTGCAGAAGTTACTGTGCATTGTGGGATTCCTGTCTGTGGTGGATGTCGTCCATTTTAAAAATCTTGGCCAAACTGATGGGGAAACAATGGCATTTTCCAGTGATCAGTGATGAGCAGTTCTTAATGTTAAGAGATTATTTTGTCTCTCATGAATCACCTCTCATTTTCTGTCTGTTTCTCCACCAAGAATTTTGGAGTTTTGCTCTGTCAGAGCATTTTGTTTGGATAATAGCCATTTGCATGTGTGTTCCAAATATCTTTTTGTTTCTTTTGGACCTTCCTCCTTATGTACTTTTGCACTAAAAGCAAGTAGAAAGCCTGTATGTGAGTTGTTTTTTAAAGGTTTGCATGATTTTACATGTGAACTGGCCTGGTGGATAGGTGTTAGAGAGAGCTGTTGACTACTTACCTGATTGTTCACTTCCATTTTGAACTTTATATTATACTAGAAAACCAGTTATTCTTTTCTCATCCATACAGCAAAGTGGATCTATTAGCGATCTGGAAAAAAAAAGTTGTATTCTTTTTTTCTGTATCTTTTTTGAGACAGGATCTCACTATGTGGCTCAGGTTGGTCTTAACTCACAGTCCTCCTGCCTTAGCTTCCCAAGTGCTGGGATCACAGGCATTTGCCACTATGACCAGCTGTATTACTTAATTTTCCTTCTATGAGGACATTGGGCCCACCCCCTCCATCCACCTTTAGGTTGGCAAGGCACTGATCTCATTGACTGTAGTCATCAAGGGCTCCTCTGTTAATTCTCCGCTCACCCCCATTTTCTTTTTCTTCCCCTCCTTCCACTGAGGTAGGGTCTCACTGTAGCCCAGGCTGACCTGGAATTCACAGTGTCACCTCAGGGTGGCCTTGAACTCACAGGCAGTCTCTTACCTCTGCCTCCCAAGTGCTGGGATTAAAGGCGTGCGCCACCACGCCCGGCTCCATTTTCTAATTTATTTCCCCTAAGTGTTCGTGTTGCCCCCGTGACATTCCTGCCTTGTTTCCCTGCTCCCCGAGGTCGGGTTAGTTCACTTTGGTCTCCTTCCTGTATGGCTGCTGAGAGCTCAGAACCTCTTCTGGGTTGAGCCTGGCCTGTGGCTTCTGGGGTAGCTGTTGATGGTAGTGCTGTGTGGCGCCCCTGGGGTTCTCTGCAAGCCTGCATGGAGCACCCCATGTATGAAGTATGGGGTTTGATTCTTCTGTGTCAGAGAAACCTTGCTTTGCTTTTCAAATCCTCTCCTGCTTGTTATTTTCACTTACTTGCTCTGCCAGGTTGAAGACGTGCCAGGCAGACTTTTCAGACCCCTCTTGGTTGTCTTCTGCTGGGTTCACTGTAGTTTTACCTCATGTGCGTTACTTGGTGTTATTCGGCTTAAAAGTATAGGTAATAATATCTTCACCTTTCACCATTGTGAAATGGCCTGTGTGTAAGTTAGTTAGTGCCTATTTTAAAACCAGAAATGGAACTGTTTACTTACTTGCTTATTTCTTGTGGCGCTGGGGATCAAACCCAGGGCCTTGCGCGAGCTAGGCGAGCACTCTGCCTTGGCACTCACTGCCCAGCCCGGAGTGAAACTGCAAAATGGCCGTTTGCAATTCCACTGTTGTGTTTGCATTTCCCTGGTAATTTTTCTTTTTTTTTTTTTTCCTACATGTGTGACTGTTCTGAGGCTTTCATTTTGGGAGCACATTGTTTAATTTAGTTTTTAATCTTAAGGAGTTTTTTTTTAATTTTTGTTTTATTGAGGCAGGGTCTCTCTCTAGCCCAGGCTGAGCTGGAATTCACCGTGTAGTCTCGAGCTGGCCTCCAACTCCCCGCGCTCCTCCCACCTCTGCCTCCCCAGGGCCGGGCCGCCACGCCCGACTGTGGAGTTTTTCTTTTGAAAGATCATTCCATCTACACTTATTTCTGAACTACCCGTGTTTGGGCTTTTCTTGTTTCATTTTGTTACTTCGAGATGGGGCCGCGTTCTCTAGACCAGCTGTTTTTAAGTTAAGGAGCCCTCGTGGTTCTTTGCTCCTCGCTTGATTTTCTGTTGTCCGTGAGTTAAGGTTTCCCCTTTCATTCCTGAAGCCAGAGGCTGATGGAAAACACCGTGTGCTTAGCTCCCCCAGTGGTTATGCTTGTAACTTTTCCTTTTAAATCCAGGCTTCTGACTTCAGCAGTGATGTCACCGGATGCTCCCCTGGATTCTCCTGCCGCCTCCCTCCTCTGCCCTGTGCACTGTCTGAGCTGTACTGTAGCGAGCTTGGGCCATTTCACGACTTGTATGTCGTGTGCGTTTTACTTTAAAGAACGGAGTGACTACATGGCTGTTTCACGCGTGAGTCAGTTGTTTCAGGCTTGATTTTATTTTCCTTCCATGATCACTGGAGTTAATGATAATTGCAGTTTCTTTTTCTTTTGGCTTGAGCTTCTTCGTGGATTCATCCTTTGTCTGCCTGTGCCAGTAGGCCTATAGGCCATATTCCTTAGGTCTCCACCTTCTGAGGAGATGTAGGGAAAGGGTGCTCGTGGGGATCCAAGCCACAGAAAAGTTTCCAGAGCCCACGAGAGGAAGAGAAGCTTGAAATTGCTGGAGTCTAGAGGTGGTGTGGGTGCCTGTGTGTGTTCACTTATGTAAACATGGGTGTGAGCACGTGCACCAGCCCGTGGGTATGTGTGTCCATACATGTGCAAAAGCATACAACTGTGTAAGTGCAAGCAGTGTTCAAGTGTGCAGGCGTAAACACACACTCTGTCAATGCAGTGTACACATGTGCAAGTGTAGCCATGCACACAGGTATTTGTGCACACAGCCGTACCTTGAAGCACAGAAGTGTGTAAGTGGGCACGTGAATATCAAGGACAGTGCCTTAAAACTGGTGGTTGAGAGGTCACCCAGGATGAAACAGGCAAGACCATTGTTCTGAGGGTTGTTGGGAAGAAGCAGGAAGCGGTGTGTGTGGTAGGGATCCCTCATGTGTGCTGGGAGGAAGTGTCACCGGGCTGGAGACGCGGAAGGAAGGGACCGGCTGTCAGGCCTTTGGAGGAAGATGTCCAGGGAAGAGGGGGCCTCTTCAGCCTGGGTGTGCGCGAACTTGGAGGACAGTGTGCTTGTGCTCTGGCTGTGTTAGGCGATGGAGTCCATAGGACATGGTGATCCTCTGTTGGGGACAGTTCTCGTCTCCCTCGGTAGGGTCTGGAGGAGCAGCGAACCTGGTAGCCCCACCGCTATAGAGGAGATGAGGTCGGGGACGTGCCAAGCAGGTGTCAGAGACCTGGGGCAGCTGCCAGTCTGGTTTTGGGCAGGGGAGCCTGTGCTAAGATCGGAGTCTGGGCCTTTATCCCCTGGCATCTCAACTTACATCTCAAAACCTTGTCTCCTGAGGCATGGACTTGTGCAGCCCAGAGGCCTAAGGGTGCCTGTGAGGTGCATTACAACTTGCAGGCCCCTGGTCATGGGCTTACCTTAGAAGTCTAGATCGGAATCATCAGTTTGTCCACTACAAAGGACCCTTGTCACATGCGGAGAAAGGGCGGGCCATGGAGGCTAAACGACAAACTCAAGGCTGCACACCTTGTTACGGAAAAACACGGGCCCTAGTGCGTGTCTCTTTCTTGGAGAAGCGACATCAGAGCTGTGATAGTTGGTTGTCACGTCTCCAGGAGAAGTGTCATGGTGGAGACTGTCCCCATAGCGTAGCCTTTCTTCCGTGTTGAGTGAATGGAGTGACAGCTGGTGGCACCGGCCTGTGCTTCTGCCATGCCCTCTACAGTTTCCTGTGTATGTCTTATTTCTTGTGCGGGATTTGGACAGCCACTTTTGGTGTGGGTGCAGTGAAGTATCTGGAGGTGTTTTCTGATCAGTCAGCTAACAAAAAGTGCCTTCAAAGAACACAAGCAACTGAAGAAAGGAGGAAGGGATTTAGAAGAAATTTAAATAATCGGTTTTAGATAACTTTACATTTGGAACAGTTGTCAAGTGTAGTATGTAGAGATGTATAGAAAATCAAAGATAAGAAGTCCTATGAGGGCTAGAGAGATGGCTCATTCAGTAAAGTGTTTGCCACACAAGCATGAGGACCTGAATTCAGATGCCCAGCACCTGCGTAAAGCGCTGGGCATGGAGGTGTCCTCTGTAATCCCAGTGCTGGGGAGGTGGAGAAAGACTCCCTTCCTGGGCCTCACCGGCTATCTAATCTAGCGGAATTGGAGAGCTGTGGGTTCGGCAGTAGAGCCTGTCTCTAAATAAATAAATAGGTAAATAAATAAAAGTGATTGAGGGTGACATCTGATGTCAGCCTACGGCCTTTGCCTGTGTGTGTGCACACGCGCATACACATACACCTGTACCCACATACACTCCTGGACACATAAACACTCATAAAACTACATACATACACATACAAAATTAAAGGAAAGTCCTTACTGTCAATTAGTCAACTTCAGTGCTTCTGGCTGAGAGTGATTGTGAAGTATTAGTAACGAAAATCGAGTGTTTAAAATTCACAGAATAAGCTGGGCATGGTGGCACACCTTTTTAATTCCAGCACTTGGGATGCAGAGGTAGGAGGATCGCTGTGAGTTCGAGGCCACACTGAAAATACTGTGAATTCCAGGTCAGCCTGGGTCAGAGCGAGACCCTACCTCAGAAATAAAGCAGAGACCACAGAATATGTCTGTCTGTGTGGGATTTCCCATCAGGAAGTAGAACACTGAAGCCAGCTGACAGAGGCCCTGGATCAGAACCGCAGGGTCAGTCTAATGTGACGTGAAGTGATTTGATCTTGAGTTCTTAGCAGATAGGGCAGGCGAGTCATGATGTCAGCATCTTGCCTTGGACAGACATGCAAGTTTAGGAACCTGTTCTAACTGTAAGTGGATCAGAATCGCATCTTTGCCACTTGTGATTTGTTCTAGGACTGAGTTAAAAGTTAGGATAAAAACAAAGAACCCTCCCCCCCCCCACAAAAACAAAAAACAGGACAAAACCAGCAATGCTTTGCTGGTCTGTTAGCAGGGAGCATGCGCTCTGCAGACCATCTCTGTCGGTTTGGGGAACATGGACATTGGCTTCCTCTCGAAAAAAATTGGTTTTGTTTTGCTTTTTAGCAGTTTGTGGATGGTAGTAGGCTCTGACATCAAGTGTTATCCATATTTGGGATGAATTAGCATATTTTAAGACTAATACATTATGTTAAATTTTAAAAGGCTATTAGTGCTGCCTGTTAAATTTCATTTATGTTTTATGTTATGAGGCGAGTACAATATTTTAGCATTTTAAATGATTATAAGCATTTTAAATACATTGTTATTTTGTGTTTTTATTTTTTGTTTTTATGTATATATATTATATATATAAAATATATATATAGTATAAAATTGCCATTTTAGCAATTTAAATGTGCAGTCTTAGTGCCTGTGTGTTTTTTTCTAACTCTAAATACCAGTGGGAGGAAACATAAGGCAACTATCTGATTCTCTCAACATAGTGGGTTAACTTTTGAGATTCCAAGCTTTCTTGTAGCAGAAGATAAAAATAGAAAATTCCGATATTATATTATATTTTCAGAAATATTGGAGGCTTAAGTATGAAGATTAAAGTTACCAAGTTCTTTTGCCCCAACCCAGTAATTTCCATTTCTCCTTACACTGCCAGAAAATATTTACTCCCGTGCAGTAGTGGAAACTGTTACCAGACTGGTTATTCCAGTGTAGGAGGGAAAATGTGTAACATCAGTTTCTGTGTGTGCTTTTAACTATCCAGTTTGTACAGAACATACATTCAGAGACCTTCACTAAAACTTATTTTTAAAAAGCCCTCTAGGTATAAAGATGGAACAAGAGTGGCTTTTTCAGGCCTAAGAAAAACAGGACAGCAAATCCTTAATATGAAGACGTTTGGGTATAATTTTGGCTTTGTGATCTCACCCTGCTGGCCAGTTTACTAATTTTGTATTTTGCTAGGAGAAGGCAGAAACTGTCTGCCAGACTTCAGAGAGTAGCACACCCTGATTTGACTGTATCGGTTATGTCTGTGTGGACATTCAGAACTAAATCCGGGGGGACGTTGTGACTTCATTAGAGAAACTCCAGAACTGCTTGGAGTGGATGGGAATGGGTATGAGGCCACGTTACGAGCCTGCCCTGTGTCAGTGCACTATTGTAACTGTATTTCCTTGCTGGGACCCACGTTTGTGAGAGTGGTAAGTGCAGCCCTCATGACAGAGGCTCCTGTCCTCTGAAGACCAAACTGGGGGAGTGAACAGGAGGACATGGATGCACTTCTTTTATTTTTTAATTTTTTTTTTGTTTTAAATCACAGAACTTTTATTTATTTATTTTATTTATTTATTTAGGAGAGAGAAAGAGATAGAGAATACGGACACCAGGGCCTTCAGCCACTGCAGAGAGTTCCATATGCATGTGCCACCTTGTGCATCTGGCTTACATGGGTACTGGGGAATCAAACCTGGGTCCTTAGGCTTCATAGGCAAGTGCCTTAACTGCTAAGCCATCTCTCCAGCCCATGGATGTACTCCTTACTCAGGTGGCTCTCACTTTGTGGCCATGGGTCTGTTCAATGTCAAAATGCCAAATAGCTGGGCGTGGTGGTGCACGCCTTTAATCCCAGCATTCGGGAGGCAGAGGTAGGAGGATAATTGTGAGTTCAAGGCCACCTTGAGACTACACAGTGAATTCCAGGTCAGCCTGGACTAGAGTGAGACCCTACCTTGGAAAGCAAAACAACCCAAAAAAAAAAAAAAAAAACAAAAAAAACCCCAAAAGCCAAATAGTTTCTTTTTTTTTGAGGCAAGCCCCACAGACTGGCCTTTTTTTTTTTTTTTTTTTTTTTTTTTAATGTGAGAGAGAGCTAGAGCCAAGAGCAAGGGGTGGGGTGGGGAGAATTTGTGCGCCGGGGCCTCCAGCCACTGCAGTCAAACTCCAGACGCACGCATCACCTTGTGTGCATGTGTGACCTTGTGTGCTTGCGTCACTTTGTGCGTCTGGCGTACGTGGGACCTGGAGAGTTAAATATGGGTCCTTGGGCTTCCCAGGCAAGTGCCTTAACCACTAAGCCATCTCTCTCTCCAGCCCCCACATTGTTTTATTATCTGTGATTCAGACAAAATGCACACATGTCCCTGTGCACAGGAAACAGAAGCCGCCCACCTCTCCACCTTCGTGATCCACCAGCCCTTGGAGAATCCCAGGTTGCCTTGATGCTGGGGAGCAGTGGGTGCAGCTAGGCCGCTTTGGGGGTGTGCAGAGTTCTTGCGCTCAGTGGTGGTGTGGATGTCCCGTACCCGTTCTTTTGAGAGGTAGCCCACACGGCAGGGGTTCAGAAATAAGTAGAAAGAGGTCAGAGGCACCGAGTTCTGTTTTCCTTTGATTCCTTTTTACATTGTTAGCTGCCTGGAGAGGGCTGGGATGCACGTCATCATTTTATACCTGAAAGTGAGTTTATGTGGAAAAAGAAATCCAGGAATCAAATGGCCTTACAGTTGGAGATGTTTGCAGATGCAGGAAATTGCTACACTTCTGCTTAGAAGCTGAGGCTGCCCACGTAGATTGCAACAGACTTTTGAGGCTGGGACTCTGGCAAGAGGTTGTCATGTCCTGTCCTGTCCTCCTCAGGAGCCCACTGCAGTGAAGCAGAGGACACAGGCCTGGCCTGAGTACCCCTACAGAGTGTCTCCCTGGCCCAGTTAACTAAGGTAACCGACTGGGAAATGGGGGTGCCATTTTTGCCCAAGGTGACAAGGACTTTGGCTACTATCAAAGTCACAGAGTTCTTTGGGGAGAGTCTGCAGGTCTGCCCCCCTCAGAGTCTGAGACGAGCACTGCACAAGGCTGAGAGCTGCCGCCGCCGCCTCATTTCTGCTTCTTGATGGCCAAATCCTGGGTCACTCTGCTGCCGCCCTGGCCAGAAGGCTGAGGTCAGGCTCCTGCCTTGTCTTCCCCTCTGGGTGCTGCTCCAACATGGGGCCATGCATTCACAGCCCAGCTCATCTTTCTCCTGGCCAGGGGCTTCTGTGTTTTCCTGTTTCCTTCCAGTTAAACATGCTGCGCTGGCCTTGACCACCTGCCCATTCCTCAGCCCTTCTCTGCCGCCGTCTGCCCTAACCTATGTCCCTGCTTACCCGACCCCCACTGGGATGGGGTTGCCTCTCACACCTCTGCCCCCATGTGGAATCCTGGTTCTGCCTGGCTCCACTGCCTTCCACTTGGTCTCCATGGTCTCCTGACCCCTCTCTCCCTGTAGGGAGGTCCCAAGAGATGGGCTGCTTGAGCATACACTAAGGCTGTCCATGCCTGTGGAGTAGTCCAAACCAGCCAGGCAGCTGCTTCCTCCATATGCCCCCCCCCCCACCTTCTAGGTTGGTCCTGGTGGAAACCCCACAGGGCTTGTTCACTGGACCTGTGAGGATCCTGGTCATGCATGGAGACCAGTGCCTGTGGCCAGGATGGGCATGTGTGTTCCTGTGCTGGAGGTACAGTGCGGAGAGAGACCAGTGGGCACAGTTGGGAAGGAGCAAGCAGTCATAGGACTCCAGAGAGAGAGCAGTCTCTGGTCACCCTGGCCAGTATTTCCTCTCCCTGCTTCACTGTCCCCTGAATTATCCAGGGGCATCTGGCTGGCAGAAGTGGGGCGACACCTGTGAGGTGGGCTGCTTTCTGAGTGGTTGGCCCGTAGGAATAGCCATGAATAATGACATAAGTCAGCGGTGTGTGTCACAGAGCTTGGGTTAGTGTTTGCTTCCCAAGACAGAAGCTACGCTTGGCTGCGTCACTTCCCTGAGGATGTTAGAAGCAGGAAAGGAGCAGGACTTGTCCTCCCGGGTTGGAGTTTGAGCCGGGGAGTGCTGCATGGCGGAGGTGTTGCACATGGTGCTTTGAGCTGCTGTGTCCTTGCAGCTGCTGTGCACGCACAGAGCGTGTTGCACACTTGGGGAGCCTCTCCGAGTCCTGCTTGAGGGAACAAGCCGCTCCTCCACTTCCGCTTTCTCAGACTGTTTGGGAGGTGGTATCCGAACCCCACTCTCAGCCTCCCCAACCTGAGCAAAACGGCCAGGTCCTCTCTCTCAGCTCCTTCTGGCTCTAGGTCGCTGAGGAGGGTGTGTTTTCTCTCTGGGTTCATAGCTGTGGATCCGGAGAACAGTGGCTTTTATTTCACAGGTAGGTGTGAGGGTTAGGTGGTGGTTAAGTACATGATTCGTCTGATGGAAGCCAGGGGCTCAGGTGTGATAGACAAGTGCTTTGTGACTGAACTCATCCCCAACACCCACAGTGTGTTTACAGAGCACGTGGCATGTGCATGTTAGTGTGGCTTCTCTGAGGGACTTCAGGCCGGTGCATGGAGGGCTCTGAAGGAGGCAGGAGGGTCCAAGACCCTGACTGTGTCAGTTAAGGGAAGCGACACATTTTGCTTTTTTTTCCTTTGCATTTTAGAGACAGAGAGAGAAGGAGAAAAGGGATACACCAGCACCTTTGGCTGCTGCAAACAAAATGCATATGCGTGCACCCCCTTGTGCACATAAGCAGCATTGCAAGATGGTGTCACTGTGTATCTGGCTTACTTGGGACCTGGAGATTTGAACTTGAGTTCTTAGGCTTCACAGCAAGTGCCTTCATCGCTAGGCCATTTCTACAACGCCTCTTTCACTTTGGGAGTGCTCGTGTGTTAGCTGTTTCCCATTTAGGTAGTTTCATCTCATTTTTTACGTAAGCCTGTAGTGTGAATACAGGGACGACGGTACAAGAGCTTACACTCACATACAGCGTTCTGTCACGTGTAATGTGAATACAGGGACGACGGTACAAGAGCGTACATTCCCATACAGCACTCTGTCACGTGTAACGTGAATCAGGGACGACTGTACAAGAGCGTACAATCGCATACAGCGCTCTTGTTACTTGGCCTCCCTCATGGTATTCTGTCCCTTGTACAATGCGGTGGTTTTATTTTTATCATATTGTAGCATACTGGAATGATTCCAGAGTTCAGGAAAGTTGCAAAGATTGTACCTTTCAGCTCCCTGTGGCTCAGCCTCCCCGTGTGGAGACTGCCCTTTCCAGTCTGAAAGGTCTGCAAGGGCATACCACCATGAACCCAGGTCCCCCCCCACATGGCTTGCCTTTTCTGTTCTGGAATGCCTTTGTCTCAGGCCCCTATGCTTCCTTATATTTTCCCAGTGCATCTCTTCAGGCCTGGGGCCATTCCTCAGCCTGTACTTGACTCTCCGTGCCTTGGCCTTCTGAAGAGGACTGAGTGGGGCCAGTGCAGCCGCCCTTAGTTTGGACTACTCTCTGCTTTCTTGCTGGATGGAAGGTTCCAAGGGGAGAGGTGCTCATTCCCCCCCTGCCCTGCACCCAGCAGATCTTAGCCTTGAGGAGGTGTATTCCTCCTCTGGGACACCCCCTTGGCTCTACAGTTATTGAGGCTCACCTGGCAGAGGCTCCGCCCTCCCTCTGTCACTGCTGATTTGGAGCCCTAGGGTCAGCCTATCTCGGGTACCAGACTTCATAGTGATTCCAGTTCAGCCTGCCTCGGACAAGTGAAAAACAAACAAACAAAAAAGACCTCTTTGGCTTTAACATCCCTTTGACTGAAGGCCTGTCTCCCCTGCCGTCAACCGATGACTCCTTTCTGTCTTCGTCCCCAGTCGTTCCATTTGTACCTGCCGAATCTTGAGCTGGGTGACCGGGCTGGGCAGTCCGCTCTGAACCGGCAGCTGGAGAGGGTGGAGTTCAGCTGCTGGGGCTTGTCAACAGGAGCCGACTCCACCAGACAGTGTCCCTGCTGGGACTGGAGAGATGGCTTAGCCATTAAGACCTTTGCCTACAAAGCTAGAGGATCCCGGTTTGATTCTCCAGTACCCATGTAAAGTCAGATGCACAAGGGGACACATGCATCTGGAGTTCGTTTGCAGTGGCTAGAGGCCCTGGCATGCCCATTCTCTCTCTCTCTCTCTCTCTCTCTCTCTGCCCCTTTCTATCTTAAATAAATAAATAAAATGTCTCATAAAAAAAAAAAAAAGAAAGAAAGTGTCCCTGCTGATTCCAAAGACCAAACACACTGAAGGAGAAGGGGCAGGGGGATAGCAGGAGTGGGGCGCGGGGCCCCGAGGGCAAGACTTGCAGCATTCTGGCCCCATGTCCACACCCTGTTGCTGTCCGCCCGTCACACATGTCCCAGGGTGAGGAGGTTGTGGCTCCGCTGTCCTCTGGGACATGACCTGACACACCTCTCCAGCATGGTTTCTTGGTTGGTCTGTAGTGATGCCCTGGCCCCGCCATCCTGCCCCATGTGGCCCTGTGCAGCTCTCTATGGGTTGTGTGACACAACCCCGGTCATATAAAATCCGTTGACTACAGACCAGAAAAAGGAAACTTGTAAGCCTGTGTGAAATCAGCAAGCGTGTGGTGCTGGAGATGCCTTGCAAGCTGAGGAGGCCTGTTTCTGTGCCTTTGGGGTCCCCCAGTAGTGTCAGGTAGATCCCTGGCTGGCTGGACTCCGCATAGCCTGCCATTGCATGAAGCTGCTGCCCCCCCCCCCCAGCCTGCACATAAGCATGGCAGTCATGGGGAGGAACAGATGTCCCTGTGTCCTCTCATTTATTTCCTCCAAAACAACAACAACAGGGCCTGCAGAGATGGCTTAGTAGTTAAGGCACTTGCCTGCAAAGCCAAAGGACCCAGGTTTGAATCCTCAGGACTCATGTAAGCCAGAAGCACGAGGGGGCACATGAGTCTGGAGTTTGTTTGCAGTGGCTGGAGGCCCTGGCGTGCTCTCTTTTTCTGACTCTTTCTCTCTGTCAAATAAATAAATAAAAATATTTTAAATAAAACATATATTTTGGCTCCAAGAAGGTAAACTTCATGCTCCCTTACATCCATGCAAGGGAAATATTTTAGGATGTGCCATACATCTTACACGTTACTATGCCAGTGGTAACTTCCCAGCTCACCTTCAGGTATATTGGGATGATGTCCACGGCCGGGGAGAGCGCTGATAATCTTGTGCCACTTGAAGTTTGAGGATCTCAGATCGAGCCGTGCTCATTTTCATAGACAGGCTACCTCGTGGCCCCAAACTGGCCCTGACATCCTGTGGTCTGTTTTGTAAACCCCAGTGCTGCATGGAGGGGGCATAGGCACTACCCACAAGACTGTCTTCAGGGGAAGGGGGCACGTACCCGGGGCATTCATGGTGGTCAGGGGACTGGAGGTGGACACAGGAAGCTTGGCATAGGAGCCCAGGGCTGTCATGGGTGACCTCAGACATGCAGCCTGGGTTGGCACTTGGTAAATTTACGTGGTCAGAGGGGATACGTTAAATGTCTTCTTGGCTGTTGTGTGGTGAGTCTCTTCTGGGACTGTGGAGTATGTGTCCTGCTGGCACTGTGGGCCCAGACATGGGAGGACAGCCTGGCTTCGTGGTTTGCCGGCAGCTACGCTTAGTGTCTCCCAGTGTGTGTGGTAGTTTGAAAAAGCTTGCCTGCTTGCATCCTAATATCTGTAGTACCATGTTTTTCTGTGCCCAGCTCTGATCATTTCACTATCTTAGGCCTAATGAAGGTTGGCCCTTCTCTGAGCAGTTTTTCCTTCTTTGTGAAGAGGTAACAGTGCACAGGCTGGGCTTAGCCACCACATTTGCTTATTCACCAGAGGATCGTTTAGTTCAATTAAAGATCCTTCCTGTTCCATGGCTTAGTTTCACAGACCTGGAATGGCACCAAGCTAAAAGCAACAGTTATCACATTGACCTTGGCCTGGCCTAGGATCTCTTTTTTGGCATAGCTGGAAAATGTCAAAAGGAGTTGAAGTTAATTAGAAAAAAATCATGAAACAAGCACACCACAGAGCTGCGGCACTGCTGCCTGTCCTTCAGGGTGACTGAGGGTCATGTGTTACGAGAGAGCGCAAGCAATTCTCCGACAGCTCTTTCTGGAAAGGCAGCCTGTGGAAGTCGGTGTCTGGCACTTGGTGTTCTGCGTGTGTTTGTGTACGTGAGTGTGTTTATCTCTGTAGCTTACTCACAAGTGAAACCTTGGTTTGTTTTCAAAATACATTTTTTTAAAATTTATTTGCAAGTGGGGGGATGTAGAGAGAGAATGAGAAAGAATACTGGTTACCAGGACCTCTTGCCACTATAAACAAACTCCAACAGCATATGCCGCTTTGTGTATTTGGCTTTATATGGGTATTGGGGAATTGAACCCTGGGCTGGCCAGAAAGCTTTGAAAGCAAGTGCCTTTAACTGCTGAGCCATCACCTCAGCTCTGTTTACTTGTTGTGTGTGTATGTTCCCGTGTGTGGGCACACTATTGTGTGTGTAAACGCATGTACACGTGTATATGCAGTGGCCAGAGGTTAATGTCAGTGGCCTTTCTCTGTCACTCCTCACCTTCCTTCCTGACGCAGATTTCTCTCTAGAACCCAGAACTTATCAGTTAGGCTAGTTTAGCTGTCCAGCTGGCCATGTGCTGGGGATCTGAACTCGGGTCCTCATACTTGTGAGGCAAGTGTTTTACCCACTGAACCATGTCCCCAACCCAAGCCTGTAGCTCGTGCCTATCTGGATGGTGTTTTGGGGTGCAGACCACATAACACATGTGGTTCTTCCTGGGCGGCATGGCCTTGGAGCAGGGCATACCAGCAGGGTTGGAGACAAATGGAGTATCAGTGCCTACCTTCTTTGTGCCCCCAGCCTGTGAATCCACTGGGAGAGGGGAAACTTTAAATTCTTATGGGCAGATCACTGGTGAGTTGACCAGTTCTCCTGGGACCCTGAAGGGACTCCTGGCGTGGTGCATTGGGGTCTTGTGAGCAGATGGAAGAGAGTGGACTCCTCTGCATTCCACCAGCCTTGGGTATTTATTGTCTTTGAGTAAAGTCATGGGGTGATAAGGGAGCCTGAAGTTTGGTGAGCTGCAACAGGCGATGTTCTTGTCCCCTGGCCCTCTGTGGTAGTGGTCTCCTGGGGGATATTTGCACATGGGGGCTTGGGCTTTCATTCAGACATTTTCCTTTTCTTTCCCCTTTCCCCTACCCCCTTTTCTCTTTCCCTTCCCCCTTCCTTCTTCCCCCCCTTCCCTCCCTTTCCCTTATTACTATTATTATTATTGCCACAGGCTTACTAATCAAGACCACTTCAGTGACTGAAAGACTTAGAATGTTGTAAGGAAAATGCTAGTTTAATGTTAATCTGAATGGTGGGTTGGTGCAAAGGACAGAGGAGCTTGCTGGATTTGAGGATGAGAGTCTGGCCAGGTGAGGATGCAGAGGCACCGTGACCCAGAGGGTGGCGCTCCAACCATGCCCACAGCTAGCCGGGTCCATGGTGTGCACTCAGGAAACACCTGTTGAGTCTGTGATTTGCCTCTGTCATGTGACTGGCTGGTGCCTGTCCTTTGTATTTGGGTTGAGTACACATACTGGCACCGAATCCCAAGTTCTGGAGAGAGCACCTGGCATTGGTGGTGGGCACACTGGTTCATTTTCTCATGATGCTTTTGGATTTTCTTTTCTTTTCTTCCTTCTTTCCTTTTTTTGTTTCTTGTTTTTCAAGGTAGGGTTTCACTCTAGCCCAGGCTGACCTAGAATTCACTGTGTACTCTCAGGGTGCCCTCGAACTCACAGCGATCCTCCTGCCTCTGCTCCTGAGCGCTGGGATTAAAGGCGTGTGCCACCACGCCCAGCTCGCTTTTGGATTTTCATCCTGCAGAATACTCATGGTCCTGCCTTCAGATTTCTGACGCCTTCCGATGTTGTAGGTAACGAGTGGCCCTTTCCCCCAGTGTCCTTCATGAAATAGGTCCCCTTAGGGCTTCCGAATGGTGAGCTGCAGTGAACTGGGTTCTGTGTGTTGAGAGTCCAGTCCCTTTAGTCCTGTTTGGAGTATACCATACACAGCAGAGGTGGGAACAGACACCTGACCAGAGGGAGCTGTCACAGTCCCCTGGCATATGACACGGGTGATGACGTTTAGTGGGTATGCTGTCGGCCTCCCTGTCACCTGGTCAGCAGACGATGGAAGCAGGAATTGGGTTCAACCTGTCACGGGACAGCCCCCATTCTGTTTTTAGCATAACAAAGGAGTGAGAATAGCCCCTTGGGACCGATGTAACAGTGGCACAAAAATGGCTGCCTTGTGTGGGAATCTTGGCTGCAGTCCTTTCAGTGATTGCCCTCAGGACCGTAGTCATCAGCCACAGAAGCCCTGAGGCCTTGGCCTTGGGCAGTAGCAGGTAGAGCTGTCTCCTTCCCTTTCATGAAGCATGGGCCTCAATGAAGTAGAGAAAAGTGACCCATCAGATCCCATAGTTTTTGTGACTGGTTCCCAGCGGACCCGGAACCTGTCACTAACAGTGGTGGTTTTGGGGTCTGCAGGCCCCGTGGTCCCGGCATGCTTGAATGTATTTAGGTTGTATCCATTTTGGGCCACCTAGTCACACTCTGATGACACCCAAGTGGTCTCATTCCAGGTGTTGGAAGTTGGGGCTCCTGGGAGGGTGCAGTGGGGTGACAGAGTGTCAGGGCTTGTGGCGATGAGGCATGTGCGCAGGCACTTGGCCCCAGTGTTGTCATCTGTCACGAGGGTCAGCCCTCAGGAGACGTGAGCCTCACACTGCAGCTGGAGCGGAGGGCCCCGTTGGTGATAGCAGTGGCGTAGTGTTCGGCTTTGGGGAGCACAGAGGAGTACGGCCTCTTGCAGGACTCCTTGGGCACAGCAACTGCTACTGTGACCCTATCCAGAAGCTCAGTGTGGGCTTCTCTGGGCACGGTGCCCACCTGCAAGTGAGCTCATTCCTTGGCCTTTGACGACAAGGTCATGATTGGGATGTGGTTGTGTTGTGTGAGACAGTGAGACTCACCTGCCCGATGCCAAATCCGGGCTGGCTTTTCTTTTCCACCGGCTCTTTCCTTTTCCCAGCTGCCCACTGGCTCGTTACTGGCATGTTTTGTGGGAGCTTGACTCCCATCCTAATCTCTGCCTCATGGGACTGCAGCTGCTCCCTGGACCGTCCCGAGTTGTAACGAGAGCCCTGGCTCTCCAAGAAACATACCTGCCCGCCGTGCTGATTTCCCAGCCTGCCTGGGCACGGCTGCTCCGGGGCCTTGCCGTCAGGGCAGCAGAGGGCAGGTGCTGGGGCGTCACTGTGGGAATGTGCTCTGGGGGAGTGTGGGTGGCTTTGCCCATCAGGGTTCTTGGAGCGTGTGCATGGGCCACCCTTGCAGCCGGGCCACGCTGGACTGAGCCCAGTGGCCAGGGAGGTGGGAGGACTTCTCTGGCTGTAGTCCCTGGCAGTGGCTGGAGTCCCCTGCTGGGAAGGAATCGCTCTCCTCAGAGGTGTCCAGACAGCGAGGAGGAGCTAGTGATGCCCAGGATGGCAAGACTTTCACTGCCTCGGTTCCAACCCTTGAGGACCCATCGAGTGAGGGAGAGGACAGATCTCACACAGAGGCAGTGTCTCAGAACTGAAGGGGGGGGGGCACTCACATGGACGCATGGCTTCTGTCACACACTTCTTACTGCTACACACCCAGTGCCACCTTTTCACACCTACTCACGTGTTCATGCTCACACCCACTCTGCATACGTAGCTGTAGGGGTGCTGCCCTGATCTTACCTGTCAGTCCCAGTTCTCTGTGCCGTGACCTGCCCTTCTTCAAGGTCCTGCCCTTGAATGGGACTCCCCTGGGCCTCTCTGGGTAAAAACAGAACAGTAACCCACCCACAAGAACCATCACAAGCTGACAGCACAAACCTTTGTGGCCCCCCCTTTTTTTTTTTTTTTTTTTGTCTTCAAGGTATTTCCCTTCAGGATGGCTTTTCTGTAAGAACTTGGGCCCTTGGGGACCGTAGTTGCAGCGTTGTGAGTGAAGCACTCTTGGGCTTTGGCCCATACACTGCTGGGCAAAGTGGTGTTTGCAGCAGTGATAGACTTTTATGCTAGTGGCCATGAGGACCTGAGGGGAGGGGAGAGGAGGGAAGGGGAAGGAGAAGGAGAAGGGCCCTCAGGAGGAAAGCAGGGTTCTTAGTGTGCCTTGGGAAGCTGAATGTCAGGGTGGTGATGTGAGTTTTCTTGTTAGGCTCCAATGCTGGACTGACATATTCTTAGGAAAGGAACTCCGTGGATTAAAAAGTTGATTTTTCTCGGGCCATTTCATGGGTGAGACCCCAGCTGGGCAGGTTGTGATGAGATAGGCCTTGCTCCTTGTTCTGGTTAGCGGTTTTCATTAAGAGATTTGAGAACTAATTTGGGGAAACTACCCTTACCTACCATGTAGCCATGGTGTGTGTCTGCAGGAGGCAGTGGGTGGAGGAGGAAAGACAAGATATTTACAAATCCTACAGTTTCTTGTTAAGAACTTTCTAGAAAGGTTCTTGTATCCAAGGAATGTGTTGATCATGTTTTCTGTGCAGTATATGCTGGCTCTCTGTTGCAGTCAGTTTCACATTGCTGGCACAAATTACCCAACCAAGAGCAGCTTGTGGGAAAAATTGGTTAATTTTGGCTTATAGGCTCAAGGGGAAGCTCCACGATGGCAGGGAAAACGATGGCATGAGCAGAGGCTGGACATCACCCCCTGGCCCACATCAGGTGGACAACAGCAACAGGAGAGTGTGCCAAACACTGGCAAGGGGAAGTTGGCTATAACACCCATAAGCCCGCCCCCAACAATACACTGCCTCCAGGAGGCATTAATTCCCAATTGCCATCTGCTGAGGAACCGAACATCCAGAACCCCTAAGTTTATGGGGACACCTGAATCCAACCACTACGCTGTCATGTGTGTGTACCTGTAAGTGCTTAAAAAGAGAACTTTCTGTCTGCTGTGGGTTGTCCTGATGGCAAGGACCCACTCTTCCTTCATCTCTTGTCACCTTAACTCAGCCGAGTGACAGACCTGAAGCTGGTGGCTTGTCTCCTGGCAGACAACACAGGCAGGACCAAGCCCAGCTCACTCCTGAGGGAGGTGCGCTCAGAGTAGTAGGGGTTTTGCAAAATGAAATAAGCTCAGAGCATGAAGTAAAACAGGAAGTACGGGGCTGAAGAGCTGCCTTGGCCGTTAAAGGCATTGCTTGCAAAGCCTGATGGCCCAGGTTCGCTTCCCCAGCACTCGCGTAAAGCCAGATGCACAAAGTGGACCATGTGTCCAGAGTTTGTTTGCAGTGTCTGGAGGCCCTGGTGTACCATATTCACTCACTCTTATGTCTGCCTCTTTCTCTGTCAGATAAAAAATAAAATACTAAAAAGCATAAAAAGTGGAATCCTGTGTCATAAAACAAGTGTGCATGAATGGCTTGAAAATCAGATTTTTCGGTGCAGAGCTGAGAAGACAGCAGTATCTGTCTATGGGACTGAAGTCATGGCCCATAGGCTGACATTGAATTGCATATTTTGGTTGTATTGCTTCACAGAGGCACTGTAGTTGAGTTAAAAATGCCTGGCTGGGGGCTGGAGAGATGGCTTAGCAGTTAAGCGCTTGCCTGTGAAGTCTAAGGACCCCGGTTTGAAGCTCAATTCCCCAGGACCTACGTTAGCCAGATGCACAAGGGGGCGCACGTGTCTAGGGTTCATTTGCAGCGGCTGGAGGAGGCCCTGGTGCGCCCATTCTCTCTTTCTCTCTGCCTCTATTTGTCACTCTCAAATAAATAAAAATAAACAAAAAAATTTTAAAAAAAGAAAAGGGAGGGAGAGAGAAAGAGGGGAGTGTGGAGAGGGAGGAATGTCGGTATTCAGCTTGCCTTTTCCTTTTCATTCAGTTTGGGACTCCAACCCACAGAATGGTACTGCACACATTTAGGGTGGGTCTTCCCATTTCACTGAATGGAATCTAGAACTCTCACAGACAGCCCAGAGATTTGTCTCCGAGGTCATTTCACATGCTGTCAAGATAGCATTATCAACCATCACAGAGACAGCCAGCCAGTGTTGTAGACCAGGAGCACAGTGTCCGGTCTCCATTTGTGAGGGAATGACGTGTGTCAGCTCTTGCGAATGTTCCATCTCCCGCAGTAGTCTGTGTCCCATGGGTGTACCTTCTCTGAGACAAACGGAGGCCTTGTAGGCATGTTGGGCGATGCGCTTGAGTGACCATCCCTTGTCGCCGGCTGGGCATGTGTGTAGTCCTTTTCACGAACACATGTAAGTAATGTTTGTGAACCATGGAGAATAGTACCTAGGAGCAAGGGTGGCCTGTTCCAGGCCCTGTGTCCCCTGCGCTTTTTTACTGTCCTGCCTTGAGTGCAGTCACTCCCAGACTCCATCTGTCTCCCAGCAGTGCTTGGCACATCTGCTCACAACATTTACGTGGGACAAATTGGAGAAGAGAGATCAGGGCTGAGTGCCTGGGGGCAGTTGAATGAAAAGAGGGAAGAGGAAGGGATATTAATTACTGCGCTGATAGCATAGCATGTGTGTACTCTTAACTGACATATCCTACCAGTAGCCCTGACCTTAATTTTAAATGAAACCGAGCCATGACAAAGACACACTGTCCATATATAGTGACATCTGTAGGTTCTTGGAAAATGTCTACAAGCGAGTACTGTGATTGTTGTTTGACCTGGGTCCGCGTTGTTCTCATTAAGGTGTCACACTCCATGCTCCCTAACTCTTCAGGCTCCACGGGGCCCCTAGAGCTCTCCTCTCTAGGGATTGAGGGGGTTGGGATAGGCACTTTGAAATTAAAAGACATTCCTTGTGTTTTATATTTACTTTTGCCAAAAGCTGTAGTTGGGTATTATGCCTGCATTTTTGTAAGATCACTCATGATCATTTCTTTGGCAAGCTTGGCTTAATTTTTCTTAGTGAATAAGCGAACACCGCAGTCATTGGAGAATTGAAAGTGGCAGTTTGCTTGTTCAACCTTATGTTCCCTGCAGGGAAAATATCGGTGGTCTTTTCTCTTTTAAACTTAGAACTTGAAGCAACATGTCATTAAGAGTGGCTGGGAGTGTATTTTTAGGCAGGCAAAGCAGGATAGATCCAAGGAGATGTGACATCATGGTCTTCTGAAGAATCACTCCTTGTAAACACTCTCTGGTTAGATCCGTCTCCTGCAGCCGCTCCGCCATCCTGGGCCTTTCAGTGGTACTGTGTTAGCCGTAAACTAGGTCATGTTACTGTCCTTCTTGGCAGCCGTGGATGTGGAAAATTTAAATGGAGGTTGTATATGCTCTATATATAGTAAAGCATTTTGGGAAGGTTGTTCCTTTTGTAATTTCAGTCCTCTTCATTGTATTGATTGAAGTTTGTATAATGACAAGCAAAACCAGAATGCTACATAAGATACACTTTTCAGCTCTTCTACCCAAATATATTCAGTTCAGGGTAATTTCTTTCTCTTTTTTAATAGCAAATGTGTACGCTTGCTTAGTGCTTGTCTGGATTTCAATAAAATTGATGATTGAAGTGTTTACTTTCTCCCTGTGACTTAAAAATTTTTTTGGTCTATTTTTATTTATTTGAGAGCGACAGAGAAAGAGGCAGATAGA
This sequence comes from Jaculus jaculus, assembly GCF_020740685.1. NCBI lineage: Eukaryota > Metazoa > Chordata > Mammalia > Rodentia > Dipodidae > Jaculus > Jaculus jaculus. The sequence continues at coordinate 18,905,053 of NC_059116.1, read as the reverse complement.
GACAGAGAATGGGTGCGCTAGGGCCTCCAGCCACTGCAAACGACCTCCAGACACGTGTGCCCCCTTGTGCATCTGGCTAACGTGGGTCCTGAGGAATTGAGCCTTGAACCAGGGTCCTTAGGCTTCACAGGCAAGTGCTTAATTGCTAAGCCATCTCTCCAGCCCCCCCCCCCCCCGTGACTTTTTAATGAAGGGGCTTGGGGTGGGGGTGGCCTGTGCTAGCCAGTCCTAGCCCTGAGGTCATGACTTCCTGGGCACAGTTAGCTCCTTCGAGTTCTAGGCCAGTTCTCCCTTGCAGCTACGCGGCGACCACTCCTGGACCCTTACACCAAAGCAGAGGAGTTAGATAGGCATCGACTGCACGCTCGCTTCTCTTTTCCTGGGAGAGAGAAGCTGTCGGGTGAGAGTCTGGAAAACAGGGCAGTGTTAGTGAGTGGGCCAAGTTTCTGTTCTTCGTTACTGCTCTGCACAACATAAACAAACAGCTTATTTGTAGAAACATATTTCAGTTAAGACATAGTCACCTCCTAGAAGTTTTTAAAGCGTGTGGTAACCATCAGGGCCTGTTCCATAGTAAGAAAATGTGGTTGTTTTGTTTTGAAAAAAATGTGGTAGATACTAGGTTGGTTTACGTTTCTTTGCTTATGATTTCAGGCTATGAGGGAAAACCTCTCAGCCACATTAAATTGGACCCCCTGCCTCCTAGTTGTCCATGTTTGTGTTTAAAATACAGATTTATGAGTCCTCACTTTAGGTGGTATCTGAGGGGTTTTGTTTTTCAACGTAGTCTTTAATGGTGGTGGGATAGGATGTCACCCTGACTAGTGTCACGAGTAGCCAGGGTGTCCATCTGGGGAGTGCTTCGTCTTCTCTTTCTTTCCTTTTTTTTTTTTTGAGTGGCTCCCAGAGACCACAGGGAACGTCGGAGCCGTTCGGTCCGGGGAGTGCAGTTTTGAGTGGAAGAGCTCATTAGCTCCCGGCCTCATGACTGCTCCACCCCAGGATCGCCGCAGCCCGTGGCCCTGGAGGGGAGGGAGAGCGCCCGTGGCCTGCACTGCTTGTGCGCTTGTTTGTGACTTGTACCTTCCTAGTGACAAGCTGGTTGGGACAGTGACCTACAAGTCACGAGAGTGCCATCATGTTGTCATGCCAGGGACACCCACAGTCTGGAGGCTTCGGTCTTTAACTAGAAACGAACTCTAGCCCCTTATTTTAGTAACGTCTTCCTAACTCTGCTCACTTTCCCAGGATAGCTAAGGAAGAAAATGCCCACCTCCCCTCATCTACTCCTGGACCATTCTGGGGGTGACCCTCAGTTACTCTGAGCGATCTCAGTGGCCCCCCTCTGTTAGACTTGATGACCACCAGCCTTCCCATGTTAGGGACAGGGCAGGCGTCTTACGTAAGAGCGCGGTTTCCTCGTTGTTCTTTCTGTGGGGCGAAGGGAGGCACACTGCGCCGCTCACTTCTGCTCTGCCGTCTTTGTTTTTAGCAAATGCTTTGTTCTCTTGGGGTTTACATCAGTCAGACGAAGTCTCTCCCCAACTAGGAATTTATCTGGGCTTTTTGACAGTTATTAGCACCTACCTCATGAAATGTAACTTACTCTTAGTCAAGTCACACTTAAGTCACGTGAGCATTTTTTGCTGTGGATGTGGGGAGCCCCCGGCCCTGGTCTGAGGCGCAGAACTAAAGTGGGTCTTGCTGCCCTGGACAGCTGTCCACACGTGGGGACTCACATGCCAGCATTTGCTCTGTTTTGCCTTTGCTAAATTATTTAAAAGGAGCTTTTGTTTTAAGACATTTCCACCTCACTTTGAGAACAAAGCACACCCGAGGCTCACCTGCAGAATGAGTGTTTGTAGCAGAAGCACCCACTCTCGCTGCCCACTGCTGCTGGCCGCCGTCTGACACAGTGGGGTCAGTGTCCGCACCCCGAGGGCTGGGGGAGGTTGGTGGGACTCTTGCGAACATCACTGATTCTGGTGCCTGCTACTCGGGTCTTACTAAGAGAGAGTGGAAGTGTCGCCTGTTCATAATGGCTTCTTGATTGGTCCGAGGCAGCCCCAGGCCCGGCGCGCGCCTCCGCAGTGAATGGTCACTTCATGGAGCTCTGCGGGACTGTGGTCTGGGGCCTCTGAGCCGCAATTGTTCATCCGGCCGCGCAGAATAGTTGGTGGGGAGAGGAACTCTTCATTGTTGGCAGGGAACTCCCCCCTCCCCCATTTGTCCCCAGAATAGGCGTTTTGTCTCCAGTAGCAAGATAAGCTTGTGGAGGACATTAATGATGTATTTTAATTCATGGCTAATAATTCTACAGTGACTCCTTTCTCTGGTCAGCCCCTTTCATTATCTCCGGGGGAACAGGCGTGCAGTGTCCCGCAGTGCAGGCCGGCAGCTCCCACTCAGCGCGTGGGGTGTGCTGGACCCCGTGCCCATGCCAGGCAGCTCCAGGCGTTCCGGGAACCGCCTGCCCGCAGCCGTGCCCAGAGAGGAGTTGCCATCCTTCTTTTATGACTTGCCTTTCGGAGCCACTGTCTGCAGACAAGCCTGTGCTTATCTCGTCTCCTCTCTGTGCTGAGCTGTGTCAGAAATCGCCCTCACCTAACCCTCTGAGCCTTCTGATCCCCAGCCCACTCACCTGACCGCACTGCTCTGCACCAGGACAGGCACCCCCCCCCCCCCAGGCAGCCCTCAGGCCCTTCACACCAGCTCCCTGGCAAATCACAGGGCACAGGGGAGCCCGGCCTGGGTGAGTTAGTGCAGCAGAGCTGAGGAAGTCCCCGACTAGACCCAGCCTTCAAGACCCCAGCCCCGCCCACTGTCCAGTGGTGATCTCTCACCTGCGGGCAGGAAGCCTGGCTTCTGGTTCCTCCAGGCCTTTGTCCTTCCTGCCGATCCTCTGGGTTCACACAGCTCTGGGAGCTGGGTTCCTTTGGAGATGACTCTGGGTATCTGAACATGAAAAATTCACCTTCTTCCCTTTTCAGGGCGACGTTCTGATAAGTAGTGTTAACTTTGCTAGTTTTAGAGAAAGCCTGGGTGAACATCTTGCCTTTTGTTCCTCATTGCTTCCCTTCACAGCTAGAGGGTGCTGAGACTGTGCCTGGCACAGATGGCTGGCAAAAATGAATTTCCAGAATATGGTATAATACAGTATTTAACTCATCAGAAAATTACTCTCTAAAATGTGGAAAGACAAACCTGAATGTTTTTCCTGGGTTTTTGTCTCGCCAAGCAAGGAAGGTCAGTCCTCAGCTCAGCTTGCTTGTGCCAGCTGCTGTTGGCGGACTTGTTTTGTGTGGGGAGCTTTGGAGCCGGACCTGGAGGGGTCTCCCTAAGTCTCAGGGCAGCCCCTCCCCAAAACCAAGAGACTGCTGTTCACTAGGACAGACCTGCAGCCGTGCAGGGCTTTTTCCTCCCTGACGTTGAAAAGGAGAATTAAAGAAAGGTCATTTTCCAGACTGCATTCCTGAGCCCTCCCCCTCCTGAGGTGTAGCCGGAGACTCCTGTTCGTCTCTTCCCTCCTCATCGCTGTTGGCATTACATCTTTTATCTAGTGAAGACATGCTTTCTGTAGGAGTTTACTTTTTCTGTTTTTTGTTTTTTTTAAAATTGTGGTTATCCAGCTTTTCCCAAATGAAATGTATTATTTTGAAAATTACACCAAACATTTTAAAAAATATATTTTATTTATTTATGGGGGGGGGAATGGGTGCACCGGGGCCTCCAGCCACTGCAAATGAACTCCACTCATATGCGCCCTTGTACATCTGGTTCACATGGGTCCTGGGGAATCCAGCCGGGGTCCTTTGGCTTTGCAGGCAAACACCTTGACCGCTAAGCCATCTCTTCAGCCCCAAGATAACTTTTTAAAGGTAACTTTGAGCTGATTGTGGTGGTGCATGCCTTTAATCCCAGCACTCAGGAGGCAGAAGTAAGAGAATCACTGAGTTTGAAGCCACTCAGAGACTCCACAGTGAATTCCAGGTCAGGTTGGGCTGCAGTGAGATCCTACCTTGAAAAACAAAACAAAACACAAAACAAAACAAACAAAAAAAAAACTTTGCTCTTTCAGTTCCCTCTCTGGAGACATTTAGGTACACAGAGCAAGAGATCCACTGGAAATCCATTTTAAAATCCCAGTCAGCCAGTCACCTTTATACCAAAACAGTTCAATTCCAGCCTTGCTTGGCAAGTTCCCATGTTTGCCTTTGGAAGATGTCTGAAAGACCTTCATTGCACATCACACTGGAGCAGGGTTTATTGTGGGCATGCTGTGTGCTCTGTGTAGGCCTCGTGCTCCTGTGCACGTGGGTCCCTGTGTCCTCACGTTGGCAGGGAAGGCTGTCCGGTGCCCTCCTCCTGCGTGTGGCTGTAGCTGCTTCTGGTCCTTGGCCTGGGCAGCAGGCCAGTGTGAGGTAGCCGTTACCTTCTCATTGCCGGACAAGCACCCAGCCAAAAGAAGCCGTCGGGGAGTAGGCTTTATTTCCAGTACAGTCTTGTGGGCACGTTTCATGATGGCAGAGACAACATGGCAGAGCAGAGGCTGGACGTCACATCTCCAGAGCCACGGGAAGGACTAGTCTGAGTGGGCAGGCTCTGAGCACGCACGCGCTGCGCGGGATCAGAAGCCTAAAGTTTCGCCCGCTACCCAGTGACGCACCTCCTTCAGCAAGGTTCTTCCTCCCAAAGAAGGCCGCACAACTCCCCCAAGTTGCCACCAGCTGGGGCCTCTGCACCCCAACCACGTGAAGCCTTGGGGGACATTTCATTCAGAACATCACACATGTACTGATGTTACCAGGTCTCGTAGGAAGCCCTGGGTGGCTCACTGCTGCTGATGACCTTGCTAGACTGGAACGTCACACTTTGTCACAGGGTGCCACGTGTGCACCCCCACTGCCCTTCGGGTCAGAATAGACCAGATGGGCAGGGTACATCTTTGAGCTGAAAGTTCAGGACAGTGTTCCCGCTCTGTGGAAATAATACCCTTGTCTTAAATAGTAGGTTTTTCAAAAATTTGTTTTTGCATGTATAGTGTGTGTATGTGTGTGTGTGTGTGTGTGGTGTTGGCCAGAGGACACCCTTGGGTGTTGTTCTTGAGGTGCCATCTAACTTTTCAGAGACAAGGTCTCTCACTGGCTGACTCACCTGTGAGGTTAGACTGGCTGCCCGCGACTCCCGGGGATCCTCCTGTCTCTGCTTCCCCAGCGCTGGGATTAGAAGCCTCCTCCACCGTGCCCAGCATTTTCCATGGGTTCTGGGGATTGAACCGCGGTCCTCACGCTCCCATGGTAAGCACTCCACTGAACTTAGCTACCTTCCCGGCCCTTAGATAGTAGTTTTGTCCTGCAGCCAAGGGAATGAGTGCAGAGAACTGTTGGGTTGGCTCCTGAGTGACCCCGAGGTGGGTCTGTTGCAGACAATTCACTTTTATTGGGTTTGGTCCTGGTGGGCGCCAGGAAGGGTGGTGGCTGGGCCTTTGAGCGGAGTGGAGTTGAGAAACACCCGTGCAGCTCTCCTCGCGTGGCGCCGGGGCCTGAGCTGTGATGGTGAGGCAGCCCTCCACGTATTCCTTGTCATTTAAGTGATTACTTCTCAGAAGTTCTTCCTGGCTGGTTTTCCCTTGCAGCAGGGCTGGTTACTGGAAGACGGGCTGGGCAGTAGGAAGAAGGCTTTGCCTTCTAGGGAGTCACGGGTCTGCCCTGGGGTGTCACTGTGTCCACTGAGGGCTGTGCCGACTTTGAGCCTGAGCTAGTTTTGGGGGAAGGCTGAATAGTGAACACATTTTCTAGCCTCTGGGCTGGGGAGGGCAGGTTCGCCACTGGGGCTGAGGTGAAGTGGTTCGAACTGGAGACTAAGCTTCAAGCTGGTCCTCAGGAGAGCGACGGGGGTGTCTCAGTTTTGGAAAACAGCAGTTCAGGGCCATTTCTGCAGGTCTTTAGGGGCAATGACACTTGAAGCTGTAGCTATTCTCCTTGGATGTAGGCCAGGCAGCCCAGGGTCAGGTTCGTGTGTCCCATCCCCGCCTCCTGTTCGAATGCCTGGCCCGAGAGGCTGTGGGATGGGCATCTGCCTGGCACTGGAACAGAGGCAGTGGTTGGGAGGTACCTATTATGTCGTTTCATCACCTGGAATAGGGCTGCTGCCAGGAGAGCGGTGAGTTTAGAGGAGGGCATGTTTGCAGGCCCTGGGTGCACATGGCTTCCTCACCCCAATAGGCAAGGAGAGGTGCCAAGGTCAGGAAGTATATGGGAGTGTGAGGGAGCTGGCCAAGGTAGGGGCTGACCTTGCTGTGCCCTCACTGCGGTGGGTCCTGGCCTCACATCCCAGTAGCCGTGGCTGGAGCCCGCCGTCACAGAGCACACCTGGTGGCTGCAAAGATTCCCTTTTACTTTCACGCGTCCTGTTTGCCACCTCTGTGACCCCTCCCTGTTGGGCGGCTGTGACCTTGAATCCTGGTCACGGGCTGGTGGCAGTGTGTTTCGGTTGGAGAGCTGTCTGACACTCGGTGCCTGTAACGACACATGTTAGACGTCTAAATTGCATTGGGCCCATTGATGTCCAGGTTTTGATACTTTCTCCCATAGCTTATTCCTACGTAGTTTTTGCTATAAATGATAAGCTCCATCATACTCCTACAATATGTCTAATTCGACACTTTTAGGCATATTCAGTAGGGTCTGGGGAGAGGTGGGGCTTCGTGCAAATCATTTGCCTTATAAAATCGTTATGAATTGGCATTGGAACAGAGGCTATCCAAAACTTCTGCCAAGACCAGAGAAGTTTGATGAAAGATGTAAATTAGCTTAAAATTAGCTTGCCGTTGAGAAGTGGTTTTGGTCACCTTCTTTGTTTATCCAATTTTAGGAGAAGTTTATATTTTGCTTGACTGCTGGCACTGGTGAAGTTTTGGCTCCGTCCCTGGCAGTTGGCTCTGCTGGGCAGTCCTTGGTGGAGCTGGAAAGGCATTCCTCCTCCAAAGCCTGTGTTCCTTAAGAACCGTGGAGTCCTGTGGGTTAGGGCTCTCTTAAGGGACATTTTGAGATCATTCTCAGTAAAATTTCCACATTATGCCATGTCTCTGCTCATGCTGCACCCAGAATCTCTGATTCCCTGGAAGGTGCTTGGGGACACTCCTGCCACAGTCGCTCATTTGCAGGGCACGCTCCTTTGGTCAGGTATCAGGGCCTGGGTAACTCCAGGAGGGCACAGTGAGAACAGACAGACACTGACACCCGAGGCCCTTGGGGAGGAGACTTTGGATAAGGCAGGTAGGTGTAAGCATGCTCCTGGACTCAAAGCTTGGCATGTGGCATCTTCAGGTCACGTACAAGGTCTTAGTGTTGTGCCGTGTCTCAGTGTCCCTGCTCTGCATTAGGCCCATGTGTCACCAGGGTCAGGCTGCTGGTCATCCGTCATGTGTGGGAGGGATCTGTCCCTCTGGTGGTGGATAGACATGGAGCAGGAGTTACCCCATGGTGCGATGATGTGCTTGGTACCATCTCCAAGGGTGGCGTCAGGGTTAGCACCAGGATTCAGAGTTACGGTTGGCATCTGATCCATGGGTAGGCAGCAAAGCAGGAAGGGTGCCACACAGCCTTGGGGCTTGGAAGGGGCTCTGCCTAGGATTGGAGTTGGTTCTGTGTCTCTGCAGCTTGCTAATGGAGGGCTTGCTCCTGAATACCCGGATGGGCCCTGCTGTGCCCGGAAGCTGCTCTTGTGAGCTGCTGACCTCCTCCCCAGCGCAGGGACAGAGGGTGTGGGACTGCAGCTGACTGCTCCTTCCCGCCGTCACTGCCTGTGTGTCCCTTATCCCCTGCCGTCTTTGTGGCAGTCTGAGTTTCTCCATGCAGTTTTCCCGTAAAGCTATGTTCTCTATCATGGTGGCAGGTGGGTGTTAGAGTGGGGGATAAAAACCAGAGTCATTAATTTTGTCACAGTCACCTTACGTTTAATTTTCTGATTTTCAAAGGGCCGTTCAACTGCACTTACCTGTTTGTATTTCTGCTGCTGTCTCTTTCCTTGAGTGTGGATTGGACTGATGTCCACGGTGGAGGATGTGGCAGTGACCCTGTAGGTGATGCTCACTGAACATAGGGCAGGTTACTTACAAGAGTTCTCTCTGTTCCAGGTGCTTTCTGCCATCGGCCACACCCTCCCAGAATATGTACCTCCTCGTCACGGACATCTCTCTCTCCTCTGGACAGCGGAAGCCTCTCTGAGAATGGAGACATAGGACTGCTCTCCAGGCCCGCACAACGCAAAGCCGCGCCCCAGCACCCGCCGCCACCCGGATGGATCGCAACCGAGAGGCCGAGATGGAGCTGAGAGGAGGGCCCAGCCCACCCAGGGCCAGCAGGAGCCACGAGGGGGATGGGGACAAGGCCGCGTGCCACAGCTGTTGCATCTGTGGCAAGAGCTTCCCTTTCCAGAGCTCTCTGTCCCAGCACATGCGCAAGCACACAGGGGAGAAACCCTACAAGTGTCCCTACTGTGACCACAGGGCTTCCCAGAAGGGCAACCTCAAGATTCACATCCGCAGCCACCGCACAGGGACATTGATCCAGGGACACGAGTCAGAGGCAGGTGAGATGCAGCTGGGTGAAATGCGTGTCTCCGAGGGCCTGGATGGGTGCGCCAGCCCCACTAAGAGCACATCGGCCTGCAACCGCATGCTGAACGGGGCATCCGTGGACAGCAGCAAGATCCTGCTCAGGAGCAGCCGGAAGGAGGTGGAGGGAGCAGCCGCAGCTCCCGAGGAGGCGGAGGCTGTGGCCCAGTGCTCCTTCTGTAAGAGCCAGTTTGAGCGGAAGAAGGACCTGGAGCTGCACGTGCACCAGGCCCACAAGCCCTTCAAGTGCAGGCTCTGCAGCTACGTGACGCTGCGGGAGGAGTCGCTGCTGAGCCACATCGAGAGGGACCACATCACTGCCCAGGTGCCCGACGGCGGGGGCGGGGCCGGGGGCGGAGAGGCCTGCGTGGAGAATGGCAAGCCTGAGATGAGCCCCGGGGAGTTCCCGTGTGAGGTGTGCGGCCAGGCCTTCAGCCAGACCTGGTTCCTGAAGGCGCACATGAAAAAGCACCGGGGCTCCTTCGACCATGGCTGCCACATCTGTGGCCGGAGGTTCAAGGAGCCATGGTTCCTCAAGAACCACATGAAGGCGCACGGCCCCAAGATGGGGAGCAAGAACAGGCCCAAGAGCGAGCTGGACCCCATCGCCACCATCAACAACGTAGTGCAGGAGGAGGTCATCGTCGCTGGCCTGTCCCTCTATGAGGTCTGCACCAAGTGCGGAAACCTGTTTACAAACCTGGACAGCTTGAATGCCCATAACGCCATACACCGCAAGGTCGAAGCCAGCCGGACACGAGCCCCGGCTGAGGAGGGGGCCCCCGATGGCCCCCTAGACACCAAGCAGTTCTTCCTACAGTGCCTGAATCTGAGACCGTCCATGGCTGGTGATGTGCCCCCAAGTGGGCAGGCTGGAAGGCGGGTGGCTGAGCTGGACCCTGTTAACAGCTACCAGGCCTGGCAGCTGGCCACCAGGGGCAAGGTGGCCGAGCCAGCCGAGTACCTCAAGTATGGGACTTGGGATGAGGCCCTGGCGGGAGATGTGGCCTTTGACAAGGACAGGCGTGAGTACATCCTGGTGAGCCAAGAGAAGCGCAAGCGCGAACCCGATGCCCCTGCTACCCAGGGCCCTCCAAGGAAGAGGGCCAGCGTGCCCGGAGACCCCCTGCTGCCCGGTCACCTGGACCCCCGGCCAGCTGCTGCGCGCCCCAGCCGCCGGGCTGCTGCCAGCTCTGGCCAAAGCAAGTCCTCTGAGTGCTTCGAGTGCGGCAAGATCTTCCGCACCTACCATCAGATGGTGCTCCACTCCCGCGTGCATCGCCGTGCCCGCAGAGACCGGGACGCCGAAGGGGATCGGGCAGCACGTGCCCGATGCGGCTCACTCAGCGAGGGTGACTCGGCCTCTCAGCCCAGTAGCCCTGGCTCAGCTTGCGCCCTGGCCGACTCCCCGGGGTCTGGCCTGGCCGAGGAAGTTGTGGATGATAGCAGCGAAGAGGCTGTGCCGGAACCTGCACCAGGTGAGGAGGTGTGCCCGGGTGGATCAGGTTGAAGTAGCCAGGCTCGTAGAGCCCCTTGCCCAGCTGGCCCTGCACCCAGGAGGCCCATTGCCCGGGTAGATCCTTCATACTTAGGTGGCCCTGTGCTCTGATGACCTTGTGCCTATGTCCAGGTGGCCCCGTGCCTGCCTAATAGTGAACTTGGTATCCTGTGCCCAGGTAGATCTGGTCCAGAGTCTCTGTGTACAGGTGGCCATGCAGCCTGCGAGGCTGCACTCGGTGGGCACCTGGAGCTTTCCCTGGTGGTATCGACCAGGTACCTGTCAGAAATCAATACTGCTGGCTTCTTGAGTCTGTGGTCTCCCCTGGGCTTCTGTCGCTTCTGCACAAGGGCCATCCTGGGCCACTCTGAACTGTTCCTTTCTTCTCACCGTATGACAAGCACACATACATGTTTACAAACACATGCACACATCATTGGTTTGACAAACACTCTACCTAGATACCATAAACACACACGCTCTCCTCTGCTCTTCTCTCAGCCCCAGACGGCTGGGTGGAAGATGAGCTTAGAATCGATTATAATTAGTCTCCTTGGACTCAGGTAACCCTGTGAGGGTTAGAGACACTTAGCTGGAACTGGTTACTGTCCCCAACAGAGGCCTTGAAAATGGTTCAGCGTGCTTGACTTTGTTTTCATAGTTTTCCTGGTTTTATAAATTCTAAGCATTTCCATGTTTCCTTTGTTATTTTGCCTTATTGTACGTGAGGAGAATGTGATGTTTCAGGTGTGTAACTTGTTTCTCTGCACAAAGTGGGGGGTGATTTTTCTCTTCTTGCAAACCTGTTGTTGGTAAGTGCTACTTTTCCCTAGAAGTTGTTTTCTCCTGACAGCTGGAGCACATGGCAGAGCTGCTCACTCTCTGTGCTGAGCATGAGCACCACACGCAGCTCTTCCAGCCAACGTGCAAACGAAAGCCACCGTTCCCTTTTAGGGATCATTACAGAGTGCGGTGAACGGGCATCTGCTGCGCTCAGGTGCCTAGGGACACTAAAAACGCGCGCAAAACCAGTTTCTTCAGCCCGTCGTGCATCCCGCATGGTGACCGCACCATTAGGGACAGTGTATTCAAGGCAGAATCCTTGTCGTCCTTCTCCGTGCCGCTTGCTGTCTTTGGGCCACTGGCTGCTCCCTGAGGGCGGGCTCATTTCCTCACCTCTTCTCCACTCTTCTAGAGGCTTGCGGTGCAAAACCTGGGCAGCAGTTGCAATGCTTGGTTGGCCTTTCCGAAGTTTAACTCTTGGTTTTCTTTTTCTAGCTGTGGGTCGTGATGGCTTTGTCTCAGTGATCCTCTGACTGCTTGGTGGTATGCGCACTGGATAAGACGATAGGACGGTGCTATGTCCTTTCTTGACTGTGAGGGGAAGTTTTTAGTTTCGTATTACTGAGAGTCAAACCGAGGCCTTTGAGCATGCTGGGCACGTGTGCTGTCATTGAAATGCTGCTTTCTGTTGTGAGATACGGAATTTCTGAATTGCCTTGGCTGGCCTTGAGTGCCCTCTGTAGTCCAGGCTGCCCTTGAACTTGCAGTCCTCCTTCCTCATCCTCCCAAGCAGCTGGGATTACAGATTGACACCATAAAGCCTAGTTAAACAGAAATATTTTTTAACATTTGGAATAGCTGCTGATCCACGGTGGTGGAAGTCAAATGACTCATGAGCTGGGAGGCCAGGTTATTTTCAACGTAGAGTTGGTTTTTTTCTTCCTGAGTTCATTAAGCACTGGAAACTGTTGTTTCTTTTGTATAGGATTGTGCACATTTTTAAAGTAAGTAACATTCTGAGGTTTACATATACTTGACCTGATTTTGCTAATAGCTTCTGTATCATATTTGAATGTAACGAAAAGTTGGTTATTGGAAACAGTAGGAAGTTGGTTGTGGCTCATGGAGGGCAGAGAGAGGAGTGTGTCATAGCTGGAGCATGGTGCTTGACCGTCTACAGAAGTCATTGTCTTTGATTGAAGGAAAGACAGTGTCTTTCCCCCTGAAAGTCCAGGCTGTCCGATGGTGGCAGCAGAGTACTCAGTTAGGGCCTCGGATGTCCCCTAAGGAGACAGACCATGTCACATGACCATGTCATGTGACTTCTCGCCAAAGTACCCTCATTTACAGGCTCTGTCTTGCAGGCTTTTGGAATAGCTGCTTTTGAAAAGAAACCAACTGGTCTGTGTGTGACCTGCAAAGTGGACCTTTGGAAAAGGCCCACCCTTTTTGCTACCAACATTATCACCCAAATTTTTTTTTTTTTTTTTGGTTTTGAGGGGGTTGGTTTTTGAGATGAGGAAGGGTCTTGCTCTAGCCTAGGCTGACCTGGAATTCACTATGTAGTCTCAGGGGTGCCCTGAAACTCAGAGCCGTTCTCTTACCTCTCCCTCCGGAGTGCTGGGATTAAAGATGTGTGCCACCACGCCGGCTTCTCACAGAACTTGGATGGGATGACGGGCTACAATTGTTTGAGCAAACGTGTGGAGATTGGGCCGGCCGGCACCGCCCCTCTCCTGAGAGGCAGCCTGCCAGGGCCGAGAATTGAGGTTGGCATTCACATCTGGTCTGCGTGCCCGTTGCAGACATGGATGTGAGTGCTGCTTCAGGCCTGCCTTGGGGGGAATCTGTTGGTCATGCTGCTCCGCCCTCTACATGGGGTGGGTCTAGGTGGCCACCATCCCTGACATTGGGAATAGATGCAAGTGATTAAAACTTTGCTTCTAGCTGGGCGTGGTGGCGTACGCCTTTAATCCCAGTATTCGGGAGGCAGAGGTAGGAGGATCACCTTGAGTTCAAGGCCACCTTGATACTACATAGTGAATTCCAGGTCAGCCTGGGCTACAGAGTGAGACCCTTCCTTAAAACAAAACAAAACAAAACAAAACAACAACAAAAAAACTTTGCTTCTGATCTGGAATTGAAAAGTGACTTGGGGGCTGGAGAGATGGCTTAGCGGTTAAGCGCTTGCCTGTGAAGCCTAAGGACCCTGGTTCGAGGCTCGGTTCCCCAGGTCCCACATTAGCCAGATGCACAAGGGGGCGCATACATCTGGAGTTCGTTTGCAGTGGCTGGAAGCCCTGGCTCGCCCATTCTCTCTCTCTCCTTCTATCTGTCTTTCTCTCTGTCTGTCGCTCTCAAATAAATAAATAAAAAATGAACAAAAAATTAAAAAAAAAGAAAAGTGACTTGGCACAGGTTCAAGTATGTGTTCAGAGATTGTAAAAATGTATATTTCTAAGAGGGGCACAGGGAATATAATCAAGGGTATAAACCCCAATGTTTATAGTCACACAGCACAGCCAGGAGTTGAGAAAGCATTACTTAGGCAGCTGAGTACCCCTTCACACATTTGCCCAGGAGCCTCAGGTCAGAAAGGCCCTCTTTAGACAGAGCTCATGTGGGTGGTGGGAGGGGCGTCAGGCTTGCTGCCTGTAGGTCCCTGTGCAGTTGGAGTTTGGCTGTCCCAACCTGAGACTGGCCTTGGGTGGACCCGTGTGGGTGGTCACAGGCATGCCACATCTTTTCCTGCAAAGGAGCAGGGACCCCACACTACCCTTTACTTTTCAGTAAGTTAAATGTAGCTTGACTGTCCCGGTCCACTTCTGTCACCCGAAATCTATGTCCCATAGTACCTGCCCTCAGCACCTGTCTTTGGATTCTCCTGGGAACGTCACAGGAAGCTGCTGAGTTTCAGGGGGAGTCACACGAACTTGGAAGTGTTCAGCTGGCTTCGAGAGATAGGGCAAGTGAGATGGCTTCCCGTCATAGAGTAAACTGTGGCCGCCTCAGCGTCCACGCACTGTGTGTGAGCTGAGGAACTAAGGTGTCTTCGTGGGATGAAGGAGGGGGAATGGGTGCAGGTAACAGGGTTCACTGTGGCCTGGGCCATTTTTATGGAACTGATTTTCATGGACCAGCACAGTGAGTGGCCTAGCCTGTTCCTGACACAGATAGATAGTTGGTGATGTGATGTCAGGCAGTTGGTCCTTGTCATCCTCATACAGTTCAGACTGTCACCTGGTTCCTGCCTCCGTACTGAGTGGCCCCTGTTTGGTTGCCTAGAATGGTCAGAGGCTATGGAAAACCCGAGTTCTCACTGGAGTGTGGCCCAGACTATGATGTCTTGAGCTCCAGACCCCAACTGAGCCTCTGCTTTCCAGGCTTAGCAGCCGGGAGCAACAGGTGACACCCCCTGGAGTGCTGCCTCAGTTTGGGGGTCCTCCTTTAAGCTTTCAGGATGGACAGGCTGGCTTACGTAGGTTGGAGCCATCCTGGTAGTCTGCACGCTTCACTTGTGGGTGCCTCTGTCTGCCTGCAGAGGCTCTAGTCTCCTTCTGGAGGTTCCCCAAACAACTCCAAGTGCAGAGAACCCTTAAGGGTGGTGGGGTGGATGGCTCCCGCAGCATGTAGCACCCTTCCTCCTCAGGGTGCGGAGCTCCTCCCTAGGGAGGCCAAGGCTGCAGTCCTTCAGCTCTTACAGAAATTGGTGGCATGCCGTTTGGCTTGCATTGCCTTGGTGTACACTTTCATGTGGCTGTGCTGAATTATTTAGCAAGTTTGGACTTTTAAATGCATTTGCATTACATTTGATAAGTGTTTTGTTGTGTGCTCATCTCTGGTACATGTCTTAATTTTTTTTGTGTGTGTAAGTTGGTGGTGGGTGCAGGAGAGTGTTTTTTAGCCAATTTCCGGCATGCTAATCTGAGGCCACACAGATCACACACTTTGCATCTACAGTTTGCATAAGCCTTTGCATATTAAAATGGTTGTAGTTTTAGATCTATATTTTACTGGGATTGTAAAAACCTTGGAATATTTACCTCTGGGTTAAAGGCTAGAAAGTAATACTTTCTGGGATTCTGTCTGCTCTGTGCATGGTTAAATGTTGTTAATGTGCATTTTAGAGGAGGCCTTGTCTCCTGCATTATTTACAGAGAGAAGCCATTGGTTTGAAAGAAGTATTTTCACAGATTAGTAAGACATTTGCACTGGCTGTTAGCTGCCAAATGTGTTCTCAGAAAGATGTGCCAAATCTGGGTGCTGCTCGTGTTCCTCCTTTTGACTCTAGAATAATTACTTGCAGCAGTTACGAATAAGCTGTGCTTCAAATTGAACATGATTCCTGGTTTCACTTAATAACCTAATTGGTTATTGAAATGTGGTTTGTGAACGGCAGTGAGGGGTTCCTTCTGTGAATTTGCCTCCTATAGGAAACAGTGTACGTGCTGGAACCTGACATCGGAAACAGATGGGAGTGGCGAGTGCCGTCAGGCTCCGGGCCAGGCTTCTGGTCTATGTGATCACTCAGAGATTGGGACCAGCATACTCAACTATTGGCATAGTTCACAGTTGAAGAACACTTTTGATAAGAAATTGAAGACCAGATTTCCTTGGATTTAAGAGGGGCTGGGGAGATGCATCAGCAGGAATTTGACCCCTCGCCCCAGAACCCACGTAAAAGCCATGGTTGCATATGCCTGTAACCCAAGTGTCAAGGCGGGGGGCTCCGAGACAGGAAGATCCCTGGGGCTCCTTGGTCAACCAGACTGTTGTAGTCACTTTCTCGGTGCTGGGCAAAGCATTCCTACCAAACACAGCTGATGGGAGACAAGCTTTTATTTTGGCTTACAGTCTTGAGGGGAAGCTTCCTGATGGCAGGGGAGAGTGTGGCCTGAGCAGGGGCTGGACATCACCTCTTGGCCACAGCACATGGAAAACAGGAAGAAAATAAGCCAAACTCTGGCTGGGGAAAGATGGCTATAACACCCCTAAGTCTGTCCCCGACAGTACACCTCCTCTAGCAAGGCTGTACTGCCTAACTTGCCAGTAGCTGGGGACTTACCTAGCTGGCATTCAAAACACATGAGTTTATGGGGGACATTTGATTCAAACCACTACACAGTCTCAGGACCAGTGGGAGATGCTGTCTCATGGGAATGAGGTAGAAAAGTGATAGAAGACGGCCAACATCATCCTCTGGCCTCTGTGTCTTAACACACACACACCACAAAAGAAAAAGTGGTCTGGAGCCAGGTGTGGTGGCGCACGCCTTTAATCCCAGCATTCGGGAGGCAGAGGTAGGAGGATCGCCATAAGTTTGAGGCCACCCTGAGACTACATAGCGAATTCCAGGACAGCCTGGGCTAGAGTGAGACCCTACCTCAAAATACCCCACCCCCGAAAAGTGATCTGTAATATATTGGTTTCTGAATATCTGGTTAGTGCAGGGATCCTGGGAATCTAGTTCTTATGCAGATCATTGCCACATTGGACCAGTAACAGGGGTGGAATGGGACTTAGTTTAAGAAATGCTGCTGGGAGCTGGGGAGCTGGCTCAGTGGGTGCCGTGCTTGTCACACAGCACACAGCTCTGGGCTCTGATCCCCTGGCCCGTGGAAGGGGCTAGTGTGGTGGTGTGCTCCTGTTCTAGACCAGAGCTAGTGGGCAGGGCAGAGACAGGCGGGTTCTCAGGGCCTGCTGGCTGGCCAGCTTAGCTGAATTGGTGAGCGTTAGGTTCAGCGTGAGGCCCTGTCTGCAAAACTAAGGTGGAGGGTGACCGAGGAAGATGCCGGATGTCGCTCTCTAGCCTCCTGGCGTATGCATGTTCACCCCACACATACAAGCACACATACATGCACACACGCATGTCATGTGCACTTACGCATGGCAAAAAGCATATCATTGGGCATTGCTTTTTCTAAAATGGTGCAGGATGGCAGGGAAGGCTGCCCTGAGCTCGAAGCCAGCACCAGCCTGCACTGTTGGGAACGGCCCCCAGAGAGAGAGGCCGTGAGGCGAGACACCTGCACAGTGTGCGCTGGAGGCTCCCGAGTGTCAAGTGGGGAGGGAAGCCGTTGGAAAGGACTTGTGGGAGAAGTTTTGGGGAGACAGCAGCAGAGAAGCCAGAGGCTTTGTGGTTTCTATGGCAATAGCCTACACCCCACCGACACGCGTTCCCCTGCTGGTGCGAAGCCAGTGCACCCCGGAGTGGTGGGAGTGGAGGGAACCGTTGTGCCTGGCCTCAGGCTCTCACAACCTCTGAACAACCTCTGCTCGGCACCCCATTGTCCATTCTCGGTCAGGTCTTGGTTCCTGACGCTCTTTCTCCTGTGAAGGGTCAGTGAGGTTGGGCCGGTGCTGCTGGTGTTTTAAGAGGGTTAGAGCTGGGCAGTCGGCGGGGCCTTTACGGGAGCCGTCGGCGGGTCCGTCCTGGTTTCCATAGGCTTCGCATGCACCGCGGCTGTGGTCTTCCTGCCTCATCTCTCCCTGGGGCTCTTCTCCCTCTCTCCGTCAGAGGGAGGGCCCTGAGATACTGCCCCTGGAGACACTGGGCAGTGCATCTTGGGGCTTTGGCTCTGGGTCCAGTCTCAGAGTGTACCTCTTTGCTTCAGGGATCCGGGGACACAGTGCTTGGCCATGATGGTCCTATGCATGAGATCCAGGAACGACCGTTGTGAGCCTAACACTACTGTTCACTTGCCTTGGTCCCTTCTGGGACATCCTGAGGCCCTCTGCTGGGGTTCTGTCACAATCTGGTCACGTAGCATCTTGTCCTGATGTTTCTGTTTTGAGTCAAGGCTAGGGTGTCCAGGCCCCATCTTCTTGACTCAGGATAGATAGCTCCTAGCGCACCAGGCCCATGTGCCCTGACTGCCCTGGAGGTGAAGAGAGGTGTGAAAGGGACTTGTCTTGTTGCTCCTGCTCAGTTATTGGGATCATTTCTGTTACAAGAGGCAGTGCAGTTTGGGGGTGTGGGGGGAAGCTGGGACCGGCGCAGGGAGCGATGCTTCCAGGCTAGGCTCGTGCTTGGCACTGCTACTGGTTTGAGTTCTATTTGTCCATTCTAGAAGATTTGTCATCACCCTCTGCTGACTTTCGTCACCTGCCTTACCCAGTTTTACTGGGAGTCTTCTCGGGTCTTTAAAACATTCACATAGGTATAAAATGCCCGTGAGGATGTTTTGGTACTTGATGAAACCGTTGTTTGGTTCCTGACTTTTTCATACCACATGGTGTCTTGGGGACCTTCTGTGTAGTAGGACAACCTCTGTTCACTCCTGAATTGCTTACAACTGTAACGAGATTCTGCCTTACTTGCGTGCTGACCAGTGTCCAGGCTGTCTCCCACTTCTCAGAGGAGCCAGGCTGTCAGGTTGGTGTGTGTTTAACATAGCTCATGAGAGCACTCGGCAGTCTCCCAGGACTGGCATTAGGGGAAGGTGCTCGTGCCTGGAGTTTGCACATCTTATGTTTGGACAGATGCTACCATCTGGATTAAATAATCCTCAGATCCACCAGCAACTCATGGGTGTGTGCATTTTTCCACACTCTCAAGAATTCTCTGTAAATTTTTTCAAGTTACCTACCTGAGAGAAGAAAGGTGGTATTTTTTATTGCTTTTGATTTTCATTTTTTTCTGACTTTTGTGAAACTTGTTTTCATATTTGCTGCCTCCTCAGATCCTTTAAGGGTTGGTTCATAGACTTGCATATGTTTTTAATGTGCTAGTCCTTTGCACTTTAACTTACAGGAATTCTTTATGCATTGGGGATTTGAATCTTTCATTATGCATGCTTCAAATATTTTTTCCTGGTTTCTCATTTGGTTTTAAAATATTTTTGAAGTCTTTTATTTTGGAAGTTCTAAAGAGTAAAAACTGTCCATTTCCCCCTTTATGTTTTTTGCACATATATAACTTAGAAAGCCGTCCCCAGTCCAGCTCTGAAAATATTTTCACTGAGTAAGTCAACACATTTTCTGTACTCCACCCTGTGCGATTCCACATGGAGCCTTGTAGGGTTAAAGTTTTCCATATTGATATCCAGCCTTCCCACCCTTATGTATCTGTCTTTTTCTCCACTGATTTGAGCTGTTCGCTGTATTCTACATGGAACTTCCATGGGGTAAGTCCTTGATGTACATTGATTGCTATATCCTGTGAGCATAACCTTATATAGATGTTACTCATCTCAAGATATCACAGAGAACTCAGAGGTTGAGCGAGTTCAGGCCAGCGTAAGGACTTTAACGGTAGGACGGGGGGCTGGCTGAGACGTTGGTAAAGTGCATGCTTGCCACACGAGTGTGAGGACTTGAGTTTGAGTGCCAGAACCAGTGTGAAGTTGCACGTGGCAGAGCGCGTTCCGACTGGCCAGGTGAGAAACGGGGAAGAACGATTGAGGAATGTTCCCAGTGTTGACCTTTGGCTCCCCACACGCGCTTGCACTTACATGCTGCTCACCCCCACACAAACACGCATGTACACATACATACCGCATGTAAATAAATGCAGACACACACACAGAAGATTATACCAGTAGTAAGTGTGCAGCCAAGGTGTGAGCCTATTATCACCGCCTACTCCCCTGTGCCGCAGGGTGTGAGGTGGAGCAGAGTGGGCCTAAGCCTCCCGGCTTCTAGAGTTGCACCTGTCCATTCCCTCCTGTGGGCTCAGCTTCTCAGCTTGGTCCCCCCACCTGTTTATGCCCTCCTCAGGTATGCCCTGCCCCGAAACCCATTGCAGACAGCAGAGCCTAAAGCAAGAGCCGAGGGGTAGTCTGTGTTCAAAGGTCAAGAGATTGCAGGTGTCCTGAGGCCTTGTGTGCATACGGGTCAATAAGGCCCCTGTGGTGAGGGGACTGCCAACCCTCCCAGCTGGGCATGATCTTTTATCTGCGGCACATGCTGGAAACCGCTTCCTTCTTTCCACCCACTGTTCATGTGTTCATGTCAGCATCCACATTGCTTTGTACTTGGTGTCCAGCGTGTACAGGTCCTTGCTTAAAGTTTCTCATCTAGATGGTGTGTTTGTCTTGGAAATTTAGTAAGTAAAAATGTGGCTTCTGTAGTTGCATTATGAGTACATCTTGCCATTCAGTGTCTGGGACATACTATGCGCAGCAGGTTTTGTCCTTTATCTTAAATCTTCATTTCAGGTGCCTGTATGTCCTGGATTTCTCCTGAGAGTGCCCCTTGGCTGATGCTTCCTGCCAGGTTATGTTCCTGTGGGCAGTCAGGAAGTGGCTGGTCTTGTTGGCAGACTGTCTGTTTGGTGGCTGTCCCATGTTACCTTGGGCAAATGCCAGCTGACGTACGGGGACGAGAAGCTGAGGCTGAGCCTACTGCGGAGTCCACCTTCCAAACAGGGCCTTTAAATGCACGTGGCAATGTGCAGGAGGGAAGATCTGAAAGTGCAGAGGCTGGCCTGCCATCTCTAACAGTTCTACCAGGGTTAATGCAGTCGAGTTCACATCACAATGGCAAGGAGACTTTATATCTTACTATCTGAAATCGTTGTAGGTAGCGGCCCTGTGAGGCCTGAGGCCTGCTCCTTGGTATGCAGTGTCACCCAGTAGCTGGAGATGTCTGTGCTCTGTTAGTGACTGACTGACATGTGGGGTGCCTTTGTGAGAGCTGATTGCGTTCTCCAGCTCAGTGTGGGGTTGTAGTAGTCACACAGGATCTGCACAGTGTTAAGGCGTTGGTACAAAGTTATGATCTGGGCCATTGGAAGTCCGGGCACGTTAGTGGGTCCATGGCCTGGAATCAAAACTGGGGAGGACCCCAGCATCCTAGCATACGTCTACTGCGATGTGGCCACCTGCACTGGAGACCCAGTGCCCGTGGTCTCAGCATGGCTGCATGGTGTGTAGGTCGTGATGTGCACAAGAAATAGGGCCCCTAGTGAACCCCTACTCAAAGGCAGGGTGAGGACCTCTACCCAGTCATGGAGTCTATTCAGTGGATCTGTGTGTTTTGGTTCGTGATGGTTTCGTCTGTATTGGCCATCCTTACTTAGTTTTGATTGCAAGCATGGTAAGTTCATGTGTGAAAAATGTCATGGCAGATCACCATTCCCATGGGATTCTGTGTATGAACTGTTAAGGACTGTAAGCTCGCTGTGGTAGACTCCCTGGGAAAACAAAAATGTCAGGGGAGAGTGGGCTACTTGCTTTGCTCTTCTAGCCCAACTGAACCTGCAGAGAGAACCCATATTCATTGGCTTGGCGTTGATGTAGAAGGTTCTGGAACCTGGTGGCCCCTCGTAATAAAGGTACCCTGAGTCAGTCGGAGGTTCTGCTCCTGACACGAGCTTACCCTGCTACTGGGACGTGCTTGTCCTGCCTCCCTGCGAAGTCCCTGGCAGCTGGTTAGGTTGGTTGTTGTAGTTGGGTTGGTTGCTAGGGGGAGGGCCCGCTGCTGGGGGGGTTCTCGCTTGCACCCCAGACCCTGGTTCTTGCCTACTTTTTTTTCTTTTTGGTTTTTTGAGGTAGGGTCTCACTCTAGCCCAGGCTGTCCTGGAATTCACTATGTAGTCTCAGGGTGGCCTTGAACTCACGGCGATCCTCCTACCTCTGCCTCCCGAGTGCTGGGATTAAAGGTGTGCGCTACCATGCCTGGCCTTGCCTACTTTTTAAAACTAATTTTCCTTCTTGGGCCCAGAGGCATCTCTCTTGTTTGGAGAGGCTGCATGCACGTTCTCTTCTGGACATCTCATTTCACTCTTCTCTCTCTGATTGCGCTGCTCCATGTGGTGGCCAGGACTCCTGTCTAGAGCCTTGGATGGGCACTGCACAGGGTCTCTGTGAAAACTGTAATGCTTCTGTGTTCGGAAGTGAATGTGATGTGATTATTTTACATGTGTGTGTGTACATGCTTTGTGCTTGGGTGTGTGTGTGTGTATTGTTTCTGTGGGGGTGCACATGTGTAGAAGTTAGACAGGATCTGTCTTGGAACCTGGAACTCATCGATTTGGCTAACCTGGCTAGCCAGTGCACCCTGGGTACCTGACATCTCCACTTCCCCAACACCAGGATTACAAGTGTGCCCCACCTTGCCAGCTTTTATGTGGGTGCTGGGAATCCGAACTCAGGTCCCCTTGCTTTACCAGTGACCATCTTCCCAGCTCCCGGATGTGGTCGTGAAACAGTGAATTCCTCCTTGCTTGTCTGGAGGAGTGTGTGGAGGGCCTTTCTTATTGATCCACTCTGTTGTCTGTGATCGGAGATCCTTTATGACCTCTGCCACCTGTGGTGCAAACCCTGCCTGTTCCCTTTCCTACCGAATGGAAGCCAGCTTCCTCCTCCTCTTGGCCCATGTCCTCTGTCATTTGGCCAGTATTACCAGTGTCATTACACCCCTTCCAGAACCTTGGAGCTGATTATGGTGATTCCAGGATCGCTGTTGTGGGTGTGGCTGTCACCTTATCTGACATTTACAAGCCTGTATTGGCATCTAGAAGGCCAACCCAGCACTTCAGCCCTGCTTTGTTTGTCTCCTCGACTCGGGTGTTGTGAGCCTGTTGGAGCTGAACCGAGCCATGGAGGACCCCTTCCCAGCACAGCACGGAGGTCCTGGGGACAGGCCTGCGGTCAGGGCGGCGGAGGTGGAGCTGGCCCTGCGCCCCACTTCAGGCCGCCCCGGAGCAAGGGTGGCTGGCCCCTCCTCCCTCCTCGGAGGGTGTGCTCCTCAGCCTCTCCATGCCTGGTGGATGAAATACCAGTGTGGCATTGTGCTATGTGTGGGGATTGGCTTTAAATTGCTCAGGTATGCTTGGCTTTTTAAAACAATTTTCCAGCAACAACAATAATGTGGTGGCAGTTCAGCAACTTATTTAATTTCCATGGTTACAACCCCTTAACATGTCCCGGATTGCCCGGCTTGCTCTGTGTGATGAATTCGTGCTGCAGCAGACCCCTCCCCTACCGTGTGACTCCACACTTCCCGTTTCCTCAGAACACCTGTTCCGCTGCCTCTGCTCATCCACTGCAAGTGGCATCAAAGCATGGAAGGGTCGTGAAGCAGACACGTAATCCTGGTTGCAGTGTAGAGCAGTGCCTTCCACAGTACTGGTAGGCTGTCCTGTGGAGCACGTTGTAAAGCTTGTTTTAGTGTGTGGCTCCCCATTGGCACCCCTGTGTGGTCGGCACGTGGTGAAGAGGAGACCTGCGTTGCCATGTCCCAGCTAGCCCTGAGCCGTGCACGGTCTCCCGGGCTGACTGACGGAAGGGCCGGTTGTAGCCATGCAGACTCTGCAGGCCACAGTAGATGCTGCTAACAGCTTGGAGACAGGGCAGGATAATGTCCCTCAAGCCCAAGCCTCCCACGGGACATGCCAGGCTCTGTGTTCCTCTCTGGAACGCTGCACCTTTCACTGTGTGCTGGGAACAAGGCCTGGGGCGGGGCCTGCTCCCCCAGGAGGCAGTAGCTGGGCCTCTGCCTTGCTGCTCGGAGATACATCTGGGGTTCTTTCTCAATGCCTTGTAAAGTGTATGACTGAACTTCAGATGATGTCTCTCACTCCTTTTTGGACACGCACCGTTTAATTCATTGTCATTCAAGAAATTCCGTGATCCGTAGTTGCCTCCAGCTGTGGAAGTAGCACAAGGGCAGTGAGTTTTCGAGGAAGCCCTGTCTTGCCATTCCAGATGCTGCAGCCAGTGTCTGATCTCCCCAGGGACGACCCTTCCCTGTTCTACCTGGAATCAGCTCAACTGGTTTATAAAACGAACCTGTTCTGGGGTCTGGCACTAGTATTTTAAATGATGTCATATCTGTAGTCTTTCAAATGCGTGTACAGTTGTGCGTCACAGGTCCCCCGTTTGTTGACTGTGTAGGGAATCGGCATATAAACGTTTGTGGTAAGAATGTACTTTGTTCTTGAGTGGCTTCCAAATACATTAAACGTCATTTATTTATTTATTTATTATTGGGCGCAGATAGAATGGGTGTGCCAAGACCTCTAGCCACTGCAAATGGACTGTAGATGCACATGCCACCCTGTGCATGTGGCTTTACGTGGGTACTGAGGGATTGAACCTGGGTCCTTCGGCTTTGCTGGCAAGCGCCTTAACCGCTGACTATCTCCCCAGCCCCCCCAATACATTTTTTAAGGAGAACACTTGAGAAGTGTCCCCCTTTGCTCAGCTCAGTGGGCCGTGTCTTTCTGGCAGTAGACCTGCCTCTGTCCGTGCTCCCTTTATCGTCTCTTGTTTAGAATTTCTCAGAAGTAACTACTGTTTGCTGTCAAGTAACAGAACCTTCCACTTTTCTGTGAGGAAATTGCTCTCAAGGTGGTGTATGTGCACTTGAAATGAGAAATGTTTTTGGCCATAAGTTCACCCAGGTGGGTTTCCTACTTTTTGTCCGGTGTTTTACCAACTGTGGCAGCCTGACAGGTCGCTTCGCGGGAGCTCAGGTGCGTGGGCGGTCGCAGCAGGCAGCGGATGAGGAGCGCGCTGGAGGCCTGTGGACGGCCAGACCGACCGCAGAGGGCGAGGCAGGAAGGCAGAGCCGTGTTTGTGAGAAGATGCACACAGAGTGTTTTTACTGTGCATATGCTGACCGACCCTTCTCAGATAGATGCATTTTATTCATATGTTTATGTACTGCTTAATAATGTTGAAATGCAGATAAGGACAAAAAAAAAAAAAAAACAAAGCATGCTACTGTTCAGAAAAAACAAACAAAAAGAACCTGTTGCTGGTATTTTAGTCCAGCCACACCTGCCTGGGCCTGTTCTGAGTTTGCACATCTTACAACCTGTCCATATTTCTAGCTCCCATGCATACACGCACATACAAACCCACCAGAAGGTGACAGTTTTTTCCATTCTCTTAAAATACTATGAGCCTTCTGTTGTCATTAGGTGTTCACCCTCACATGTAAGTTCGGATAGACTAGGGCTCAGAGAATGCAACGTGTGTAGCTTGTTTCTGCTTCTGGCATTAGGGGAGGCGCGAGTTTCCTGGGTGGCTTTGACTTACGGTGTCTTGTAGCAGACGGGTTTTGTTGGTGAAACTGTATGGAATGGAATTGAACCTCAAGCCCAGCAGGGCCCCTGCCTTCTCTGGCCAACTCACTGGGGACTGTGTTCCTTCCTGTGTCCTGGCTCTTGTTTGCGAGGAAGAGACGCGCTGGAGGACACACGGACCCAGCACCTGTGCGGACCGCTCTCCTTGCAGGCTGCCAGGTCTCACCCTAGCTAGGACCCTGTGCTTACGTAGGGCAGGCTCGTTCTGACGTCGTGCGTTCAGTCTCCGTGTCTGCTCCCTGCTCAGTAAGCACTTTTAAAGCCATTGTTTCTTATTCTCTTGACAGCACCGTGTGGTAGGTTCCCAAAGCGAGAGTACAGATTTGATTATGTTTAAAATGAAATTATTGGTAAAGGATTTTTGTTTCCACTTTTAAGTTGTCTCCCACCCCCCCCATATTTTGGTAGACCTGGAAACACAACCTTTCCCCCCCCCTTTTTAAAATCTTAGGGCAGCCTGTTTTAGTGTGTGACAGGGGCGCATGGGGCCCAGAGTGGTTCCCGGTACAGGGGCTCTTGCTCTGTAGTGAAATAACTACTGGGCCTTCAAAGCAATGAAGAGAAAACAGGAAACATTGTGTTTGAAAAGTTTATTTTTCCCCAAACTGCTTATAGATTAAGAATTCACTGTTGGGGGTGGAGAGATGGCTTAGCGGTCAAGCGCTTGCCTGTGAAGCCTAAGGACCCCGGTTCGAGGCTCAGTTCCCCAGGTCCCACGTTAGCCAGATGCACAAGGGGGTGCACGCGTCTGGAGTTCGTTTGCAGAGGCTGGAAGCCCTGGCGCGCCCATTCTCTCTCTCTCCCCCTCTATCTGTCTTTCTCTCTGTGTCTGTCGCTCTCAAATAAATTAAAAAAAAAATTTTAAAAAAAGAATTCACTGTTGTATTTGATCTATAGGCAGAGAAACTTTGGCAACTTACTAAACTGGCAAAATTTTGGAATTTCATATTGACTAGGTGTGTGCCTTTTGAATATTTAAGTGTTGTTTGCCTTCAGGGTTTGTGATGATACAAATGTTTACTAACGTAGGCGTTCTGGAACTTTTATCCAGAAACTTGGTGCGTGCAATAGTTACAAAGACAGCTGTAGCTGTGTAGACAGACATACGTGTGTGGTGTTCTGTAGATACGGAATAGTAAGAAACCTCTCAATGCTGTGTTTTCTCTAACT
The DNA here is from genome assembly GCF_020740685.1 of Jaculus jaculus. Classification (NCBI taxonomy): domain Eukaryota; kingdom Metazoa; phylum Chordata; class Mammalia; order Rodentia; family Dipodidae; genus Jaculus; species Jaculus jaculus. Next base: position 18,878,950 of record NC_059116.1, on the reverse strand, counting down.
GACAGCTGCCAGGCTACTGCAGTTAATGACATCACAAAGGGAGAAGAAAAAAATCCTTTCAAGTTTTATATCTTCTCATCTTTAAATAACTAAGACAGCTGGGCCTGGTGGTACACGCCTTTAATCCCAGCATTTGGGAGGCAGAGGTAGGAGGATCCCTGAGAGTTTGAGACCACCCTGAGACTACATAGTGAATTCCAGGTCAGTCTGAGCTAATGTAAGGCCCTACTACTTCAGAAAAACCAAAACATTAAAAAATAACTAAGACAGATGAGTTGTAAATTAAGAAATAGGCTTTTATGGAGGATTACTTAATATATGTCAAGGCAGAAAAAAAATTGTGGGGCTAGAGAGATAGCTTAGAGGTTAAGCACTTGCAAGTGAAGACTAAGGACCCCGGTTCGAGGCTCGGTTCCCCAGGACCCAACTAAGCCGTAAAGTGGCACATGCATCTGGAGTTCCTTTGCAGTGGCTGGAAGCCCTGGCACGTCCAGTCTCTCTTTCTCTTCTCTCTCTGTTGCTCTCAAATAAATAAATAAATAAAAATTGTGTGTGTCTCTATTTGAAGGAGTTAGGACGTGTGTCATGAAGCTGGATGGCTCTCTTACCAGTACGCTAGGTAAAGGCTGAACTAGTCTGGCAGACGAGGAAGGCCGGCTTCACATCGGTAGGCATTCTCCAGATGCCTGGCCCGGCTCCCAGCGCTCTGGCTCAGCCTTCGTAAAATGTGGAAAGCACTGGGCGGAGCTCCGAGCCACCTCACTCTGCCCTGTTCCAAGAGGGACGGGGGCAGCCTGTTCTTTGAAGTGGAGCCCAGGTCAGAACTTGACAGTGGCGGCCTTGGGCCCTTGATGGCCAGGGGCCGTAAGTGAGCATCTTTTATGTATGTCCCAGTGTCCCCATCCTCCCAGCCCGTGACCTCCAGGCTGTGTATGGTGGTCTTGTGGGTTATATTGGCCAGGCCCGAGAAGGCGAGTATTTCTGCATCCATTTCTTTTCCTCCTTTGTTTGCCTATGAGCGACTGCCATATCTAGAGTAGAGCTGCCGTTAGTGTGGAGGAGGGCGAGCCAGCCACGGCGGGGTGTGCAGCTTGTTTCAGAATCCCCCCAGGAAGGAGGCTGCGCATTTTCCACTGGTACTTTATTTTATTATTATTTTTGGCAATGATGAAGCCTTAGAGTTTCCCCGGGGCGGGGCTTTAAGCCTCAGCCTGGGTCATTTAGAGGTCAAGTGTGTGCAACTGTGGGTGGTCTGGAGTCCACACTCAGGCGGGTTCAGATGAGGCCAAATGGGGTTTGTCTCCTGACGGATACAGAACAATCAAAGTTACGGTTTCCTCACCTGACATTTGGCCTGGGCCACACTCTGGGATTTGTAAAAAAGGCAATCTTGGGGCCGCGGAGATGACACAGGGGAGGGTATCCAGTGCGTGCCGTCAGGCGTGAGGACTCGAGTTCAATCCCCAGCAGGCATGCAAAAGCGCCTGTAGTGAGGGCACACGCAGGCAGGTCCCTAGGGGTCGCTGGTCAGACAGTCCCCTGAATTCTGAGAGCTCCAGGTTCAGTGTGAGTTCCTGTCTCAAAAAAAATGAGGTGGAAAGTGAGAAGAAGACACTTGTTATCAACCTCTGGCCTCACCCATGCACACCTGTGCACATGCACATATACTCACACGCATGTGAGAACACACCCACACCCACACCCCAATCCTCCCAAGTAAGCTTGGGTGACACACACTTCTTTGGTCACCAGTGGGAGGCATCATGGCGTTTGAGTCCTGCCTGAAGCAGGGCCACTTCCCCGTGTCACGGTACCCGAGTTCCTCACTGCTGTGGTGGCTTCAGGAGCTTTGTGCACAGGAAGCAGAGTCCAGCGTGACGCGGCACAGGTACTGCGAAGCTGGCAAGTGGCCCCCTGCCAGCCGGGGCTGACAGAGGCTCTGATGATAACGCTGCCATCTTCCTCCAGTGCGCCGCTGCCCCGCGGCTTCCATGGCTGTGTTAAACAAAGCGTGTCTTCCGTGAGCCTTTTCTGCCAGAAGTGGCCACGTCGTATCTCCGTGTGGGCCAGACATCCTAGATTGTTTTCCTTCTGTGACATTCTGAACCCAGCTGTTGTTTCACGTGTAGATCAGAGTTGACCCATTGGGGAAGGCCGCTTTTCTAAGAGGTGGTGGCCACATGCCTGTCATCCCAGCACTTGGGAGGCTGAGGCGGGGAGAGTCACTGAGAGTTTGAGGCTGGCCTGGGCTACATAGTAAGTTCTAGGCTAGCCTGGGTTACAAAGTGAGACCCTGCCTCCAACAGACAAAGCCAGCTGAACTGTAGTTAATATCAGATTTTTACTGGGGAAAAGAAGTGACAGGTGCATTTTCATATCATTGTTAGGACTGTGTAATTAGGAATTTTAAGATCATAGCTTTATCTTAATATTTAGAATTTAGTGGCTTATTACACCTTCCACATTAGTTATTCAAATGTAAGCCAACTAAAAGAAAAGTCCCCAAACAGCTTGGAAGTGCCAAAGGGTACATCTTTTTGAGGGGAGAAAATCCCTGGAAATCAAAAAATGACATCTGAGTGACAAATGCATGGTTATTCCTCTATATCTGTGGGGGATGGATCCAGGAACCCCTAGAAGACCCAGATTCGTGAACCCTCAGATCCCTGATGGAAACGATGGCCTGTGCACACCTTCTTGTGTGCCTGAAATCACCTCTGGAGTGCTGGAACACCAGCGCCGTGTAACCGCCGTGTCGCTGGCTGGGAGTCCTTAGTGGGGGATGAGAAGAGCGTAGGGGCTCCATCCCCAGTGGGGCTCCGCCAGTGTGTTTGGTCTGCAGTGAACCCCTGGCTACAGACTGCAGACTGGAGAAAGTGCGTGGTTCAAATGTCTCTGTCTTTAAAGTGTCCTATGTGAAAAGCGTGCCTTCACCTTGCCTTCACTGTAAGGTGGCATGCTCAGTGACAGGGAACATTTGTCTCTGACCCACAGAGTTTTAAGACCTTAAGCTTTAAGAAAACAAACACAGGACCAAACAAACAGGATGGGGAAAATCACATTGGTATTAGTATGCTAACTTTTCATTCTCTCTCTCTCTCTCTCTTTCTTTTCTTGTTTTTTTTTTTTTTTTTGGGGGGGGGTGATGTATGTATGTGTGTGCGCAGGTTTGCACACATGTTGGGGACTGAGTAGAATATCAGGGGTCCTCTCTTGTGTCATTTCCTTGAGACAGAAGCTCTCACTGAATCTGGAGCTATTTTTTAGTCAAGTTGGCTGACCAGTGAGCCCCAGCGATCCTGCCATTACCTCCTTCAGGAGTGGGGTGCACGGGCGCGTGTGGACGTGCCCAGCTTATCCTGTAGGAGCTGGTGGTCATGCTCAGGCCTTTGTCCTTGACCAGCGCATGCTGTCTCCATGGAGCCATCGCCTCACCCCTGGTATGCTAACTTTCAGTTAGATTGTTTTTCAGTGAATTCTTCGTTAAGTACATGTCAGTATACTTTTGAGAACCGCGCGTGCACGCACGCACAATTAAACAGCTGGATTCTAAGCATTTAGTTGGTGATATTAGAAGCAAACAGAAACGGAAAGATCAGGGCTGGAGAGATGGCTTAGTGGTTAAGCGCTTGCCTGTGAAGCCTAAGGACGCCGGTTTGAAGCTTGATTTCCCCAGGACCCACGTTAGCCAGATGCACAAGGGGGCGCACGCGTCTGGAGTTCGTTTGCAGTGGCTAGAGGCCCTGGTGCGCCCATTCTCCTCTCTCTGCCTCTTTCTCTCTCTGTCTGTTGCTCTTAAGTAAATTAATAAAAATAAAACAATTTAAAAAATGAAAGATTAGTTCATAGATAGACGTATATAGGAATCTTTGTGTATATGCAGACATGTAAATCTTTAAAATTCTATTAGAAATATTTTTTATTTTTTGCGTTTTTCCAGGTAGAGTTATAACCTCGTCTAGGCTGGCCTGGAATTCACTCTGTATTCTCAGGGTGGTTTTGAACTTACAGTGATCCTCCTACCTCTGCCTCCCCAGTGCTCCCCAGTGCCCCATGCCCATCTTAAAGTGACACCCCTCCCCAGAGTACAAGATAACATGGCGTGTTTGGCATTAGGATTTCTTGAGGAAAAAAAGCTGTTTTAGCATTTAGTTTAAATTTAAATATTCAGTAATACAAAGGGACCAGGATGGTGCTCAGGAGATGGGGCTCGGTGGGTGAACATTTGCCTCCTGTGCATTGAGGCACTGGGTTTGTTGCCCTCCAAAGTGATGTGAAGTCTTGAGCATACAGAAATGACATAAACGTTTTATATACTATATTGATTAGAGTACAGAGTTTGCAAAGCCTTTCAATAGTACTCTTGTAGGTTGATTATTTAAAAACTGTGAGGATTTTGCTTCTTGGGTTTTGTGACAATTTTCACTTAAATACTGGCAGTTTTAAATTTATTGATAACTTCCATAAATATAGACAATAAACCATGATAGTTCCCCCCTTCCCCTTTACAACTCCACTCTCCATCATATCCCCCCCCCCCCATCAGTCTTTTATTTTGATGTCATTGTCTTCTTTTCTTGTTATACTGGTCTTGTGTAGGTAGTGTCAGGCACTGTGAGGTCATGGATATCCAGGCCATTTTGTGTCTGGAAGAGTGCATTGTAAGGAGTCCTGTCCTTCCTTTGGCTCTTACATTCTTCCTGCCACCTCTTCCACAATGGACCCTGAGCATTGGAAGGTATGATAGAGAGGTTTCAGTGATGAATACTCCTCTGTCACTTCTCAACACTGTGGTGCCTTTTGAGTCATCCCAGAGGTCACCATCATCTGAAAAGAGAAGCTTCTCTAACCAAAAGTGAGAGTAGCATTAATATATGAGTATGAACACTAACGGAAGTGTTTACTGGTTTGGTGAGCATAATATATGCATTTAGCCAAACACCAGCAGGCAATATGCCACTAGGGCTCCTGACTTCCCCCATCATAGGTTTTCAGAATCAGGCATGTATTCCTTTCCATGGGGTGGGCCTCCAGTCCAATTAAAGAGCGGTTGGTTTCTCCCATAACGGACATGCCAGTATTGTACCTGTTGGCTCATTTGGCCTGGCTGGCCAAACTTAAGCTTGCAGTGTCCACTGTTGAGTATCTCCAGTGATGACTTCTCTCTCTGCTATGGAGCTGCATGCTGCGTAGCTTTCAGTTAGCTGGTCTACCTGGAGCAGGTTTTCAGCTCAGCTCCAGCAGGATTTCTCAGTGACCTTGCAGCCCAATCATGTGGAGTCTTTAGCAATAGGCTCTTACCATATATTCCTGTTGGGAAACCAAGAGTCTCTTATATAGCCTGTAATGTTGTTCAACAATTCCCTGGAAGGTATCCCATTCCTGGCACTGAAAATTTTCTAGTAACAGTCTATGACTTCTGGATGTGCCATTGTCCAAAAAAGTAGGTTTCCATGTGACTTACTCATACCTGCTTAGATTCTGATTACCTTCCCCTCCTTCTCCCTTCACCCTTCACTCATTCTCTTCCCTGATCTCATTTAGAACACTGGCATTATATGCTGTTCTTTAATGACCTGTTTCACTTCAGATTACTTATTTAAGTTTTACTTATTTGTAAGCAGAGAGAGAGAGAGAGAGAGAGAGAGAGGGGGGGGGGGGAGGGAGAGGAGGGGAGAAGAGGGGAGGGAGGAGGGGAGAACAGTACCTCAGTGCTCACTGCACACCAGGTATCGAGGCGCTTAAAATGTCTGGCACAGGGCTGAGAAGATGTCTCAGCAGACAATGAACACTTGCCATGCAAGCATGAGGGTCAGAGACCACAGGAGTTTGGTCATGTTCCCCAGTTCTGTGCAGGGCAGAGGCGGGGTGGAGCAGGCAGTCAGGTCACTGAGGTGCTGAGATGAACCTCCAGACCAGGCACAGTTATGGGGGAAGGGATATTTATTGATGGTTACAGATTCAGGGGAGGTTCCATAATGGCAGAAGAGGCTGGCCCATTTTCACAGGATCAGGCAGAGAGAAAAGCCACAAGACAAAAATCCCAAAGCCATACCACACAGCACCCTTCGGAATTCAGGCAAAGCTCAGGCACTTTGCATATCTTTAAACTGGAATTCCAAATCTACCTGTACACCTTGGGGCTGGAACTTAGGATCCGCTCAGTGACACCTCCTCCAGCCAGGTGACTTCGGATCTAAATTACAAACTTTAATAAAATCCTGTATATATTGGGGGTCATTCATTCAAAGTACCACCCTGATCAATCTTGGGGACTGAGGAAAAGAGCAATCTCTGATGAGAGACTGTGTCTCAAGGAAACATTCAGGCAAGCAGTAGAAAAAGGACGCACAATGTTCTCTGGTCTCTGCTTGCACACCCGTGGTGTGTGCACGTTTGCACATACATGTGCCTATGCCACATGCACTCTACGTGACATATACACACATGCATGCCTGGAACACACCGGCACAGTCCTGGAAGAGACTTAGACTCTATGGTGTCAGTCAGGCTTGAGGGTCAGACTTGTTTTTAATGCCTGTGTGCATGTGTGTACATGTTCATACATGTGTGGATGTGCACACGTGTGCGTATGCATGTGATGGCTAGAGGACAACTGCAGGTGTGGCTCCTCAGGAGTCCTGTTCACCCTTTTGCTTTCATTTTTTGGAGACAGTCTATAGTCTGGAACTTGCCAAGTACGCTAGATCAGCTGGTCAGCGAACTGCAGAGATGGCCGTGTCTGCTCCCTGCCGGCGGGGCCACGCTCGGTTTCCTTACTTGGTTTCTGGAGGAACTCGGGCCCTCACACTTGCACTTTGTAAGAAAGCGGCCTCCTCAGCCCCAGACTTCCAGTCACGGCTGTTTAATGTGACGGTGACGTCTGGGCCCTGTTACTTGCCCTTCTTTAAGTGTCTGGTGATGACAAAGGCTGAGGACATGGCTCTGGCAGAGCCCTTACCTAGCATGTGCAGGGCCCTGGGTCCTCTAACAGAGTGGAATTTGAAATACTAAAATGATGGTTTTCCTGGACACAGTATGGGTTCTTGAGGGCTGCTTTCTGGGCACAGAGAACCTCCCTAGTGTTCTGGAAGGGCCTCTGGATCCCACCCTAGAGCCAGTGGAAGGTGTTCTGAGTCTCGGGTTTATGGGGGAGGGTGAAGGTCAGGCAGAGCCTTCTCTGCAGGTGCTTTGTAAGCTGCTGGGGGGCTTTGAGTGTTTTAAGTTTGGGGGTGTCAAAACTGATTTTCCGTGTTTGCAATGAGGTACTACTGTGTAGTAACTACCTCACTTCTGCTTCACCTCATGGCCTCCACCTGTGCTCTGTGGCTGTCTCAGGCTGTTTCTCCTTTGTGCACTGTGGCATATGTGGCATTGGGGGACTGAGTGAAGGGTCCTGGCCGAGTGCCGCTCTTGCTTGTGAGGCCTGCGTGGAGCGGTGCTTCCCTGGCTGGCCTGCAGGGAAGAGTCCTTGTGGCTGTACCGTGTCGCGGTGTGACAGAGCGTGTGAGCAGACTCATGGGGAAGGTGATCTCTTAAATCACTGTGAAGGGAATCACTGCGCTGGCCTTGCTTGACACGCAGTCACATGCCCTGCACAGGTTTCAGGAGGGTGTAGGGCGTGCGTGTCCCCAGAACCACAGGGATGGAGTCTGAGAATGCACCGTCTCCCATGGCGTAGCCTCTAGCCAGGGGAAGCTGCACTTGACAGGGCAGGTCATGACCTTCCCACGGGTGCCAGGGGACCGTGATGACTAAGGGATTTTGTAAGCTTTTCACCTGTCCTAGGAAAACAGCTTCTAGGAATGATGCCTCGTAGAGCATTTCTAACTGCTGTCGAATGGTAGGTTGAAACCTGCATTTAGGATCTTGGAGTCCGTTGTTCTCTTTGGCATATTGTGAGTGACGGGGCATGCTGCCATGTTTTCACTTGGGGGCTGACTGACAAGTAGCTGCTTCCTCCTTGGTGTGTTTATTGGTGAGACTCTCCGGGCTTCTCCTGTTGAACATGTATTTGCTGCCTGGTATATGATGAGTGTTGGGCCATAAGCAAGACCCCTGTGTGTCTCCTGGTTGTCCTGTGTGACCTGAGAATCATCCAAGTCAATGGTTTCTTTGATTACAGAAATAAAAGTGACCAGAGGAAGTTTTCCAGTCTACCCAGATGGATTGTGGTTTTCACTTTACAAGGCAGCTTACCTGTCAGGACCTAGGGCGGGGCTGAGACTTACTCACACGCTGCCCGCTGCCCACGGGAAGGCCACCGCCAGGAGACTGCGGTGCTGGGGGGAGATCACAGCTTGTTCCAGGCTGGCTTCTGAGCTAGTCCCAGAGCTCGAGGGAACCGACCCGCATTAGTAATGCACCAAGAGGAGGCAGCCACCATGAGCCAGAACCACTTCTGAAGAAGGCAAGATGGGGACCCGCACCTGCAGCCCAGGCCTGGTCAGCGTCAAGGTCAGGGTCAGGAGGCTCCACCACGAGTCTGGGCTGCTGCTTGGTGGTAGCAGTGAGGGCAAGGATGCGGGGTGCTGGGGGACCCCTCTAGAGCCTGTAGCAGCCACATTCTGGGGCCTCCTCCCTCCCCTTCAGCAGAGGGCAAGAATGCACAGCAAACCCAGCTGCAGGGCCACATGGGCATGCATGGGCACGGCAGGGCACGGCAAGTCCTCAGCCACACCATATGGTGGGATTGTTTGTGGGTGAGGATGGGTGCGGAGTTAGAACCCGGCTCCGTTGCTATAGAGCATCTCACAGTGGCCCCTGCACGTATTTTTTTTTATTAATTAGTTTTGTATCCAGCAAATAGAGTCAGTTTGATAACATTATTAGGCTCATCCGTGACCTACCCCTCCCTTGGCCCCTCCTTGTTGATGTAAATGGGTCGTGCATCGTGGAGTTAGCCCACAATTATGGGTAGGATAAATGTCTCTGCATATCATGACCCAACATGTGGCTCTGACATTATTTCCGTCCCCTCTTCCGCAAAATTTCCCTGGGCCATGTTGGGTTCATTTTTGGTCTGCTTCAGTGATGAGATGTTGGGGGCCTCTGGGGCTCTGGCTCTCTACTTGTGATGTGGTGTCTGCTGCAGCTCATTGCCGGTGAGAACAGCCCGGGAGAGCAGCCTAGGCCGCCCGTGCTCTCGCTCGGCTTCTGCTCGGGTCAGCTCGCCCCGCTCACGTTCACGTGCTGCCCAGAGGAAACTCAAATGCGCGTATTCTTTAAAAATATACATAAAAATCAAAAAACTTACTTTTTACCGTCAATTTATAATTAGCTTTATTTTTTATTTCATTTGGCACATTAATTGTACCAGAGGTGGCATTTCCTAAGGTATTTTCTGATGGTAACATTAAGACACAGAATTTTATTTATTTCGAAAATACTTGTAATTTTTTTGATAATGACATCATTATATTTGATGATGAAAATTTGGTTGAGAACTCTTGCAGTCAGGTGTTCCTGATCTAGAAAAAGCTAGTTTCCACAAACTGGGAAAGATCCCCTGGGGCTTGTGCAAGTGTGGGACGTGCAGACATGCTGAGGAACACTCTGCCTTCTGTTTGCTGAAGTGGTTTCTCTCTGTCCTCGTCCACTCTGTGCCTGTGAATACTGTGATTGCCTGTGTGGATGGACGGACGGACGGATGGATACACAGATAGATGCACGTGCATTTCTGCACAGATGGGGAACAGCGTGCACTCCTGGAGGAGGAGTGGCCTGGAACCTGCTTATCACTGCCAGGTTCTCATGTCACCCAGGCTGAGACCCCGGGGTGCCTGGCAGCTCATGTGTCTGGTGTAATGGTGCCTGGTGTACAGCCTGACTATGGGGAGCATCTGGCTGGGCACCCTTGACCATGTGGTTCCTTGCAGATCCTGTTTCATGGAGACTATCCTGGTTACTTCCTGGTGCCACTGGAAGAGGGAAACCACATTATTTGATGCCTCTAACGTGCATGGGCTTGTGTCTGGAGCCTCTGTAGGGCTCATAGATGAGGCCCAGTTGGTGCTCAGATCTTCAGGGGCAGTGGGTGAGGATAGGTCTGACCTCACATGTCCAGGCAGGGGGAGCAAGAATGGGTTGATCAGACCTTCAGGGACGGCAGGTGAGGGTGGGTCAATGGTCACATTTGTATGGATCAAGAGGAAGCATATGATCAATGTGCGGAGGGACTGTGCTTGCTGCAGGGCCTGAGCAGAAGTACAGCCTTCTGTTGGCTGGGGATTGGCCCACGGACACTGATGTGCGTTTATACTCTCACGTAGTGCACACTTAGGGGCTTCCGTTCAGACACCCGCAGGTGCACATGCATACTGTTCAGAACAAGCACGTGCACCGGTTGTCTGTCGGCATGCATGGAGCTGTGGGCTGATGGAGTTGGGTGAGTAGGGTCATGAGTGCCCTTGAGTGCAGCCAGGTGTGGAGGCCTGGCGTGGGCTGCTGGCCTGGCGGTCAGAGCGCAGACCTCATGGGTGGTGCCCGTGCTGCAGCCCATTGACTTGGGCTACTTGCCAGTGACATTGGCAGAAAGTGGTGCGTCCTCTGTGGGGTACTAAGTGAACGGTCAGCGTAGAGTGGGATGTGGGGTGTCTCCTTCCACACCAAGGAGCAGTGTTGGGATGGAAAGTGGGGTGTCTTCTCTAGACAGGGAGGAGTGGACAGCAGGGTCCCTTCTCCAGACATCCAGCAGGGTGAGGCGCTGAATCCGCTGGGACCCTGCGCCTCGTATGTTTGTCAAGAGCCTTGGAAGCAAGCTGCTGGTGTGGGGGTGGCCAGCTCATGAGCCCTCAGTGTGACCACTGAATGTCACCCTGTAAGTCTCAGATCGGGAAACAAGTGCTTCACTTCCCTAGGCACCCTCCGTGTTGCTGTGCGTGTTGTGTTGCTAGCTCCTAGTGAGGTCTGCCAGGCATGGCGCTTGTGTAGCTTAAGGATGTGGATTTGGTCCTTTTAGCTTTAAAAGTAGCATCACAACACACACCTGCTTCTCCCTTTAAAGACAGTTGTGCTCGGAGCTGGGCTATGGCTCAGTAGGTAAAGTGCTTGCTGTGTAAGCATGAGGACCCGAGTTCGGATCTCCAGCGACCACATGAAAGCCAGTAGTGGCACATGCCTGTAATTCTGGTACTGGGGAGAGAGAGACAGGGTTCCTGGGACTGTTGGTTAGCTAGTCGAGTCAAATTGGCAAGTTCCGGGTTCAGAGAGAGACCAGACCCTATCTCGAGAAATTGTCTTTCTCTGCTTGCAAGTAAATAAAAGTAAAAAACACTATTATAAAAAAAAAAAATAAGATGGAGAGTCTGTAAGGAAGACATGCAGTGTTGACCACTGTCCTCTAAAACACACACACACAAAAGCATGCGCATGCACACACATGCACACACACACACACACAAAATACACATACACACACACAATACACATATATGCCAGCAAAAAGACCCTTAGTTCGTGGCTTGGTGTTGGTGTGGCTGAGAGAGAAGGCGTCTGTGTCATTTCCAGCTAGTCTGTCACCAGCGCCTTGTGCCTGTGCAGCCTCGCTTAGCCCAAGTACATTCTCAGTGGGAAATTGCGTGCCTGTGACCCCGTGACCGCACACTTGTATATGGGTCTTTTCTCACGCAGCTGTGCGTGTGTAGCTACACTTGTGCCAGGCTGTCCACATGCACGCTGGTACACATGGCAGATGTGTGAGCATATGCCTGCCTGTGGGCCTGTGTTCATTCCTGCATCCACACACGCACGTGGTGACCACCCACTGAGCCGTATTTGCACTGTGTGTGACTACATGCGTGTGTGTGCTGGCACAAGTGACCGTGTGTGTGGGGAGAGAGATGGGCCAGGCCGGCTCGATGGCACACACGGCAGGAACAAGCCACTGGGTGTCTGCAGAGCCCAGCTTTGGCAAGGGGGTGAGGTTCGGTGTGGTGGTGGAAGGGTGACCCAGAGTGGCACCCGGGTCATGTACCTGAGCACCGTCTGTTTTGGATGGGGCTGTGGCTCTTGGTCGCACGCCTTCAACTCGCTGCCACCCTCAGCAGGTTACTTTCACCTGATGGCGTGCACATTGACATGTCAACATTTTGGGGAGAAACAAGTCCCACCCTGAGGGTGAGAGCAGCAAGTGTATTCTTCAGGTAGAAGGAGTTGGGGAGTGGGGGGCAGGCCACGTCCTTGCAGCCGCTTTGAGGCTTCTGGGTGACAGAAGTCAATGTTCTTTGCCTTCTGGACGACTGACGTTAACTTGAGGAGTTAGTGGGGAGGATGGGGCTTCCTTGTCCCGACGGGCCCTGAGGTGCATTGGCCTTCATGAGTCCCTGCCCAGCCACCTCATCCACAGTCTCTTCCCTTGTGTGGGTGGCAGAGGGGACACTTGCCACATGACTGACAGGGAACTGCCCATGCACAAAGCCCTCCTAGGCTACTTCAAGCTGGAGGGTCCTAGAAGCTTTCCAGGTTGCTGGCTGGCGGCTTGGAAGCTTCTTCTGTCCTGGTGTGAGAGTCTCTGAGGGTTGCGTCTGTGACAGTCTGGTGCATGCTCCATGCTCTGTTAGCTTAGCAACAGGAGGTGTAGCCAGCCAGCCCTGAGACTGCACTTTGCAGTCAATGGTAGTGTTGACCAAGACTGGTGTTGAGCCCAAGACCTGTCCATCCAGGGAACCCACCCCCGGCCATCTCACCCCATGTGCACACAGAACACACTCCCACAGAGGGACCCGTTCGAATGCACACGCACCCAGACCATGCACGCATGTCCTTAGGGCCTAGAAATTATCTACTTAAAGCTGCTGTTCAAAAGCTGGCAATTTTCAGATTGAGGCTGCAGCTTGGTCGAGTGCTGGCTAGTACATGCGTGGTCTCCGGTTTGAGACTCAGTGGTGAGAGGCAGGGAAGAGGAAGGGAAGAAGGAGGAGAGAATGAAGGGGGAAGGAGAAAATGCTGGTCTTCTCAGCCGTCTTTCAGGACCCTCCTCCCCAGTGCTCAACAAGTGGGGAAATGCTGTTGGCCAAGTGGGAACCCTCCGGAGGAAGTTAAACAGAAGCTGCAGGCATGTTTCCTGTCAGTCTGCCTCCCCCTTGCCCAGGCCCTCTGTGATGGTTGTCGGTTTGACAGGATTTACCCTCACCATGGAGACACTCTCTGTTCTTGCCTGTGAGGGATTATCTTGGTTAGATTAACTGTGGTGGGACAAGCCACCTTCTCTGTGGCAGCACCATTCCATGGGCTGTGTACAGTGGAGGGCAGGCTGAGAACCTGCGTCCACTCCTGCCTCGCCGTCCTCCCTCCCTGCTGATGAACACAGTGACACAGGTTTCCTGCCCTCCACATCTCGTCTGCCGTGATGGACTCGACCCTCCGGAACTCTTAAGCCGGTATGACCTCTTTCTTTCCCGAAGCTGCTTCTGCCTGGTTGGGACGAGAAAGTCACGGATAAACCCTTTACCTGCCTGTTGGTCACTGCACAGTGAGCATGGTGACAGGACGTTCCCTGCAGAGGCTGCCCTTTCTGCCCACGTGGCAGGGCCGGGACAGGAGGACAGAAGGGCTCCTGCACTGCTAATGGAAGTAGACCAAAGAGCCCGCACAGCTTCCTGGGTTCTGGGCTGTTGCCTGGCTGCTGAGGGCCTGGGGAACAGCCCCCAGGGACTGCGGCGCAGGACCCCGGGGCGGAGCACCCCTGCACGGCGGCCACAGCCTCCTGGGATAGTGAGGCCTGGCTTGACTGGGACTCACAGTGTATTTCTTGACTTTTGAAAAAGTTAGAAGATTGAAAGTGTACTATTGTTTGGAATGAAGATGAAAGAAGAAAACAGTTGCTGTCTTTGCAGAACAAGAAAAGAGAAAAACAAGAAAGAAGTCTGACGAAGTATAAATACACTTTCTTCTGTCATTACAACCTGTCACATGGCTTGGGAAGCTTGCTTGAGTCCAAAAACAACCTAGGATGTGATTTGGGAAGAGTTGCTTAATTTTAAAGTAAAACATAGGGCAGTTTTTCTACATGGTGGCGTGGAGCTTCTGCGATCTAGGATCTGAACTGTAGCTGAACTCTGCGATTGGAGGACGTAGGACAGCTCCGAGCCTTTCGTCCGCTCCTGTATTTATAACCATGGGCGAACAGGTTGGTGGTGCTTCTGTCTGTCACTGTAAGATAACTAGGCACATGCGCTGTTGCCTTGCAGGGCTAGTCTGCTTCCAGCCCCGAAGTCCACCTCAGTCAGGGGCCCCTCAGTCCTCAGGAGCTAGCTACCCAAGATGGAGGGCAACATGGGGTGTTCATTTCCTTAATGGCAGTTTTAACTTGGGCGTTTGCGGGTAGTAAATCTTGGCAAGCGCACATTCTCAGGATGATCAGAGCACCTACGTCTTGTGAGAACACACACAGAAGGACAGTTTCAACTCAAGTTCTGTGTGTACAAGCTCATGAACACCAATGTTCCAAGCTTGCCCAGGGAACGCTGGCCTCTTAAATCCTTTTTCCTGTGCTCAGGCACACAGCCTCTCGGGATGTGCCCTGTCCCCTCTCCTCCCTTCCATTCTCCAGAGCAGAGAGTCCTGCCCTGCTTGACTCTCCTGCCTGGGCTTGCCAAAGTGGATTGCTGGAAAGAAAGAACCACCTCCAGAAGAGGGTGCCCTGGCACTCAGGGTTTCTCTGGGGCGGTCTATGTCCTTCACTCTGTAGTGTCCGTCTGTCCCTGTCCTGGAGCCTGCCCTCAGGGTGACTTCCGTTTCTCACAGACTTTATATCCTGTCTTTATATATCCAGGCTTTCTTGCACTGGGAGGGGCATGGGGCACAAGTTGCCTCATGCTGGGCAGTGCCCTCAGCTGTTGTACAGCTGGGCGAGATGGGCGTGATGGCCCCTTCTGTGCAGTGTCGAAACTTAGACAGGAGGACGCCACTGCCCATCCCGGCCTCCGAGCTCAGTGTACCATGCTTGTGTTTAACTCTGTAAGGAGCTATTTTGAAGTTAAGATATTATTAACTTGCTGGAAAACTATCTTCAAGGTAGTGACTAAATGTCTAAAGTATATGTTTAAAGTAAATCATTAGCTCATTAAATCGAATACATTTTCAAAAATTAGAGTCGCTTTTTGAAGTTGACTGTGAGGTCTGTAATTCCCAATGAAATACATACAGATACTTTTTTTTGGGGGGGGGGGGCTGCAAAAGCATGAGGCTTTATTCGGGATGACCAGAGCTCTGGGGCTGACACGTATCTCATGCAGGAGACAGAGGAGTCGACCCCGAGCCTTATTGGGTGTTTCTTTTTATAGGGGTTTTAGCAAGGAAGGGAAAGGGGGGGGTTGTTGTTTTGCTTAAAATAATTTTTGTTTGATAATTCAAAAAATGATATTAAATTTAAAGTCCTTTGTTTTTAATGTCTAAAAATATTGATGAATGTGCACATGAAATGTAAGATGCTGTAAAACCTTCACATGAGAGTCCACACAGGGCATTGCAATACTGAAAGCTGGTTCAGAACATAAAGTCATCCCTTGGTGTATGTCCATCTTGATAAATTCCTGTTCAGAAGTAGAGTCTCCCATCGCTGGTCTAAAATAGCAGACCACACACAGAGCCCAGGGCAAGGGAGCAAGGCCATCATAAATTGGGCACAGGAGCCACCTGGTGGCTGAGCTCACACACTGCACTAGCCAGGGCTCCTGGACAGCTGCTGAGCCCAGGGCTGTCTGCTTCTATTTCCAGAACACAGACCACTTGTGTTATGAAATGGCCTTTGTTTGCAAGTCAAACACGTGCTGGATCTCCAATCTAAAGACTGCTAATACATAATCCTGATCCCTTTTAAAGAAAAAGGATCGTTACATTTCTTCCCAATGCACAGAATTTGGAGTTTGTATTTGGGCAATTAATGTGTTGCAACAGAAAATCTTTGATACCATATCAGTGTAGGCCGGGGATAAATCGATTGTCTGTATCAGAGAAAAATACACATTAGAGCTCTCTTTTGAAGTCTTACCCTTTCTTCTCCTCCTCAGTCCCTTGTGCGCACAAGTGCAGGTGGCTCACGGTACAGGGTGGTTTTTGTAGCTCGCCCCACTGAGGCAGGGTGCTGGGCGGGGCGACACCAGTCACGCGTGTGGAGTTTTCCTGCTCCTCTTACGGCCTGTCCTTGGTGACGTCTGAGATTCTAAACATGGCACAAATACCTTCTTTTCCTCAGCGATTGGGACGGGTCTTTGTGAGACTCCATTTAAGGAATGCTACGTGTCCAGCGCCCACTTAGCATGCACTCAGAAAAGGACATACTTGCTGGTAGTTACTCGGAGCATGGCTTCTAAAACTTCCGTAAAGTTTCCTCTCAGTTTGTGTTTGTCCACACTTTCTCAGCAGACTTGGCCATGTAGATCAGGGGGCTTAGGAGGTCCCATGAAACAAGTAGTGCACATGCACATGCACACGCGTGCGCGCACACACACACCCTTGAATCCTGCTTGCTTTAGCATGGATTTTATTTGAAACAAAGCCAGGCGAGTTAAGGAGGAATCAGTCAGTCAACTCTGGGTTTCCAGGGCACGAGTGTTTTATGGGGTGAAAACTACTTTAGGAACCAGAAGTCGTCATGGAAGCCAGGGATGTTTGATCACCCTTCATCCAGAGTGTTGCTGATTTTTGTCCTTACTGATGAGAACAGGCTTTTGAAAAGTTCTTTCTCATAGTTTAAGCTTTAAACTTCCTTGTGTTATATCTAGTAAATTATCTGTTTATAATCCCTGCTTGTAATTGGAAGTCTGTTTTTCTTCAAACAACAAAATATGGTTTCCAGAGGTGCTAAGACATTTACATGTTTTACAGTTTTACAAGTTATTTATGTTAGCAGATTAATTATATAAGATTAAAACCGTACTTACATAAAAATTAGGACAGACAACTTGGGTATATAAAAGAGATATTTGTTTATAAAATATTACAATATCACAGTTCAGTTGGCCCACAGCTGGTGTAGCATTTCTCTTGTCATTCATACTTGATATGTATGTATGTGTGTGTGTGTGTATGGGTATATGTGTGTATTTTTATTCACTTTCTTGCATAAGGCTGTGGTGAGAGATCCAGGCACTTCTTTAATGGAGCCCTTTCTGATTGTGGTTGTGAGTAAACCCTGAAAGTAGGATTTTAGTCGGGCTGGCGTTTGGGAGCTCAGGACCTGTGGCTTCTGCTCTCAGGGCACTGTTGTGGGGTCCCTACCCCCCAGAAACTCTTGGCTGTGCACAGGACTCTTCCTTGCTGCAGTGACTTGGCCCAGGTCCTGATGAGCCCTCTTAACCAGAAATGCTGCACTTCTGGCTCTGGAAGGAGGAAGGGGGTGGGGGAGGGGAGGAAGAGGACTTCCAGAGGGAGCCTCTGGGCCGTGTGTCCCAGCATTCCCTTCGCTCCTCCCTGCTCCCTCATACCTTAGCTTACCTGTTCATGTTGAGTCGAGACACCTCTGGGTACTTTCTGTTCTGAGCAGAGCTTCCTGTGATGGTTTCTGCCCTCAAGGCCCATGAGTCCTGGCTTCGGTGTGGCTCTCAGTCTCTTTAGCTGTCAACGTCCAAGGCAATGTCCCCTGACTCCACAGTCTATCTCCTTCCTAGTCTCCCTTGTTACATAGTGATGTCTGCTTTAAAAAAATAAAGCTAGGGGGCTGGAGATATGGCTTAGCAGTTAAGCACTTGCCTGTGAAGCCTAAGAACCCCAGTTTGAGGCTTGATTTCCCAGGATCCATGTTAGCCAGATGCACAAGGGGGTGCACATGTCTGGAGTTCCTTTGCAGAGGCTGGAGGTCCTGGCTCCCATTCTCTCTCTTTGTCTGCCTCTTTCTCTCTCTCTCTGTCACTCTTAAATAAATAAATAAAAATGAACAAAAAAGGGTTTTACAAAAATAAAGCTAGGGCTGAAGAGATGGCTTAGCAGTTAAGGAATTTGCCTGCAAAGCCAAAGGACCTCGGTTCGATTCCCCAGGACCCACGTAAGCCAGATGCACAAGGTGGCACATGGGTCGGGAGTTCGTTTGCAGTGGTTGGAGGCCCTGGCACACCCATTCTCTTTCTCTCTCATAAATAAATAAAATATATTTTAAAAATTGCAGCCATTTTGCATGTGCATGGTGTGCATGCATACATAAGTGTTCATGTGTATGTGGCCTGCTTGGAGTGTGCGGGTAGACGCATGTGTGTGTGTGTGTGTGTGTGTGTGTGTGTGAGAGAGAGAGAGAGAGAGAGAGAGTGTGTGTGTGTAAAGACTTGAGTTCGATGTTGGAGATCTTCTTCAGTCCCTTTTTCTTTTTATTGGAGACAGAGTCACCTACTGAATCTAGAGTTCTGACCCAACTAGACTGGCTAGCCCTACGGACCCCGTGTTTCTACTTCCACAGTGCTGGGATCACAGACGTGTGTCACTTGATCCCGCTTTTATATGGGTGCTGGGGACTGGAACTCAGGTCCTCATGCTTGCCTGGCAAGTTCTTTACCCAGCAGGCCTCTCCTCAGCTCCTCCAACAACATCTCTATGCGCCATCAGCACCTAGCCCTTTGCTCTGCCCTCTATGTTGTTCCTGTGACCTGTTTTTAAAGACCGGTTAACAACTGATCAATAAAGAGGCGCAGGGAAGAGGGAGAGGACTGTGCCAACATGCGATGTGTCCATACTGCGTAGGTCCTAACCAAAGAGGAAGAACCCTGTCAGACGTCACTGCGCTTGGTCCTCACCATGTCTGCGTCCCTTGTTTCAGCTGTGATCCGTCAGAGTAGCCAGAACCGTAGCAACCATGTTTGTTTTAAGCTGTTGGAATTAGATAATAGGCAGAAACACATAAGCTAATTGTAACTAGAAATTACTAATAATTCATAGTAAAAAAAGTTTTCCCTCACATGCAAACATGATAAAGAAAGCTAGGTATAGGGGCTTCCTCTTTCAAACCTAGAACTCAGGAGGCTGAGTTCGGAGGATTTCTGAGTTCAAGGCCAGGTTAGGCTACAGAAAGATTTCCATGTTGGTCTGGCTTAGAGTAAGACCCTACCTCAAAACAAGCAAGCAAACAACATGATAAAGCAGGCTCGTTTTTGGGAGAGACATTCTTTAAACACTGGGAGGTCCTTGCTGTCAGACCCAGTTTTTCAGTAACCGGTCATGTATGTTAAAAAGTTACTGGAAGTTTACAAATTGAAATCAGTGCCTGGCATCTTAAAGTTCAGCATAGAAGTCCCCAGTATGAAAGCTCATGCTTGTAATCCTGGCACTCGGGAGGCCGAGGCAGGAGGATTACCAGGAGTTCCGGGTCAGCCTGGTCTAGAGTTGAGACCGGGCTGCAAAAAAATGTACAAACAAGTAAACAAAACATCCAACAGAGACATTCTCAGGACCAAACCTGCCCAGTCCCCGGCAGAGCCCTTCCCCGCCCTGGAGCTGTAATTCCCATGCAGACTGTTTCTGTCTTGAATACCTATTTGCCCCTCCGAACTCTCTAGAAGTAGTTTTGTAAATCCTTCTTTCTCAGTCAAGCTGTAACGGATCTGAGAGCCACAGAGCCTCTGCTCGGCCCTTAGGTGGGCTTAACTCTGGAATTAGGATGCTGAACCCTCAACGGTCACCAAAGCTCAACTGAACCAGTGGCTCTGGGATCTTTGTCTCAAGGGACTTGAAGAATGACTCTCATAGACAATGAAGAATGAGTTTAAAAGGAGAAACTTTATTACAGAGAATTTATTACAGCAAATTTAGAGAAAAAACTTACATTATTTATTGAGCAGTGAAAGTAAACAGCTCTCTGTAACAGAGAGGGTCCCAGAGAGGGGGTTGTAGCCGGATGACTGTTGTCTAGGGGTTTGTAAGGTTGTCTGGCTAAGAAAATAAGTTCTTTTAAAAGACTGGGCTGAGCTCTGGAGAAGTGTAGCTTTAACTCAGTCATCAGTCCCCACGAGGGTCCGTGTGTTTCTTTTCTAGTCAGGGAACTGGCCACGTTCTTTGTTGGGGTGACTGTACAGGGGCGGGTCAGCACACCCCGGCAGGCTTTGTAATGGAGAGACAAGACAAATCAAAGACCAGAAAACAAGGCTGGAGGAGGTGGTCCCAGGGACTTGCCAAGACTGGCTTTGTTGGTTCTGCCAGAGCCCTGTCCTTCCTCTTAGCTGGTCAGCTTGGCTGTCTCAAACCCAGCTGTGAGCCCCCTCCTCTTGTTTTCCAGTGTCTTCTTCCCAACTTCGCTGTTTCAGTCCTAGCAGTAGCTAACTGTTGCATCCCGAAGGCAAGGACCCGAGACAGAGCTGCCGCCAGGGAGCAGCTGAGCCGCGGCCAAGAGCGCAGAGCACGGTTGCCGACTCTCGGCACTTCTAGCTGTAGCAAGCTTCCTCTCCACGCTCGTATCACTGGGAACCATCTGAAGAGGAACGAACCCTGTCTCAGAACTGCAGCTCTGGAGGGACGCATCATCACCCCAACAGGCAGGACATCCTCAGCCATGAGCACCGCCGGCTGCCTGCTCTGTGCTGACAGGGAAATGATACCCCAGGCCACTGCATGGGGTCCACTGGCCTAGAGGAGGGGCACAGGAGGAGTCTGCGGAGCAGGCTGGCACCTTGACACGTTTGGTCCTTGGCAGGCCAGCTGACTGTCACGGTTAGAGCATGACTGTTGGTTGAGGACTCTCCTGGTACTTTTCCCTCTGTCCTCGGGGATGTCACATCCGCACCCTGGGCTCTTGCTCCGTTCATCCTGCGGAGTTGCCCCGTGTGGCTGTCAGTGGCCCCTCACTGGTGTTCTTCCAGCCCACGCGGAAGAACCGTAGCAACCAGCTGCCAGCAACAATCCCACCACAGCTGCCTGCGCCGTGCCACGCCCCACCCCAGGGCCCCGACTGTGCCTGCTGGCCCCTCCTTCTTGCACTTGGTGGTGTGCAGTCCTGCCCTAGCACGTGACCGCCTCATACACTGAAGCAGCACGTGGCAGCACGCAGCAGTGGACCTGTGTTCTCAGGACTGCACCATCAGGAGTTTCCTCGTTGCACAGCCATCTTAGGCACACGAATGGAAAAAGCTTTGGTGTCACCAGACCTTGTGACCCACTGGGACGACGGCCTTGTTGGATCAAACATTGTGCGGTAGCGCAGGTCTCGTGTGTTTACTGATTGGATGTCTACTGTGTGCCAGGTGTGCTGGATACTGGCCATCTGGAAGGTTCTTCAGGAGGGGCTGGAGCCCGTAAGTTCCTGCAGTGGAGTGTGGCAGAAGAATCGGCAACCACAGAGGGCCTGTGACATGAGTGGACCGGTACTGGGAACTTGCCCTCTGTGGTAAAGCAGGAACTCTGGGTCTTGTGGTTTAGCATCTGTTCCATTATAACCTAGTGGTACATCATTGATTGAGAGCACATTCTCACCATACGCTGTGTGAGCAAGAGTTCATTCACTTCCAGGTTAGAGCAGGAGGAGCTCAGAGGGAGGGCTCTGTATTGTTAAAACCCAGGCCCTGTGGGGCTGTGTGGGGTTAGATAAGCATTTGCTGTGGGATTTCATCATGGACTGTTTGTAGCCAACATTATCTTTCAGGGTTGCTTTTTGTTACTTAGCAGCCTCTGTCATGATCCAGCTGCCAAGTGCGAAGGTGAGGGGACAGGCTAGTTACCTGTGTGGACAGAGGAAAGCCAGTCTGCTAAAGAGCTTGCTGTGGGCCTGAGAGAATGTTGGTGACTGTGGGCTTAACCTCACCTCAGGGAAGGCGAGGGTCTTATGTGGCTGGCCCTGCCTGTGGAGTCATGCCCAGGCTTTGGAGGTACTGGCTTTGTTTTTTTTTTTTTTTACCAAGTGGGAGACTGAAATCACAGGACACTTGTTTGCAGAGGCAGCTGACCAGGCATCGCATATGGAGGAGATGCACTAACCCCATGTAAGGTGACCAAAGAGGCTCCGAAGTGAGACTCTTCCTGTAAAGAAGGCCATTTCACCAAGCCCAGAACCTTCTATTCCTCAGATTTCAAAGTCACGTCCAGTGATTATTAACACAAGGCCTCAGGAGAGTGACACTTGCTGCTTTTAAAGCAATAGCCTGAGGAGGGACATGGTGCTGTGTAAAGTAAGTGTGTTTTCTCTGTGCTGTGTTACTTGAAAACATCCGAGCAAACTCGGCTTGGTCACACGATGAACTAAACAGGAAAAAAATCTAATGACCTTGAAGATACCTGAGAAACTAGTCACTTCTGGTGAGCTGACCACGAGTCCTAGAGGTTAGAGAGGAATACTGGCAGGGAACAAAGCCCCGTGAGGGGTGGCGGTCCCAGGATGGCTGTGCCATGTGGAGTAAGTGCTTTCTGGCGAAAGGGGAGGTTTAAAGCCGAATTCTCAGGAGTATTGCAGAGAAAGGAAATCTGAAGTTGCAGGGGCTGGAAATGACCAGAATTCAAAAGGACCTCACAGACTCATGAATTTGACCTCACTCCACTCCGTGTGTGAGCCACGGGGAGGGCTCAGAGATTGGGAGGGTGCAAACCCTGCGGGAGGTTTGCACACAGTGCCGCTCGCCTTCAGCAAGCCTGCTTCTCTCGTGACCTTCAAAACTGGACTCGGGAGCGCAGAGTGGGCTCTGCCACCTAAGCTGGTGTGGAGGCCTGGCCGGAGGCGGGGCCACCTTGCAGGGCACACTCATACTCCCTTCTGCATACTGAGCCCAGGAGAGGTTCAGAGAGAGCAACGGGCTAGAAGAGAATCTATGGAGCCCGTCCTCTGAGGGAGTTGAGACATGGACCAGAGAAAGAGCCCACTCCATCTTGGAGGCCTGAGGCTGAAATACAGTGACCTGGCTCTTACTGACTCTGCGGATACTTGCCCACAGCACCACTCACACTTCTCCTCCTCTTTCTGCCTCTCCTCCTCCTCTTTCTCTTATCTTCTTCCTCTCCTCCTCTCCTCTCTTCTCTCCTCTCCTCTCCCCTCCCCTCCCCTCCTTTTTACCCCCCCCACCCCCCTGCAGATAGGGTCTCACTCTAGCCCAGACTGGCCTGAAATTCACTATGTATTCTCAGGGTGGCCTCGAACTCTCTGCGATCCTCCTACATCTGCCTCCCAAGTGCTGGGACTAAAGGCGTGCATCACCACGCCTGGCCACACTTCTTTATATATTGAACTTTCTTCTAGGGTTTTGGTTTTTCATTTTTCTTTTATCTTTCTTTCCCCATGATGTTACCTTGCCATCATTATTTAAAAAAAAAAAAATGTCACCATGCCATGTATTTCATCTTTAGCCTGAAATACAAGAATGAAGATCTTTAGGGAGCTCGGATTTGTTTTATACATTTGTTTCAAGTTTGAAAAAACTTTGTTAGCGCGCTGCTGATGGTGTGCACATCTCGGGCATATATTAAAATGTTGAATGCTTCTCTGGAAATGAAGAGATGGTTGTCTTGCCCGCCCATGTTTGCAAAGATGCAATCTCTTCAGACCTGGCTCGGAGCAGCTGTTTATTGGGTGGTGACTGTTATGGGGTTTGTTTGATTTCATTAAAAGACATGTCCCTGTGCAAAGCTCTGCCAGTGGCGGTCACAGAGTGGGACGTCCTGCTAGTGATGACACGTGTTTGCGTGTTTGGTCCTTCTCCTGTTAACTTCTACCGCAGCGTTCCCTGGTGTTGACGATCCCAGAAATAGGTATGTTCTTGTGACATGTGTCTAGTAGCCTGTGATGTGTTTAGTGGTGTTTCAAATAAATCCCTCTTTAGAAAAGTAAAATAAATGTCTTTTAAGGACCTTTTTTAAAGTTTGTTTTTTCCCCCAGACTTATGCATTATAGAATTTTGTTGTTTCAGGATTTTAGATACTAGTCTTAGAGATTTTGATCTTTGGATGATTCTGTTTGGGATTGTGTCCTTCAGACTTGTGGTCCAAAGCCTTTCATTTGATGCAAGCCTTGGGCCAGGTGTCTTGTGGTCCTCTTGGAGCCTGGGGTTGTTTGCTCAGCTCAGCCCAGCCCAGCCCTCTTTTTTTTTTTTTAAGATACTTTATTTATTTATTTATTGGATGGGGAGGGGAGAGAATGTGAATATGGGCATGCCAGGGTCTCCAACCACTGCAAACGAAACTCCAGACGCATGTGCCATCTTGTGCATCTGGCTTACGTGGGTACCAGGTAAGCGAACCTGGGTCCTTAGGCGTCGCAGGCAAGCACCTTATCCACTAAGCCATCTCTCCAGCCCACAGCTCAGCTCTTTGGTCAGGTCTCTCTTCTGCTTTTCCTAGGGGAGGTGGGCTCATCCAGCCATTGTCCAGTCTGTTCCGTCTCACCACCAGCTTTTGAGCCTGTCTGTCCGCTGGGGCAGGGTTTGGGTTTTGCTGCTTGCTGGGTTTCCGCCCCAGTCTGATAGGCCGGCCGGGGCCCATTTCCTCACACAGACACTGCACCGCAAGGGTGACGCCGCGGTCCTGCATGGGCAGTAATTGTGCATCCTCTCAGCTCCTCTCTCCTTGAGTCCAGGGCGGCAGTCAGCTTCTAGCCAGCCTCTGCTGAGCCAGTCGTGGGGTCCGTGTACCCAAGCTGCATTCTCAATGTGGAACCTTCTTGAAGAAGGGAGTCATATCACATAGTCCATAGGATTTCAGATCACTTTCATAAAAAAATAGTTGTTTTGGGGCTGGAGAGATGGTTCAGTGATTAAGGTGCTTGTCTGCAAAGCCTAAGGACACTGGTTCACTTCCTTAGTGCCCATGTAAGCCCGATGCGCAAGCTGGTGTCAACATTGGGAGCTTGTTCATTACAGTGGCTAGAGGCCCTGGCATGCCTCCCTCCCCCTGTCTCCGTCTCTCAAATATAAATAAATAAATATTTTAGAAAACCTTTATTTTTACCTAACCTTGGAACGCAGTGTTGTGAAACTTTATTTAGAAACCAGAACACCGCAATGCAGAGGGGCCCTCTGATCTGCCCGTGTTTTAATCTGTGCTGACGCGTCTGTTCACGTGAAGTGCGTAGGTGCCAAGGACTCCTTATAGTACTACACCAAGCGTGCTGCCCCCCACGGGGGCCTCTGTGGTCTGTTGCCATGGAGAGGTGCTGCAGGGAAAAGCGTGGCTGTGCTTTGGAGCAGTGGCACTGAGGTGACAGGGGCGGCTGCCTTACAGACCTGCTCTCAGGACCCTCCCCATCCTGCATCGGAGCCCCAGTGGAGTTCTGAGACCCGGAAGCCTGCAGAGGGCTGGCCCGTTCCCTGTCTGGTGGTGAGGGCTTGGGACAGCGGGTGTCCAAGCAGACAGCGCGGGCACATCAGGTGATGCAGGGAGGAGTCGGGTGTGGCGTGCTTCACACACCCCTGCAGATTCCTCTTCTCTGTCCTGTGGAGGGAAGAAGGTTAATTTAAGTCCCTTAGGTTAGTTTATGCAGCTGAGTTGTGGTCATTGAAATTGTGTAAGAAAGCACTTGCATTGTACACACACACACACACACACACACACACACACACACACCACTCGCAGTGGTGACCAAAACAGAAACAAATCAGGTTCTGAATTTAGAAAGAATTATTTTATGAGCGGGGGGGGGGAGGGAGGGGAGAGGGGAGGCATGAATGAGAATGAGAATTGGTGCTCCAGGGCCTCTAGCCATTGCAGTTGAACTCCGGATGTGTGTGCCACCTGTGCGCATGTGTGATCTTGTGTGCTTGCATCTACTTGTGCGTCTGTCTTATGTGGGTTCTGGGGAGTCAGATCTGGGTTCTTAGGCTTCACAGGCAAGTGCCTTAACTGCTAAGCCATTCCTCCAGCCTAGAAGGCATTTTTAGTGCATGTGTATAGAGTGTGTGTGGTGTGTGCTATGTGCTGTGTGCGCGCGCGCATGTGGGGGCCAGAGGCAAAGGTCCAGTGTCCTCCTGCTCATCCACCTGTTTTCCTTGAGGTGGTGCCTCTCACTCAATCCGGAGCTGCCGTTTTCACTACTTTTGGTCAGTGAGCCCGAGATTCTCTGGTCTCCCCCTCCCTGCTCAGCAGTATTGGGTTACAGATGTGCATAGCCACATCCAGCTGTCTATGTGGATGCTGAGGAATTGAAATCAGGCCCTGTCAGGCACCCATGCTTGCTCAGCAAGTGCGCTTAACCACTGAGCCACCTCTCCAGCCCTGGAAAGGACTTTGTTTTTTTTTTTCAAGGTAGGGTCTCACTTTGGTCCAGCCTGAACTGGAATTAACTATGTAGTCTCAGGCTGGCCTCAAACTCATGGCGATCCTCCTACCTCTGCCTCCCGAGTCTGGGATTAAAGGCGTGCGCCACCATGCCCGGCTTGGAAAAGACATTTTTGTGACTGACAGTTGGCAGGTTCAGAACTGAGTGAGAGTCCTTCCAGGAGTGGCTGTGTGGCTGGGAGCAGAGGAATGCTTCGTGACCGCGCTCATTGCTTTCTCAAGCCTAGAAGCATTGACTCTAGGATTCTCAGGAAAACTGCGTGCCCTGTGCCATCCTTTCAGTATTTTTTTTTTTTATTTATTTGACAGAGAAAGAGAATGGGCGCGTCACCTCCAGCCACTGCAGACAAATTCCAGATGCATGTGCCCCATGTGCATCTGGCTTACATGGGTCCTGGGGAACCGAACCTGGGTTCTGTGGCTTTTCAGGCAACTGCCTTAACTTTAGCTAAGCTATCCCTCAAGCCCTGTGCCATTCTTTAAAAAAATTAATTATTTATTTATGTGAGAAAGAGGCAGATAGACCAAGAGAGAATTGACATGTCAGGTCCTCTAGCCACCACAAGTGAGTTCCAGACACATGCGCCACTTTGTGCATCTGTCTTACATGGTGTAGCAGACAGCTTTAGGTTTGCTGAGATGAACTTCCAGACCAGGCACAGCTATGGAGGAAGGGATTTATTGAAGCTTACAGATCCAGGGGAAGTTCCATAAATGGCAGAAGAAGCTGGCCTGCCTTCACAGGCCCTAGCAGAGAGAGAGAGAAGCACAAGCCAAAAAGCCACACAGCACAGCATACTTCAGGAACTCCTTCTAGGCACACTTTGTGTATCTTTAGATTGAAACCCACCACCACACCTTAAGATCCACCCAGTGACACTGCCTCCAGCCAGGTGGCTGCAGATGCAAACTACAAACAAATAAAAAACTGAATATATTGGGGGCCATCTATTCAAATCACCACACATGGATCCTGGGGAAATTGAACCTGGGTCCTTAGGCTTTGCAAACAAGTGCTTTAACTGCTCAGCCATCCCTCCAGTCCGTGTGTCATCTTTATTTTTATGTGTGCGTAGTGTATGTATGAACACACATGTGTGTAGATATATGTGTGCCACATGCACAGAGGGCAGAGGAGTCATAGGGTGTCCTTCTCCATGGCGTTTCCATTTTATTTCTTTGAGACAGAGTCTTATCTGATCTGGAGCTCGCCAGTTCTCAGACTGGTTGACCCGGAAGCCCAGCCATCCTTCCGTGTCCACCTCTGTTGCAGTCTGGTTCGCATTGCTGGTAGAAATCACCCAACAAGAGTAGCTTCTGGGAAAAAGAGATTTATTTTGGCTTACAGGCTCGAGGGGAACCTCCACAATGGCAGGGGGAAACGATGGCATGAGCAGAGGGTGGACATCACCCCCTGGCCAACATAAGGTGGACAACAGCAACAGGAGGGTGTGCCAAACACTGGCATGGGGAAACTGGCTATAAAGCTCATAAGCCTGCCCCCAACAATACACTCCCTCCAGGAGGCATTAATTCCCAAATATCCATCAGCTGGGAACCTAGCATTCAGAACACCTAAGTTTATGGGGGACACCTGAATCAAACCACCACAACCTCCTTAGTGCTGGGACTGCAGGCGTGCATGACCACTACCTGCTTGTCACACGGGTGCTGTGCCTCAAACTCTGCTCCTCATTCTCGTGCGGCAAGAGCTCTTACCTCCCGCGCCATCTCTGTCCCCTCTGTAAGGCTCCCAGGATGACGGTCGCTGCTTCCCGGCACAGTTAGTGGTTTAATAGCTTGGATCTTTATTTTCTCTTAGCCTTTGAGAAACATGCATTCCCACCTCCGCCTTCCCCTCCCGCTTCCCTGTCAGCCCATCTGTGCCGGTGACCAAGAGGCTGGCATTGGCTGTCCACCTGCTGTCTCCCCGGTGTCCTTCTGAAAGTACGGAGAGCCCTGTTTTGGCCTCAGAGGACAGCACGGCAGTGGAGAGTCCACACCTCCACACGCTCACACACTGGGTGCCCCCAAACCATACAGGGCAAAACGTTTAAGCCATGATCACAGAGGGGTTTTTCACACACATGAGTATGCATACATTGCACACATATGCAAAAAAAAAAAAAAAAAGTCTGAAATCGATTTCTCCTTCAGCCGGCTTTCCTTGTTTCCGTGACTTTAAGCATGTATCCTGTCAGAAATTGGTGAGCGTGGGGGGGTGGGGTCCGCGGGTGTGTTGCTGTGAGGTGTGCATGTCTGCCAGGGTGCACAGGGCAAGTCCAGACAGAGCGGCTTAGGACACAGGTTGGCTTACTCAGTGTTCAACTTTAAAGCCACAGCCTGGATGGCTGGTTAGATGGGGACCTGTAGCCCTTAGTACCATGTTGCCCTCTTGAATTATCTGTGAGGCCCAGCGGGTGCCCTTCTGCTGCCCTCTGTGGACAGGATGTGATGTCACAGGCTGCTTTAGTGGGGGGACTCTTCTTGAAAGGCCCACCATGCATGAGGGATGGGGAGGGGGCAGGGGAGCTGCCCTGGTCTTCCAGAGGAGGAGCGAGAATCAGATGCACCCCAGGGCCTGTGTCAGGGACACCCGGGACACCTGGGTATCGTGGGTGGGCTGTGTGCTGTGAGCGTTAACCCGGCCACAGTGGCACATTGGCAGTGTAAAGCGGCAGCACTCCACACCGTCCACTTGACCGAGCGGGAGTGAATTCAGCATCACAGGCTGTGCCAGGGCTGTTCCCAGTGGTGGCTGTGAGGACAAGCCGTGGCAAGGTGTCTGGGCTGATGGGTGAGGGTGTTAGTGCATGAGAAACACCCATCTGCCCCTTTCTTTGGCCAGGGCACTTCCTGGGCCATGGACACTGGCTCTCAGGCTTTGGAGGGGCAGCCTCCTCCTGTCTCTCAGGGATCCACGCTGCTGTCCGTAGTGGTCCTCTGAGGCTCTTGGGACTTAGGCCAGGCCTTCCCGCTGTCCGCTTCCATCCCTGGGGGGCTGTGCCTGTCCCAGGGTCCAGTGGTTGGTCAGTGTCTGTCCGGCCGTTGCCGTGATGCTGCCGTCGGGAGAGCCCAGGGCTCTGCCATTGCTTTTCCTTTCTGCCTCGGAGTCTTGGTCAGAGGTACGGGAAGTTCTGTGGTGATGTTAAGACCCACCGTGCAGCATAATTTTTGGGAAGTTTGATCCTTGGGCTTGGAACACCACACAGCTGCACCACTGGGTCGCACAGCCTCGTACTTCTGCTTAGGAATGTGACTGTGGTTCAGACTCTGCATTCCATCCTCCTTCCTCCTTTTGCAGGGTAAATAGGACACCCCCACCCATGCTATATTACTTATGTCCTGTGAATGCTAAAAAAGGGGTGTCACATTCTGAGTGTCACTGGGAGGTATAGTCTGAGCCTCCTCCTCTGTTCCCAGTTCAGCACATGTTTGGGTCAGTGCTCATGTATAATTTCCAAGTCCTACCACTGTGTGCCCAGGCCAATGTCAGTGACATTGTTGACACCTTCCTTGTCTCTCCAGCAGTGCTGATGATACCTACATACGGTCAGTTTGTAAGTGACAGTCAAACTTCCAAATCACACACGACTGCTCCTTAACCCCCCACTAAGTGAAGAGGAGTGCTTTTTCCTCCCTTCCATGGGACATCGGTGATGGGTGCTTTCCTGCCCCAATGGAGCTTCTTAATTTTTAAAAAATAAAGTGTGCAAGTTTTATCTTGAACACTACATAGAGAACATTTTAAAAGACCTTTCTAAGTAAGCAGATCCCTACTTTCCACCAAATGTTCAGATCTCTAGGAATCTCTGGAACCTACTGAGCTTGCCCCTGTCTGAGGTGACATCTAGCATTTTGGTCTGTTCCGTCCTGCTGCCCTAGACCTGGGCGAATCAACCCAAGGGCACCGATGGGACTCTCAAGCAGACCGCGTTAAACTGTGGTGTTCCAGAGCCCAGCCTTCACTACGGTGGCCTTGTGGTCTGCGTATGCTCTTCTTAGGTGAGGGGTGGGGCGTGGACACCATAGAGCATCCAGGCCGGGGTTCCTCTCAGGCTGCACACGACACTGTGTAACTCCATCTCCAGCCCCAGGATCCCCAAACCCAGTGCTGCATTCAAGGTGTGCTCAGTTGTCTGGGTGACCTGCAGGTGACATTGTAGAGGTGCACAGTGTGACCATATCTTCATGCATTGGCCTCAGAAGGGAACGTGGTGTCAAGATTTTGGACTTGAAAATTGTCCTTCTTGAGAAGGAGTTGCTGGACTGGGCTGAAGTCAGTCTGGGGCCCCCATGTTCCAAGCAGATGCTGGTCTTCGCAGACAGCAAACTGTCTCCCCTGTTCTTGCTGACCAGGGCTTAGGGGAGACCTTGTGTTCCATAAGTGCCTTGCATAGAGAGCTGTAGGTCACGTGATCACAGTTAAGCTCATTTCCTAATTTCTAATTCTAACCAGTTACCTTCTCTTAACCAGTAGCTGTGCAGTTACTTGTAATGAGATGCACAGTAGTTTCATTTCCTCCTTATTGTTTGGGGTCTGTTGCAGTCAGGTTCGCATTGCTGGTATCACCCAACCAAGAGCAGCTTGTGGGAAAAGAAGAGGCTTATTTTGGCTTACAGGCTCAAGGGGGAAGCTCCATGATGGCAGGGAAAACGATGGCATGAGCAGAAGGTGGATATCATCCCCTGTCCAACATAAGGAGGACCATAGCAACAGGAGAGTGTGCCAAACACTGGCAAAGGGACACTGGCTATAACACCCATAAGCCGCCCCCAACAATACACTGCCTCCAGGAGGCGTTAATTCCCAAATCTCCATCAGCTAGGAACCTAGCATTCAGAACACCTAAGTTTATGGGGGACACCTGAATCAAACCGCCACAGGGTCATTGTCGTCACCCAGTGTAGCATGGCCTCCTTCTGCAGTTGGCTTCTGATAGATGTGTTGTGAGCGAGCCCCACCCTGGTACCACTCGCCCCCGAGCCCTGGGTCCCTGTGCACAGCCGGCCGCACAGCGCCTCTCCCTGCTGCCTTTCCTGTCCTTCTCTGTTCTGATGAGAAATGGTAACTTGCCCTTTTACGTTTTGCATCCTCCAGGGGGACAGCCACGACCCCGCCGCTCTTCTGGAGAGGTAGAACCCATCATGCTCTCCAGCGGGGACCAGAGTCACAAAGTGGGAACTCACCCGCCAGAGAGACACAGCGAGTCCCGGGCGGGGGCCGCCGCCGCCGCCGCCTCTGCGCCCGTCCTCGGAAACAGTAGTGGAGAAACTCCTAAGCTTCCCGAGCAGCAGAGATTTTCTCTTGACCTAAAGATGCCAGCATTTCACCCCAAGCAAGAGGTGCCCAACAGTAGTGACAGGATGGACTGCCCTTTGGTCACGGAAGAAACCGGTCTGCCACTTGCCTTGGAGAGCCAGGCTGGGCACCCAAAAGAAAAACTGTCCGATTTGCACGACAAGGAGCTTTGTGGACCAGGAAAGAGGGGGCCTGCCCCAGACCTGGTCCCTCTGGACTTAAGCGTGAAGTCTAGTCGTGAAGACCCCAGCGGTAAGGAAACGGCATGCTCCCTGCAGGCGGCCCTGGTCATTCACCCATGTCCTTACTGCAACCACAAGACCTACTACCCCGAGGTGCTGTGGATGCATAAACGCATCTGGCACAGGGTCAGCTGCAACTCCGTGGCACCCCCGTGGACTCAGCCCAATGGCCACAAGAGCATTCGTAGCAGCCTGGTTTTCCTTGCCCGCAGTGGACGCACGGGCCCCCCACCGGCCCTTGGGGGCAAGGAGTGCCAGCCCCTGCTCCTTGCTCGTTTCACCCGCACTCAGGTGCCAGGCGGGACGCCAGGCCACAAAGGCAGCTCTTCTCCCTTGGGAGTGACCACAAAAGCCGCTAGCATGCCTAAGAATAAGGAGAGCCATTCCGGGGGCCCCTGTGCAATGTGGGCATCTGGTCCCGATGGGTATCGACAGATCAGAGCTGGTCATGGCCAAGAGTCACCCACTGCTGTGGCACAGGGGCCCCTGGCCAAACCCAAACCAGAGGCCAGCTCCAAGCCAGCACCTGCCCCTGGCAGTGGGGGTCTCAGCAGAAGTGCCACCCCCACGCCTTCGGTCATAACCCGAGCAGGTACGCAGTCCTCGGCTCACAGCAAGCCAGTGGAGAAGGTTGGGGTCCCCCTGGCAGGGGCTGCCTTGATCCCTTCAAATAAGCACAGTGCCCCGGACTCCCTGAAAGCCAAATTCAGCCCTCAGCCTCAGGGTCAACCTCTTGTGAAAGCTGAAGGGGGTTCTCCTCTACCTCCTCGTGAGTCCCCTGTGAAGGCCGCCCAGGAGCTGAGGACACTAGCAACGTGTGCAGTGGGGTCCAGAGGAGACGCGGCCTTGCAGGCCCCAGCTGGAGTGCCCCCCGTGTTACACTCCATCAAGCAAGAGCCAGTGGCTGAGGGCCAGGAGAAGCGACTGGACATCCTCAGTATCTTTAAGACCTACATTCCAAAGGACTTCGCCACGCTCTACCAGGGCTGGGGTATCAGTAGCCCTGGGCCCGAGCATAGAGGTAAGATGTGGACTCTGTCCCCTCTGGCTGTGCAGAGAGCCCTGGGTGTGCACAGTTACATGCCTGAGGCTCCGAGGCAATTGCTGCCTCCTTTTGTCCTGGTTAGGCAGGACCTCAGCAGTTCTCCAGATTGGATTGTCCCCTGGGACTGTGTGCCCAGATCAGTGGTCAACAGCCTCTGAATGTACCCTTCCTACAGATGCTTCTTTAGAAACCTGCTGTTTCCTCTGCACTAAGATGTGATGGGAGCAGGCAGGTTCGATCGCAGTTCACATTGTCACTTAAAGTTGGTAGATGTCCACTGTTCATTCTTTTCAAAAAATATTTTATTTTATTTTTTATTTATTTGTGTGTGTGTTTTTGTGTGCGTGTGAGAGAGAGCGAGAATATAAATATGAATGAGAATGAGAATTGGCGCACCAGGGCCTACAGCCACTGCAAATGAACTCCAGATGCATGCGCCCCCTAGTACATGTGGCTAACGTGGGTCCTGGGGAATCAAACCTGGGTCCTTTGGCTTTGCAGGCAAATGCCTTAACTGCTATGCCATCCCCCCAGCCCCACTGTTCATTCTTGACCATTGGAAGGGACTGTAGTGTGTGAGTGTTTGTACACAATGTAAAAGACCCATGGGCAACACCCCACAGCAGGGTCTTGCAGAAGTGGGCATGGGTGGGGACTGAGCCTCACTGTGGCACTGAGAAAGGCTTCAGGGCTTTCATTCTCCCCGTTTCCGGGGTGCCATCTGTCTCAGCACTGGCCGCGGCTCCTGTCCACAGTGTTTGGGGCCAGCAGTGTGTCAGATTTTGGAAAGTTTTCCTGCACATGACATCTGGGAGACAGAACCCAAGTCAAAAGAGAGACTTCATTTACATTTCTCGTACACCTTATGTGCCTAGCCAGGAGGTAATTGGGGCGTGGCTTAATGGGTTTGTGCAAGAAACAAGTGTGTCATGTGAGTGCTCAAAGCATTTAGTTTTGAAACATGGAGTTAGGGGTAGTCAAGGACTTGGTGGTAGTTTTTTGTGTCATTCTGGTGTATGTTTTGGATACGATGGTCTTGTTCTTGAGTGAAAATCACAGGTCACTCTACTTAGCATCAGAAACACTGGGGAAATCTAGAACCTGTTATAACACCAAACACCACTCAGGAGGCAAAGGCAGGAAGACTGCAGGTTCCAGGACAGCAGGGTTACGTAGACCCTGCCTTGGAAAACCCAAGCCAAGCCAGGCCCTCTCATTCCTGGTAGTCCTGATCCTCCTTTGAATAGCCCTGTCCATTGTGAGCCCACAGCTTTTTGAAGCAGGCTGCCCTTGGTGGCGGTATTTGTGATGAAGTGCCTCAGACAGCACGATGTGGGCAGCATCCTGCTAGAGGATGTGGTGCGAGCCCGGGAGACCTGAGGGGACCCCTGTCTGTGGCATGATGCTGCCTGGTGGCTGTGGATTCCTGGTGAGCTGTTGGTTCTAGCTTGTGTCTAGAGAGTGCTTCGGGCCGGCATGTAACCTCTGGCCTCCTGTAGCAGGTGGCGAGAGAGCCACTCCAAAGCTTCCTCCCCATGTCCCAGTTTTGGTGGTGTGAGTGGTCCTATTAGCCCCCATCCTTGCAGAGTCTCGCTGTCCTGTGAAATACCAGTGTGGCTGGAAAGCTGTCCTTGCTTCGCTCCTCTCTAGGCACGTGTCTCTTCAGAGCCTGCAGCAGGGCGCCGGGGCTGGGAGGGACGCCTGTTGTGGCGGCCCCATCCTTGCTGTCTCTCTTCCTCGGGTCCTAACCTTCTGTGGCTGAACTGGAGATGGCTACACGATGTTTCAGTGGCTAGCCAGACTTGCTATTTCCGTGTGTGTGTGTGTGTGTGTGTGTGTGTGTGTGTGTGTGTACGCGTGCTTGCTGGCATGCATGCTGCAGATGGATGTGGAGTCTGTGGACAACCAGGGGAGTTGTCTTCAGTGGGAATGCTGTCACCTCCCTTGAGACAGGCTGTTGCTGGCTTGTAGCTCACTAGTTAGGCTGGTTGTCCAGTGAACTCCAGGAATCTGTCGTCTTATTCCCAATGCCAAGATTACAGGTGCATGCCACACAGCTGGCATTTTATGTGGGTTTTGAAATCAAGTTCAGGTCCTCATGCTTGTGAGGCAAACCCCTTATCAATTGAGCATCTCTCCAGCCCCAACTCACTTAACTAGCTACTTGCCGGTGGCTCAAAACCTGCAAGGCACACCTCAGTGAGCGAGGCAGGACCCTTTTAAAAGGCCCCTGTGCTGCCCTGTGCATTTGGAAAAGGCTGTTGACGTTTCTGAGGACAAAAGTGAGCTTTGCAGTTTTGAGTATTTCAGATGACAAAATCTGAGGTACAAAAATACCCCAAATGTTTCTCTGTGAGTTTCTATTGTTTAGCTTTAAAAATAATTAAATATTAAATTTATTTTATTTGAAAGAGGAGAGAGAGAGAGGGAGGGAGGGAGGGAGGGGTGGGGGAAGGAGAATGGCCACACCACTATAGCCACTTTATGCATCTGACCTATGTGGGTTCTGGGGAATTGAACCTATGTCCTTTGGCTCTGTAGGCAAGCACCTTAACTGCTAAGCCATCTCTCCAGCCCTATCTCAGTTTTAAAAATGTGTGGTCCTAAGGACTTTTTGTTGAGTGTATGTGGAAAATAGTATACATGAATGAAATGAGCATCTCTGTGTTATTTTTCTAAATACACATGGAAGTGTGATCACACTAAGTGCATGTGGAGAGTGACCACACTAAGTGCACGTGCAAGTGTAATCACACTAAGTGCACATGGTAAGTGACCACATTAAGTGCACGTGGAGAGTGACCACACTAAGTGCACATGTAAGTGTAGCCACGCTATGTGCACGTGGAGAGTGACCATGCCAGTCATGTTCACTCAGGGTTTCTTTTCTTTTCTTTTTTTGGTTTTTCAAGGTAGGGTCTCACCCTAGCCCAGGCCGGCCTGGAATTCACTATGTATCTCAGGGTGGCCTCGAACTCTCGGGGATCCTCCTGCCTCTGCCTCCCGAATGCTGGGATTGAAGGCGTGCGCCACCACGCCCGGCTTCACACGGCTTCTTAAGGGAAGTGTTTTGAGTTTTTCATGTTCAAACACAGGTTAAGCTTCCAAGGCTCAGAGAACATCGACACATGAGCAGCAGGCTGAGAAGTGCCTGTTGCTTTCTGGACTTGCCACCTGCCTCATGACTAGCTTTGCTAGCCGCTTTCCGTGGTGTCCGGCACCTCCTTGGGCCACACACACGCGGTCCTGAGGCGAAACCCCTTTGCGACCCTGGGTGCCCTCCCCGCTCCCTCGCCCTCGCCCTCACCCTCGCCCTTCCCCCGTGCGGCCGCAGCCCAGGCCCGCTCACTCCTTCCTCTCTCGTTGAATGTCGGATCTGGAGGTTTGTAACATGCGGTAGCTGAGGCAAGCCTGCAGGTTTGGCGTGACCCCCTGGAGGGGTGAACAGAACGTTGGCGCTTCTGTTGGCATCCCTAGGTCTGTCTCACAGCCCTGGAACCCTGTACAGCCGCCGCCACTGCCTTCTGACCTTCGGAAGATGCCAGAAACCACTGTTAAGGTCTTGTTTTTCCTCTCTGCTCTGCAGTCCTCTGCACTGTGTGCACATGGCGGGTCTCTGTCTCTCGCTGATACACGTGTAGAGGTGAGGGGTCGACTTTCCAGGGGTCCACCTCATGTAGGGCTTGTCTGTTGTTTACCACCTGGTTCACCAGGCTAGCTGGCCCGTGAGCTTCCAGGAGACTCTTGTGTCTCTGTCTCCCATCTCACAGGTGCCATAGGATATACCTAGGCAAGTCCCCAAATAGATTAGCTCTTGGGTGAAGGCAGAGGTCTTCAGCCTGGAATGAAGAGCTTCCTGCTGGCCACAGGGCAGCAGTGGGCAGTGGGACACTTTATCTTGGCTGCGCTGTCTCTGGCCTTTGTGGGTTGGGTGTCCCCCTTCATTGGTTGTGTGACCCACACATCTCCCCACTTCCGTGGGCTCCCGCCATTCTGTACGTAGAATGCCTAGTCTGATTCCACCCTTAGCTTGCTGCCCCTCTGCTTTTGTCTCTTGCAGTCCCATTTGTTGAATTTTTTTGCCTTGGTTCTCTGTACTCCTGGGGTCACTTCGACTTAACCATCCCCAGACTAAGAGTGTTGGAAAAGAGGACACGTGAAATAGCCATGCTGTGACCTTCAGGGCTCCCAAGGTGTCTCCCACAGAGCTCTTTATGCCCAGCTGTGAGCAGAGCTCCCGTGCCAGTGTTAGTAGTGTTTCTTTAATGGGATGAGTGCTGCTTCAAAATTCTCCCTGGGGGGCTGGAGAGATGGCTTAGCGGTAAGCGCTTGCTTGTGAAGCTTAAGGACCCCGGTTCAAGGCTCGATTCCCCAGGACCCACGTTAGCCAGATGCACAAGGGGGCGCACGCGTCTGGAGTTCGTTTGCAGAGGCTGGAAGCCCTGGCACGCCCATTCTCTCTCTCTCTCTATCTGCCTCCTTCTCTGTCTGTCACTTTCAAATAAATAAAAATAAACACAAAAATATATTTCCTGGGGGCTGGTGAGATGGTTCAGTACTGTGCAAGTGTGAGGACCTGAGAGTGGACCCCAGTGCTCGTGTGGACACCAGGTGTGGTGGCGAGTGCCTGTGATCCCAGCGCTGGAGAGGCGGAGACGGAGAGTTCCCCGAGCAAGCTGAGCAGCTAGTCCAGCGGTGTAGGGGAACTCGGGGTTCGCTCAATGAGAGAGAGACGACGCTGTCCTCTTAAGTAAGATGGAGAGGGACTGAGGACGACGCCTGACATGAGCCTGGCTGCCACGTGGTACGTGCACGCGCATGCAGGCCACACGTATACATATCAAAAGTTTTTAGTGTTCTTTTTGTGTGCCTGAATAAGTCTACAAGGTAACTGCCCCGTGCTGGGGAGTCAGGCTCTCAGGTTTAAGGTACAGTTTCATTATCTGTCAACTTAAGACCTTGGATAAGAGCCATCTCATGGTCTCTGCATTGCTTTGCCATCCACAGGAACCCCACCGTCATGCGAAATGGGTTTATGGCATTTCTACCTGTTGAGCCACTCAGAACCAGGGAGCTGCCCTGAAGGTTGGCTTTTCAAATGAAAGTGTCCCCTCGTCATCTCTTTTACTTGTCTTTGATACTCATATATTAGATGTTAGGAACATCATCATTCAAGTAAATACAACATTAAATAATTGCTGCAAGTGTGACTACGTAGTTCCTGTTTTCACACCCCTCCCCAGCTCCTGTGCAGTTGGCTTAGCGTCGAGTGTGACAGGGACACTTGATGCAGTAGGCTGCTCTGGAGCAGGTATTATCGGAAACATTGCTGCATGTCTTGTCTCAGCAAGACTAGAGACAAGGCCAAAGTCCTCTGTGGCCCTTTCCTAGGAAAAGCCTCCACTCGGTTTTGGCTCCAAAGGAAGCCCAGGCTCAGGTCTAGGGTACTTGAGTAATTTCCCAGGAAAGGTGGCCTATCGTTCTTCCTGCCTGGCCGGTGGCCCAGCACACACCAGGGGCCTGGATGAGGCCTGAGCCCCCTCCGTACAGGAGGCAGACAGGTGGAGTGGCGACCCCTGGCCACGCTCATTCCGCATCTGTCGCCTGAGATCGCAGCTGAGGGCGCAGTGAGCTCTTGTCCTGGTCGGTTCCTATTACCGCTGGGCTTCGTCTCTGTCATGCCACTCGGATTTGTTCATTATGGTGCTTGACAGAGCGGCGTGATGGCCAGGCCCTGCATCCAGCTGCTTGGAACCACCTGCTTGCCACACAGCCCAGCGATGTCACCCTGTCCCCATCCTGCCCTGGAGCGTCTTTTAATTTACTGTAATTTATGCATCCTTGCAGTCTTGAGCGTGCCTGGCCTGTCAGCTGAGCAGAGACAAAAGCTGACAGTTGTCACCAAGGCCTGGAGGTGGCTTACCACACTGTATGTCAGATATACTCATGATCTTTTCCTCTCTTCTTCCCCTCCCCTCTTCTCCACCTCCGTGACATGACACACTGCGCCATCAACAGGGACGCTGCGGACACAGGCCCACCCAGGAGACTTCGCCTGCATGGAGTGCGGGAAGAGTTTCCACCAGCCCAGCCACCTCAGGGCCCACCTGCGCGCGCACACAGGTACCGCAGCCCCGTGACGCGCCTCCAGCAGTGACAGCATGTGTGGCGACATCCCCCACCAGTCACCTCGTTGCCTACGTTGTGGACACTCTCAGATTTTCACTGGCATGGATGGCTGTGTCATCCACCTCTGGACTGGTCCAGGTTCTCCCGTTCAGCACCTGGCCTAAGGGTTTTTTTTTTTTTTTTTCCCTTTTCCATCTAAATGCCAAATGCCATGTGGTTTAATTTTGAGATAAGCCTATTTGCAGATGTTCCATTTCAATTAGCGTCAACTGTAGAAATGAGTATGCTAATGAATCATAGAGCCACGACACAGATGGATATCAGAGTGCCCCTTTAGGCCGATTGCGTTTTGATGGGCAGAGCTGGCCTGTAGATAGAGATGGACACTGGTGGCCAGCAGCCGTCTCTATAGAGCTAGTCAGAGACCCGAGTGGGCTACCTGTGTGTCAAGACAGGGTAGGCATGTTAGGGAGATGGGGGCACGTGCCCTCCACACTGATGCCCAGTGACCCAGGCCAAGTGGTAAGTAAAGCAGAGCGAGGGGCCCTTCACGCTCACACGGATAATTCATGCTGTCAGTGTCCGCTTCCCGAGGCGCAGCACGCAGTCTGAATTCGGCAGGGCGGTGGCCCCGGGCAGCCATTATCGAATCTCCTCACTGCAAGTGTTACGAGAAAGTGGTGCTTCCTGGCCACGGGCTAGGCACTGGTGTCTTTGTGTGAACGTGCTTAATGGGGTCTTTGATGTGCGCTCGGGACTCTCCCCACTCTGCTAACAGTTCCTTTTTCCCCACAGTGGTGTTTGAGTGCGATGGTCCTCAAGGTTCCGAAGTTCACACGGCCCCCACGGAGGCCCCCAAACAAGTAGGTTCTCCAAGTGCCTGCATGTGGATTTCAGAGTCGGCTGGGGAGAGCTGTGACCCGTGCTCCTCTCAATTGTGCTGCGTGTGAAGTCCCTTAGTCCCCTGACCCAAGCCCGCTCCATCATGGTGAACTGGCCTCATGATAGATAGAGCCTCCAAGCCGTCAACTGCAGAGGACTTGCTGGGGCTGGGCCCAAGGGTGCTAGTGGTAACTGGTGATTGCTGAAAACATCAGGAGTTACTGATTCCCAGCATGGTTTGGTCCAGGGTGGCTTAGGCTCCATTCTGTTGGGCCTCTGTTAGGAGTACTGTCCTGCGTTGCTCCGTAGGAAATGGCTCACGTTCAGTGTTGGTGTTCTTGGCTGTGTAAACCGTGGCCGGTGGTAGAACGAGGCTACCACACGTTGACACACCTGTGTGCCTGGATCTCAAGTGACTGTCCCATTGGTGTGCACAGATGTAGCAGAGTTACGTGTCTTCCTTGGGTTCAGAGTGTCATTCCAAGGGTGGCACAGGCTCCCGGGGGTCACCAGGCCAACAGTGTGGCGTGTCCCCCCCCCCCCCAACTGGCTTGGTCTGGACATAGCACTCTGGCTCTTCTACCAGTTGCTCTAGAAGACTAGCTTCATTCTCCCCTGGGACCTTGAAAATCACTGTCTAGTGAGGTCATTCTAGCTTATTTCAGCACAACCCATAGTTTTAAAATGTGAGTAGTTACTTCATGGTATCATGGCAATTTATAAAATAATGTAACCTCTCATTAACGATTTCCAAATAAGATGACCTCACGAGTCAGGTTGTGTGGTCTTTTCTAACAGAACTAAATCCCCCTTCACACATGAGAACCCCCGGGATGTGTCTGAGATGTAGTGGCAGCAGGGTCACATGTGACTGGTGGGCTTGCATTTGGGGACCCAGATGGAGTGAATCGTAGGTGTTTCTGCTTGGGCAACGCTCAGGTTCACCGAAGAGCAGGTTGGGAGTGGGCAGGACGGCAGCTGGGCCTGTGGCGAGTTTCCCAGCACCCAAGACAGTCTGCTGGATGCCTTTAATTCTGCGTGAGCCTCTTTCAGTGCTAGCATCCAGAGGAGAAACTGGACTGTAGGTTGGTTTATTTTTGAGGTTCTTAGGGTGCATGCTTATGCCAGCAGTCACTTGTCCTCGGTTCGGACAGAGCCAAGACCTGTTGGTAGGACGTGTTTGTGTGCAAGCCCACAGGCGCCCTCTGCGTCTCAGGTTCCCAGTCTCGGTCCTGTGCTCTTGTGGCAGCTTGTGCATTCTCTCTTGCCACGAGGCCACAGCAGTTTTGGTTAGAAGAGCCGAGGTAAGGCTGGAGAAGGCTCAGCAGGTAAGAGTCCTTCCTGTGCCAGCTTGAGGACCCACGGGGCCTGAGGCTGCTGAGTTCGGTTCCCTAGCACCCGGGTAAACAGCTGGGCAAGCTGCACACGGCCACAGTCCTGCGGGAGCAGACACGGGAGAACCACTGGGGTTTGCAAAGCCCGAAGCTCTGGAATCAGTGAGAGAGTGCATCTCAAGGAGCGTGCAGATGAGCAGTGAAGGGGGCACCTGACGGGGCTGTTCAACTCACGTCTTCGTACACATGTACGTGCACCACATGCCACACATGTTGCAACACTTGAACATGCAAAAAGTAAAAATCCAAAGGACAGGTTCCTTAGGCCTGTGATGTTGGTAGTGGGCTCAACTAGCAGCCTTCTCTTACAGTAGCTAGTTGGTCTATTCCACAGTTGGGTTCATGGCCTCAGATGACCCCTCCGATAGTTAATTTGAAAAGTAACTTTTGTTACTTTTAAAAATAGCTATTGTTGATTCATCACAGAACATTCTGAGTCTCTATGGAAATGCCATTTCCCTTATCATTTCCTTATTCTTTAACAGTGAGAATTCCATAGAGATTTCTTGGCCCGAATAATTGAAAACCACATTAATAACAGGCTGAGGCTCATGACTTGGGGTTGCTCTTTCTTACTGCGAGTTCTCGTGATATTCAGCAGTGAGAGCTGCAGTGCAAATTTAGGGTGTGTTCTAGGTTTCTAGAGCTATTTTCTGTGGTTATGCATGTTGGGAATGGAGAATGTGTCTTGCTGTGCCTAACCAGCAATGTTCTTTTTTTATTCTGTGTGCTTTACTAATAGAATGAATTAATATTTGTTTTATTTATTTATTTGAGGGTGGGGGGAGAGAGAGACAGAATGGACACACCAGGGCTTCCAGCCACTGCAAACCAACTCCATGTGCCACCTTGTGCATCTGGCTTATGTGGGTCCCAGGGAATCAAACCGAGGTCCTTTGGCTTTGCAGGCAAGTGCCTTAACCACTAAGCCATCTCTCCAGCCCGTTAATTAATATTCAAATTGGAGTTGTTTCCTGTGGGTTGCAGAAGCCCGGTCACGGGTTTTCTTTGGACCACGCAACACTGTGTCACGCAGAATCAGTTGACATAGCATTTCACAGTGGATGGGGTTTTACATGGTTCACAATGAGTGATACTCAGTCTAATTGGGACAGTATTTGGAAATTCAGTTTCTAGTCATTTCACTCACAGCAGTATTTCTGTGGCACCCCTGTGTGTCAGACCCTGTAACGCTGGGGAGATGAGATGAACAGCTGTCTTGTTTGTGTGGTTCTTGAAGGGCCAGTGGTTTAGACAAGGGAGGGAGCAGATGTGCTACAGGGACTGAGAACCCAGGCCCGGGACAGTGGAGAGACCTGCTGCGGTGGGGGTGGGCGAGGAGGATGGATATTAGAAGCAGGGGCAGGGGCATGGAGGAGCGCCTTCTTATGCAAGCATGAGGACCTGAAGCCTTCTCCTGCAGGGACTGGGTGAAGGTCAGCACAACTGGAGGGAAACTAGGTGGCCTAAGATGACAGATGTGGAAAAGGTCTAGAGAGACGTCTCTCCTCTGTACGGAGACCTCAGAGATGCATCCAGAGCACAGCAGATCTCTGAGCAGAGAGGTGATGTTTGAGGTCCAGTCCTGAGTCTGGACTTGTGGAGGGAGCGTCCAGGCAAATGCTGAATGGCCCTCAGAGGTGGGAGGCAGCCCGCTCAGGGTGCACCAAGGAGAATGGGTGGTCTGGGGCATGTTCAGGAAGAGAGTGGATGAAGGAGGCGGGGTGTGAGGGAAGGGAAGGAACTGAGTTCACCTGGGGTTCCGGCCTCCTCCTGGGCCTGGGAATGGAAGCAGGGCAGACTCACTTTCATACTGAACTGAGGAGTGGGAACAGGCCAGGCCCACTTTTGTACTGAACTCAGGTCACTTGAGAAGCCTCTTTGGGTTCAAATAGGAGTACTCAGTAAGAAGGTAACGGAGAAGACAGATCTTGGCAGTTTTATTTGAGATCAGCTGATTCTACTCCCAAGAGACTGATAATTATAATATAAATTATTAAAACCCTGGGTTCTTCTTTAAATGTTATTTTTTTTTTTTTGCATGTGCATGTGCATAGTAGGTGTGGTATGTGGTGTAGTGTGGTGTGTGAGTGTTGTGAATATAGTGTATGCGTGTGTGTGGTATGTGTATGTAGCATATACATGTGTGTAGTGTGTGATGTATGTGTACAAGTTCTATATCCTGTGTGCTCACAGAGGCCACAGGAGACCATCGGGTGTCCTCCTCCATCTCTTATCCACATGCTTCATTGTGAGAGAGTCTCACTGCTGCTGGAACCTGCCATTTTTGGGCAAGCTTCAGCAATTCTATGGTCTGTCCTCCCCATAGGACCAGGGTGACTGACCGGCAAGGCCATACCCATCTTTCTGTCTGGTGCTGGGGAAGCAAATTCAGGTGGCTTCAGGTCCTTATGCTTGCATAGAAAGGGTTCTTAACCACTGACCTGTCTCTCTAGCTCCAAAATGCAGGGTTCTTTAAGGATAAGGCCCGAACCTTGATGGGGGACACATTTCCTGTCCTGTGCAGTCGTGATACCACCCGTGCTACAGATAGTAGTAGATGCCCCACACCTGGCACGGGCACCCACCTGATGTCAGCTCCTTGTAATAATCAGAGAAATGCCCCTGCGGTGTGAGTGCACACGGGTTGTGATTGTGTGCCTGTGTCAGCGGCGTGTGTGGGGGGCGGATGGATGGCCTTCTGGTCTTGGCTGATGTCCGCAGGCTGTGTCAGAGTGCGTCAGTGGGCTTGTGTGTACTCTGGTCTTGTTGGCCTTAAGACGCTACTGACGGTTAATAAAAGGGAGAGTTCAGGAGAGGCATTTGTTTGAGCAAAGCCATGGTCAAGTCCAATGTCCTAGGAAACACTACTTCTAGTTGGTACATCAAGGTTTTTTGGATTTGTAGACAGCCACAGAACAACCGGTCAACTTTGCATATTAATAATGTTGGCATTTCCTGCATCAGCTGGTTGAGGAAATTTAATACGCTGCGGTTCCTAGGGACACAGTTGCCCCAGCCTGGAGTCTGATGGTCCTCTGAGGCTTAAGCATGGGTCAGTAGAGAGGCCTTTTCAACACATGTGACCAGCAGGGAGCAGGGAGCCGATGTCCTCAGCTATGACGTGGAGCAGTTTCTATTTTCTGCACATGCCCTGTGTAAGCCTATTCTAGGTCGCATTCTAAGACCCCAGGACCTTCAGAAAACTGGGCCACTAGCCCCTCCTCTGTTGATGTTCATATTCTTCTGAGAACTTACAGGTTGGGTTACTTCATGGGTTTGCCGAAGGCAGCTCATGGCCACAGTATTGTCTGGATAGCTTATTCTAGTATATTTATTATTAAAAGAATCGACAAACTAGAAAATCATGGAGGGGTCTTGCATGAGTGGGCGTCCCAGGCTTTGGGGCAGGCTCTCACAGGTTACTGTCCTGTCATTGCAG
The DNA here is from genome assembly GCF_020740685.1 of Jaculus jaculus. Lineage (NCBI taxonomy): Eukaryota > Metazoa > Chordata > Mammalia > Rodentia > Dipodidae > Jaculus > Jaculus jaculus. The sequence goes on along the minus strand of NC_059116.1, from coordinate 18,834,348 downwards.
ACGTCCAGGACACAAAGTTGACTAATGTTCCAAACCAGGTTCTCAGCGAGATGAGGTCTTCATAACACCGTCATTTAAAAATACTGTTCCTATATGTGTTTACCTAAATGAAGACATGTTGAGGTCCTAGAATTACTCAGGATTGATCATTAGAAGGAATGCTTCTTGAAAAGTCTGTGAAGTACAGTGTTAACCTGTGGAGTTCAAGTAAAAACTTGGAAGGAGAGTCTGTTTAATGTCGCAAAGAAGTTGTACTTCATTTTATTGTTAAACGTTATCAATTAAAAGAACTTCAAAGCCAAAGGATCCCAGTTCGATTCTCCAGGACCCACGTTAGCCAGAGGCACAAGGGGGCTCACGCTTCTGGAGTTCCTTTGCAGTGGCTGGAGGTCCTGGTGTGCCCATTCTCTCTCTCTTTCCCTTTCCCTTTCCCTCACAATAAAATAAATCAAAAAAGTAACTTTTGAAGCAAAACTATATTAATCAACTTCTTTTTTCTGGAAAAAAAAAATAATCTGACCAAGTCAGTCTCGGGGAGGAAAGAATGATTTGTTTCCAGTTCTCGTCTGCCACGTTGGCTTGGCACGCGTGATGACAAGCATGGGCACTTGCTCACATTCAGGCCACTGTGAGGAAGCAGAGAGTGATGAATGATGGCGCTCTGCCAGCCCTCTCCTTTCTTCTTCTTTAAAACACCCTTTTTTAGGGCTGGAGAGATGGCTTAGCGGTTAAGCGCTGGCCTGTGAAGCCTAAGGACCCCGGTTCGAGGCTCGGTTCCCCAGGTCCCACGTTAGCCAGATGCACAAGGGGGTGCACGCGTCTGGAGTTCGTTTGCAGAGGCTGGAAGCCCTGGCGCGTTCATTCTCTCTCTCTCCCTCTACCTGTCTTTCTCTCTGTGTCTATCGCTCTCAAATAAATAAATAAATAAAATTAAAAAAAATAAAAATAAAAATAAAAACCCTTTTTATTTTTATTTGTTTATTTGAGAGTGGGGGGCGGAGAGATGGATATACCAGGGCCTCCAGCCACTGCAAAGGAATGCCAGATGTTTGCACCACCTTGTGCATCTGGTTATGTGGGCCCAGGGGAATTGAACCTGGGTCCTTTGGCTTTGTAGGCAAGCACCTTAACCACTAAGCCATCTCTTCAGCAACCCCTTCTCCTTGTTATGTAATCGAAGACCCCAGCCCATGGAATGGTGCCTTCCATAGTAAGGGTGGGTCCTCCTACATCAACTGATTTAACCCAGAAAATCCCTTACAGACAAGACCAGCGACTTGTTCGTGGGGATTCTAAATCCGCAGAGATTAACGGTCCTCCCAACCCCCTTCATTTGGCTTTTGCTGAAATATAAAATCTGGTGCTTTGATTTGTTTGGATTCCTTGTCAATTTAAAGACTATGATTAATAGTTTATTTCCTATAATTCTAAATGTTATTTTAAAGTAGTTAAGCTAGGAAGTAATCCATTAATCAAAATAGCAGAGAATGATAAGAAAGAAGAAAAAAGGGCAACCAGATCTACCTCGTTTTTAGCTGTGGATTTTATAATGCAAAAAATGGCGGATCCTACCGGCAGAGTACTCTGTTGTCAAGCAGACTCTGTCACAGGGTGTCACAGCAGATTTCAACATGCAGCCTGATTGTCTCAACTTTCCTGTTCATAAAACCAAAGCAATGAAAGAACACCTCGCCATTGATATACCACCCGAGGTCCTAAGTGTAGCTCCTGACTGACATCGGTCACCAGTCACAGTCACCCGAGCCACTGCCGACTGGCTACAGCTGGGCGAAGTCAGGGTCACCGAGCTCTGTGCTGGGGTTGGTGGTCATATGTGGCACTCTGCTCACCTGTCTTGCGTGTGCTCCAGGGCATTGTGGCTTGTTTGCAAACACTTTGGTGACACACATTTATTTGTCTTGTAAACAAGAAAGGAGGCTGTTGTGCTCACATTCAGGCTTATTTTGATGTTGCATCTGACGTGCAGCATGCCCCTTCCATTTCTGCAGTGTGGGGAGTCATCATGGGAACTGGGGGATGTGCGCTCACGTCGTGACCCGTGGGAGCGCTTTTGTTTGTGGGGCTCCATGTGCACTTTCGTAGGGAACTGGGAATCTGCTGTGTACCAGAGTTAGGCCTTTGTTCTCCAAACCTGCCTTCCTCCCATCTCGCCAACCTTGACCGCCTCCTCCAGAGCCACCAGGCACTGTCTGCTGTTCAGAGGCCCCAGAGATCCTTTCTCAGTCCCCGGGACGACGGTTTTCCCCGCTGGAAGGCAGCAAGGCGAATTTAGAATGTCTCACGCTCACGTAAAATGAGGAGGAGGGTAGGGGCTCCCTGCCTCCTTGGCCGCTTTGCTCGGTGAGGTTTGCCGTTTGCCGGGTGCCCTCAGGAAGGCTAACGTGAGAACCACGCTGCGGACCGAGGGCTGAACTGAGCTTGTCTGTGCTCTTCTCTTGTGCAGGGAAGAGACCATGCTAACCCAGGGACTGTGCCAGCCGGGCCCCTCCGGAAGGGGACCTAGAGCCACGCCTCCAGCGCCCGGCCCCCGTGACAGTGTGGGCAGCGGCCTCATTGGTGTCCAGAAGCTTCTCGACAGTGACCACAACCACCCCACTGGAAGAAGAGCCGGAGTCCTGGGACCAGACACCTGAGACCGCTGAGGAGCCGCTGCGCTGGAGCAGAGACTGGGGGAGGTGGCTCCCTCTTTCGTTCAGGGACAGCCAAGATGCTGTGCCTGGAATCCTGTGTCGCTCTTGCACACGCAAGTGTGTGCTCACCGACCGTAGCCCGTGTTTCCTCAAACAAGTGGTGGGACTGGCAGGCGGGCACAGTGAGGACTTGGGGCATCTGTGTCACTCAAGGAGTCAAGTGTGAGACACTGGAAAAAGATACTGGTGTGTTTTGGATGGTGTGGGAAGCTAAGCACTGTAGGAGCCCCAGAGCTCAGATGGCCTTTGGGGGTGATGTGAGGACGTGGGGGAGCCGAGGCTGGTGAATCGAGGCCGCTGCCTCTCCCTCTCCCTGGCTCAGCAGGTATGAAGTAGAGAGAGAGGCGGGAGGTGGTGGTCAGGCGCTGTGGAGGTCAGGCTCGGTGGAGGCAAGGCAGCGGCCAGCTCCTCATCAGAGGTGTGACCGTGACACCCTCTGGGCCACTCGTGTTGCCTGCTCCTGTCACCACGCGGTTGCCTGCGGCACAGGAAACACAGCGAAGGGAACACGGATAATCTGCTTTGGAAAAGAGAGCTAGTTGAACACTAAGAAAACCAGAATTCTTGGTTTATTCTCAGGACCTTTTTGTAACAGGGCTACATTCTGCAAACTGCTCACACAAGAAGACGGCACGTCTTAACTCATTAGCCACCACCTCCTCCTGATCTGGGCTTGTTTTAGTAATGGCAGAAGAATCCCTGAGTAGGTTGGGAGCCCTAGATTACTAGGGTGCTAATGCTCTGGAGCCTTCTGCACTCCCTTTGTACCCCAACCTCTGCCCTGCACCTCTCCTCTGCACAGCCCCAGCAAGTAGGTGTCTTTTCCCCCTCAGACCTTGTGACCTCCACAGGACGAGTGAAGTCGTTCACATGTGGTGGGGGGACATCAGGCCCGAGGGTGGGGGGACGGCTTTATATACCTCTTAGTAATCCAAGTTCACGTTTCTGTGTTGGGGGTAAAGCCCCACAGCGAAGGCTCTGGACCCACGCAGCGTACGCGTTGAAACCGTATTCCTCTTCCTGTCGCCGTGACACTGTGTGTGATGGCGGTCCTTCTGAGAGTTTCAGAGTTTTGCACATAATGGTTTTATGCATTATCAGAAGTTATGCTGCCTTGAATGAAGACGTTCTGTGAATTTTTTGCAAAAGCTTTACTAGGTTTTTTTTTTTTTTTTAAATTGTGAAATTTTGTAAGGGCAGGAAATGGAGTAAAACGAGCATGCTAAATATATTTTTCAAAGAAGCAATAATTTTACATGTACAGAAATTATCCTAACCTTTAATACTGGTGAGAGCGACAGTTTACTTAATACAGTAATGGAATTAGTGCAGTTTTTTTGTAGAAAACGGGCTTCTGATACAAAGACTTGTTTAAACACGTGTGTATACTCAAACCCTGGAGTGTGGTTTTTCTGTTCTAATGACTTGTTGGATTATTATTATTATTATTATTATATTATATTATTTTTATTGTTATTGTTAGTTAATGTTTGGTTCTGGATTCTACTTGTTACTGAATTTAAATTACTTGACAGTTCAGGTGACTGCGACCCTTGCGAACAATGCAATGTAACTGGCTAGCTTATATATATAGATAGATAGATGTATCTATCTATATATTTTTTTTTTACTTATTTTTTTTTTCTGATACTCTTACACCAGGTATGTGTGGAGATGGCTTGCCACATTGGCGTGCTTAGGAATGTCTGTGCCCACAGCCCCCAGCAGCTGTCGGGTCGATCGTTCGGTGAAGTTCCTTTGAGCAAGTTGTAGAGACACAGTCTTCGGTCCACCTGAACATCCAGAGAACCTTTCTGTCGATTTGTGTTTGATCATTTTGAAAATTTCCCCAAAGTGATCATTTCTTTTACTCTCCGGCTTTTGTTTTCTTGGCTGAAAGTATACAGTGACAGGTAGGAATGTGTAGGGGCCAGCGATTCGGCCCTGTCTGTTTCTGTGTTTTAGTTATTAAAAGAAATTCTGTACCCAAAGTGACACAAAGGTGTCGTCTACATTTTTACTGTGTCCAGAGTGACACTTGGCATTTAGAGTCGGAAGTGACTTTTTCCCACGAGTCTTCTTCCCTTTTGGTCTGGTGGGGAGAGGGGTGCATTGGGGTCTCCGCAGCAGGGCGGCCCATCTGATCCTTGCTTCTGGGACAGCAGCCACTTTCAAGATGGTGTGCCCCGTGGAGTGCGGAGATCAGGTTTTCACAGAGGCACATGTTGGTGAGCCCCCCACCCCTAGCCCACTGGTGTCCCCTTGGGACCAGCCGCATGCTTGGCCCGGGTGTGTGACTCCTTCTTTTCACTGGTCATCAGTATTGGACTGGTTTGTTAATTCGTGTGTGTGTCAGTTCAACCATAGTATTTAATATGATTTGTGTTTTCTTATTTATTTAGCCAATATGTTTTGATTTGCTTTTCCTCGAAGATTTCCACACGATTCACTTCTGTACGTCGTCTTCTGACTGTTACAGACTTGCTACTACCTCCACGAATCTGCTGTCTCCTTGTTTCCTAACCAGATTTGACAGTGTTGTATTTGATGGAACTTAGACAATAAAGGGTTTGGTTGTCTACACCGCAGCTGCTCCGTGTGTCTCCCCGCCAGCCCGCCTCCCGGCTTGTCTCGCGTCCTGCCTTGCTCCTGCCTGGCCTTAGCTTCGCCCCTTGCCTCCTCTTCCTTCCATTCTTCTCTCACGCTCTTCGTTTCAAATTCAAATAACACACGCAATGAGTTCTGAACATCTTTCAGGTTATTCACTTGTCCTTAATTTGAAGAATAAATATGTTATTTCTCCAAAAAAAGCAGATGCCATCTGCTTTGGGGAATCACCCACTGAACCTGTCCACACTTCTGTCTGGTTCTTGGAGGTCTCACTGCGATCTTAGGTGGAATGGAGTATGTTTATAACAGAATATAGGGTTGCAAGGCGAGTGGACTTTGCCTTTTTTGGTTCTGAAAAGTGTTAAATGTTTTAAGAGGTTCCCCCAATATTTACTTATTTATTTTTTTCTAAGCCAAGGAAGACACTGGTTTCTGAAAATAAGGTGCTCCAGGAACTCACATTGGGGGGCTACGTGTGGTCGCTCCTTCAGGTACGGGCGCAGTGCTGACTTCCTACACGGCGGAGACGCTTCCTCGGATGGTGCCGAGCGCACATCACTGGGAACGGGATCCCGGCATCTCTGCGAGGCGCAGGGATGTGGAGATCTCCGCTTCATGCTCCCATAAGAATACCGCACTGGATGCAGCCTGTGGCCAGTTCCTCCTTCTGGAGCTGAGCTTTCCAGGCTGGTGGCTTTGACCATCTCCCTGCTTGTCCTTTCAGCCATGGGAGTGAGTGTAGTTCATGGGCAGGTGGGGGTGTCTTCCAGATCCAGAAAGCGGGTGACGTCCACCAGGCAGGGAACGCCCTCTGGTCCTAGGACTAGAGGCTCTTAACCGACTTAACTTCTGTAAGCCACAACACGGCCCTCGCCCAGCGCACCCGAAGGCTCTATCCTGTGGGCGGAAGAGGAGGGCCCGCCTTCCCAAGCCTCACTTTCCCGTCCTGACCAGTCTGAAGTAACATTGGTTATTTTACTGCTTGTAAATTTGGCGACTTCTAATCGCAGAGCAAAAAAATTAAGCAACAACCCAGAAAACAAAAGTCACTGGCAAGGACTTCCACTGGCAGCAAGGTCCTTGACTGCTATGGTTGGTGCAAATTCCAGAGCCCTGTGACACGGTCACCCGCTGAGCAAAATGTCCGTTCTTCATTGACATCGCTAATTACACTTTGAGGCAGTAAAATGCAAAAGACCATAGAGTTTGTATTTCTTTTTTTTTAAAATACAATTTATAACATTATATTTTGTACTCTTTATATTAGAATTTGTAACTAGATTGATGTATTTAACTCTATTTCTGCAAAAAAAAAGTAATTCAATGTTTCAGTTGTGTGATAAAAATATTTAGAGAAAACATATTCATTCTATTGGAATTTGAAATAAATAAAATCTTCTTGGAGTTCTTGAGATTTGTAAGACATTTTTCCCCCAGTTCAGAAAAGTGATTTGAATCATTTGACAGCCTGTTTGACCCGTGGTGGTTTATTTATGTTGACCAAAAATGAGCCCAAGAATTAATTGTTCTTTATATAGTTTTATTAGAACTCACCAGATAATTCATCTAAAAAGATGCCAAAATGGCCAGGGTATATATTTTTTTCCACAAATCGTCTGTGGACTTCAGAATATATCTTTTATTTATTTACTTTCAAATGCAGAAGTTCTGTTTTTTAGTTTTTACACAGTGTGCCACACACCCTATCGCCTACACGCCGTGTTCTAAAGGTGCGCGGTAGGCCACAGAAGGTGTGCAGAAATAGAAGCAAAGGAAACGTGGGGCCTGTCACCCCTTGAACTCTGCACTAACATTTGGGGATGTGGTGTATCTCTTGTTCAGTAAGCAGATAACCGAAGAACAAGGGGTTGGGCCATTAGGTGCCTAACTTAAAAAAGACAGGGTTGACATGTTAAAGTGTCTGTGGGCTGAAAAAAGAAGGGACAGGGCTGGAGAGATGGCTTAGCGGTTAAGCGCTTGTCTGTGAAGCCTAAGGACCCTGGTTCAAGGCTGGATTCCCCAGGACCCACGTTAGCCAGATGCACAAGGGGGCGCACGCGTCTGGAATTCGTTTGCAGTGGCTGGAGGCCTCTCTCTCTCTCTCTCTCTCTCTCTCTCTGCCTCTTTCTCTCTGTCACTCTCAAATAAATACATAATAAAACAAACAAAAAAAAAAAGAAGGGACAGATAAGTACCTCGTTGTGGGTTTCAAGGATAGATAATTGAAGTCTGGCCTCATGTATGTAACCATGGTGCCTGGTCTTCCCATGCCCCCCTCCACTCTGGATCAATTTACTTTTATTTATTTGAGAGAGAGAAAGAGAAAGAGGCAGGTAGAGAGAGAATGGGCACACTAAGGACTCCAGACGCAGGCGCCACCTTAGGCATCTGGCTTATGTGGGTCCAGGGGAATCCAACCTAGGTTCTTGGGCTTTGCAGGCAAGTGCCTTAACCACTAAGCCCCCTCTCCATCCCTCAATTTAGTTAAAAAATTATTTATTTAGTAAACGAGAGAAGCAGATAAGAGAATAGACACACCAAGACCCTCAGCCACTGCAAACGCACAACAGACGCATGCTCCACCTTGTGCATCTGTCTTATGTGGCTACTAGGGACCCTGGAGAATCAAACCTGGGTCCTTATGCTTTTCAGGCAAGTGCCTTAGCTGCTAAGCCATTTCTCCAGCCCCTCAATTTACTTTTTGAGCAATTTCCCTAAAGGCCTTGTGGATGGTGCAGACAAAAACCCAACTCGTGAGGTTTGTGACTCCGGGCTCAGGACCTCCTCCCTTTGGATGCTGGTTCTTGGAAAGGCGAGACACTAAATCCAGAGATGCCAACTCCAAGTCCTTAAAGGGCACCCAATGCTGAGCTGACTGGCTGACAGTCCCTGTGTGGGGTTGACAACGGCTTGGTCCAATTCCCTCGTGTGTACATGGACACTCTTCTGTTCACATCCCAGACAATCCATTCTAGGGTGTCATCCCCCCTATGGAACCCTTCTCCTTTCAAGAAAGAAGCTCTGTCTTCTGTCTCCTGTTCACGCAACACCTAGGACACGTGGGCTGCTTGGGCTGCCTAGTGTCTCTTTAGTTCTTGGGGATTAAAGGAAAGATGGTTGGTCCAGCGATCTGCATGCTGGTACTGGGCATGGGCCGTGTCTTACCGAGAACACGTGCACACGTCACGATGTGTGAAGTGTTGGGATGAACTGATAGAACTGTTGGCACCCTTACTGCCCGTTTGGTGCTGTGCTGTTTACGACCAACATGGCCCATTCCTGACTTACTGTTTTAAAGCTGTCAGTCTTACTTAACAAGCTGGCAGCGGTGTGACGGGCTCTGGCTTCTGTTTGTGTCACAAGCTCATGGAATATAGGATGGCTTCTAGGAAGGGAAGTCCGGCAGAAACCTTAGGAGTGTGTGACCGTCACATTAACCTTGGTTGGATTTTCCATTTTAGAAAAAGAAAAATGTGAATGAAGATTATAATGAGAGAAGATCTTTGTGTTCAACTATTAAAATTCTTTGTGTGGGGCTGGAGAGATGGCTCAGCGGTTAAGGCGCTTGCCCATAGAGCCTAAGAACCCTGGTTCACATCCCCAGTAATCCACGTAAAGTCAAATGCACAAAGTGGCGCACGCGTCTGGAGTTGGTTTGCAGCAGCTAGGGGCCCTGGTGCTCCCATTCTCTCTCCTCACCCCCCTCTGCCAGGCATGGTGGTACATGCCTTTTAATCTCAGCACTCAGGAGGATTGCAGTGAATTTGAGGTGAGGTCAGCCTGGGATTGTATAGTGAATTCCAGGTCAGACTGAGTTAGACCGAGACTCTTCCTTGAAAAACAGTAACAAAAAAATTCTTTGTATGTTACGAAGTGTGAGTTGGAAGTACATCATGCGTATAGAGGTCAGAGGACAACCTCAGAGGTCGGTCCTTAAGGATCTCTGGTTCATGACTGCACGTGCCAGGCTAGCAGTCCCACAAACTTCTCATCTCCAGCTCCCATGTAATCATAGATGTGCTGGGATTACAGACGTGTGCTACGTGGCCTCTGGAGATCCAAGCTGTCATGCTTGCATGGCAAGCACTTTTTCCACTGAGCCATCTCCCCAGTTCTGGTCTAAGTCACTTTACAAAAAATTTTTATTTCTTTGTAAAGAGAGAGTGGAGGAAGGGGAAGAGGGAGGGGAGAGAGAGATCACCACAGTGGGATCAGATTTCAACACATGACTGGGGAACTATCAGCGTTCAGACCACAGCAAACACACCTCCTCAACGAGGGAGATGTGGGGCATCCCTGGCCAAGCCTTAGATTGCCAAGAGTACTCGCTTCTGTTGCCGGTGCTTCTGACTTCTAAAGGGCATGGCACTCTAGGTGACCTGTCTCGGTGCTGAGCAGCACCTGGATCACAGGAGAGGCCTTCCCACCCGATTGTGTTTCACCAGGGTGCAAGCCTCTGGTTGTGTTTCTTCCTGGAGCCGCAGACACTGGGCAGTTCGCAGGGGGTGGGAAGAGAGGACCACTGGGCTAGTGGCTGGCAGAAGTCAAGAGCGGTTGTGAAAGGCTGGGCTCCGCTGAAAGGCGGGAGGTCCCGAGGGCAACCTCAGCACAAACCAGGAGGTCTCACAGGGGACTCACAGGGGCGGCCTGTCCTGCTCTTGGTGGCAGGGTTGGGGCGAGGACAGCAAGCAATACAGAGAGTAAATTTAGCAGTCAAGGTTGCCCCAGCTCGGGCAGCAGGGAGCTGAGCTTGCTCCCCTGACCTTGCTCTCGGGTAGCACGTGGTCTCCCAAGTGACCGTAAAGTGTCCCACCCAAGTCCACTCTTCAGTGTTCACCCTCCTCCAGGCCTTGCATTCTCTCAGCTTCCAGAAGCCAGTTAGCCACAGCATAGGCCATGGGTGAAATGAATCCCATCAGAACAATTTAATTAACAAAAGGCCCAAGAATGACATGCTTGCCAGGGCTTTGCCCCATGTGAACTCAAATGGGCTATGAACCTGGAGGCTGGCGAGTGGTCCCCAAGGCGCTGATCGTCGGACGCCCTCTCTTCACCGGACTCTTGCTGCCTGCGATGATCTTCAGTCTGTTTCACTTTTAAAGTGTAACATAATATTTGTCTTCGGGTTTTCCAGGTTTTCCATTAGGCACATTTTTTTTCCGGCGGGGGGGGGGGGCGGGGAGGGAGTTGTTACTTTTTCTCCACCTGCCCCCCTCAGTGATACATTTAACACGTCAGTTTCTTTCAACTTGCCCTCCAGCCTTACCTATGTTTTTACTAAAGAAGGAGGACACACATCTTTCCCACGCTCCCCAGTGAAAGCTTCCACGCACTTGACCGCCATCGACAGGAAGGATCCGCCTAGATGGCCCGCCCTCACATGATGTCTGAGCAGGGCCATCCCACCAGACACACACTACTGTCATTCCCAATGGGCTTTTCCTGCCCTCTAGTGAACAAGGAGGGTGGTGCCTGACAAGCCAGGAGGCTGCTCCTCCTCACCTGGACATCACCTGCTTCCCTTGTAGTGTGCTCCATGACCGCTTTTCTGAAAGCACGCTGTCCTGCAGTTACCATCTCTCACCACTAGATGGCGCATGGTGCCCACACATGGATATAAATCCTGATTTTTTTTTTTTTTAATTCATCCCCTTGGTTATTTATTTATTTGATATGGTGTGTGGTATGCCTGCATGTGTGTATATGTATGGATACATTTGTACTCAGATTTTCTTTTTTTCCCCCTTTTTATTTCCATTTATTTTCATGCTGAATTTACTCCCGTGCCATAAGTTTTTTTTTTTTCAGTTTTTTTCTGGAGTATCTTGCTTCTGGGCAACCTCCTCTTCTGGTTTAGGAACAATCTGTTCCTTTTCAGTGAGGATCATCTCGGTGTGGCAGGGAGCGCTCGCGTAGGGGTTAATCCCACCATGAGCTCTCTAAGTATGGCGGCACACTGTGCTCACTTGGATATGCTCAATGACCAGAGAATCCACATCTAAACCCTTAAGTTCAGCACTGCTCTCTGCATTTTTAATCATGTGCAGCAGAAATTCAGCGCTCTTTTTGGGCCACCGACCCTGTGTCCAGCCCCGCTGTTTAGCCTGGGCACGCCTACCATCTCCACCATTGCATCGCCGGAATGGCACACACTGCTTCTTTAAAGTGACGTCTTTCAGACACCTAGTGGCTTTTCGGATATGCATACCCTTGATGGCCTGAGCAGTTTCACGGGTGTTCTTAAAGTGAACACGAAGATTTGAACCCCTTGACTTGCATGATTTTGTGGGGTTTTCTGGGTCGAGAGAGTAGCGAACCATTTTCACAGGTCACCTCAGGCCGCTAAGAGGAAGAGAAGTGCTCATATTTTCATACATGTGTCTCTCTGCATAAGTGGAGGCCAGAGGTCAATGTCGTGTATCTTCTTCAATTGTTCTCCACCTTTTTTTGTTTTTTTAACTTGAGAGAGGAAGAGGTAAAGAGAGGGGGAGAAGGAGAAGGAGGTGGGGGGGGGGGAGAGGGCACATCAGGGCCTCCAGTCACTGCAAACAAACTCCAGACACTTGCACCACCTTGTGCATCTGGCTTTATGTGGGTCCTGAGGAATCAAAGCTGGGTCCTTTGGCTTTGTTGGTAAACGCCTTCACCGCTAAGCCATCTCTCCAGCCCTGCACCTTATTTTTTGAGGCAGGTCTCTCACCAATTTGGTCAGACTATATATAGCTAGCCAGTAAGTCCTAGGCCTCCTGTCTCCGTCTCCCAGTGCTGAGATTGTAAGTATGTACCATCTGCGCAGGATCTGAACTCAGCTCCTCATGCTCGCACAACTGGCCCTTTGCTCACTGAACCTCTCCCATAACATAGCTGTGTTATTCTTTCAGCAAACAGATTGACCTGCTGCATGCTGAGCAGCTGCTCTGGGGAGGTTGACCCAGTGGGGCAGTGTAGCGTGAGGCCGGGGGGGGGGGGGGTACAGCAGGCTGTAGCCTTGGCGGCTTGCATTATGTCAGTCCACTAACCTCCCAAAGCCACCTGAGGGTGTCTATGCACTGAGAGCCAGGGGAGTCAGACAGTTAAGACCTGGTCCTGAGGGGGTCTTCCATATATATTTTATTTATTATTTATTTGAGAAAGAAAAAGGTATATATGTACACACACACATATATATATACCATATATATATGATATATATGTATGATATATATATACACCATATATATGATATATATTATATATATCATATATATATATATATATGAGAGAAAGAGAATGGGTGTGCCAAGGTTTCTATCCACTGCCACCTGGTGCATCTGGTTTTATGAGGGTACTGGGGAATTGAACAGGCAAGTGCCTTAACCACTGAACAATCTCTCCAGCCCCCTTTAAATGTTTTATTGACAAACCGTGTACATAGAGACAATATACCATGATCATAAGACAATATACCATGATCATAATCCCTTCCTACCACCTTCTCTTCCTCCTCCCAAATCCCTCCTCCACCAAATCTTTTCTTCTTTCCAACTAGTCTCTCTCCTCTTTTGATGTCATTGTTTTTTTCCTTCCGTTTACATATGTCTTTTGTAGATAGGATCAGCCACCATGAGGTCATAAATGCCAAGGTCACTCTGTGACTGGAAGATTACATTGTACGCACTCTTCCCCTTCCTTTGGCTCTCACATTCTTTCTGCTGCCTCTTCTGCAAGGGTCCCTGAGCTTTGGAGGGTGTGACAGAGATGTCCAGTGCTGAACACCCAACCGTCACTTCTTAGCACTATGGAGAGTGTTGAGTAGCCCCAGTGGTCGCTGATGTCTGAAAAGAGAAGCTTCTCTAACCAAAAGTGAGAATAGAATTAACATATATGGACATAAAAAGTATTCAGAGGGTATTGTCTCTGGCATCCATTTAGCCAGATAACAGTAGGAGTTTTCCCCTTAGGGCTTATGACTTCCCCAGCCATAGGCTTTTGATTAGGCTCTTAATATCAGGCAAGAATTCCTTCCTGGGGAGCAATCTTCAAGTCCATCACCGAGCAGTTGATTTCCCGGATAAGAGACACGCCACCATTGCACCAGTTGGTACTTTTGGCTTGCCTGGTCAGCTGTAAAGCTTGCAGGGTCGGCTGTTGGTTGACACAGCTGACGACTTTTCTCCCTTCACAGGCTGCGTGCCTCTTCCGGGCACCCTGAGAGAACTTTGAAACACCTTGGCCTCAGTTCTGGGAACAGTGGAGCAGTATGGGACGGGGATGGACAGAGAGAAGGGCATGTCTGGCTCGGGTACGGGACTTAACAGTAAGTTCTTAGCGGTTCAACCTCTGGGCCTGAAGTGGGTGGAGGTGAGCGGAGACCGCAGGCAGAAGCTGGGAGGGACGGGTGTAGTGTCCCTCTGAGGCTTCCGTACAAGCCCTGGTCTCCTTTCAGGACAGAAGCTGAACCCATGGAGCTAAGGGGGGGCCAGTGATGGGGGGCAGTAAAAGGAGGGGTACCGGCAGTGTGCCTAGATCTTACTGTCTCATCTGAGCTCAAGATGAGGGGACAAAGGGCAGAGGAGGGGGAGGGGTGGCTGTTTGGTATAGTGGAGGATAGTCAGGGCACAGGGACTTGGGATAGTGTGCTGGTGGCATTGATCTGGAAGTGGCTTGGGACAGATGACAAAAGACGTAGGACGGGCGGGGGGGGCCGGGGGCAGACAAGGCCTGGCAGCAGAGGACACAGACTTGCCTATTTTGAGGAATAAGTGACACAGTTTATGTCCCCTGTCAACTCTGAGTGTGCTGATGAGAAATCAGGGGCTGGGCTGCTCCAACGGCATCTACTGTTCTGTGGGTTAGGGGCTTCAAAGCTGGGGCCAGGGCTAGTTTCCCTGTGTGTGTGTGTGTGTGTGTGTGTGTGTGTGGTGTAGAGCTGCTTCCTGAGGAGCGTGGGGATGGAGAGGCTCAAGCTCAAGGAGGCACTGGCCGCGTGGATGTGGATGACATGGCGGGGGGTGATGCAGCTGGGCCTCCCCTTATCCAGAATCTGCTCTGCTGGAGAAGGTGGCCCCGGGCCAAGACTGCCACAGCTATGCGAAGTGTGAGTAAAGACCCGAAGCGAGCCACTCAAGAGCACTCAGGTGGTGTGGGTGGATGGCCCAGGGGTGCTGATCTGGGGGTGGGTCACCTGCAAAGGCCAGGCCCATCATTCATTTACAAACATTTCCTCCCATTCACTCACAAACATTTCCCAGGGAACGTTCAAGTTAGTGAATTCTTCCAAAGGAGGGAAGATGGACATGGAGTGTTAGGGAGAGATGTCTTAGTGCCAAGGCAGACCAGGCACCATGCTACCCGCCTCGTCTAATGTTGACACGAGCTGTGGGCTGAATACCTACCAGTGTACCTCCTTTCTAAAAGCCAAAGGTTCCTGGGCCCGGGGAGGTGGCCCTGTGGCTTGCCTTATTGCACAAGCATGAAGTCCTGCGTTCGGATCATCTGCACCCACCCATGTAAAAGCTGGGCAGGCTGTGTAGTTCAACAGTGAGTGTCTGCAAGGCTGGAGACCCTGATAGTCTACCCGAGGCTGGCTGCCTCAGCAGTCCCAGTCTGGCACTGCAGGCCCGGAGGGTTTCTGGAGAGCTGCTGGTCTCTACTCCGTGTTGGAAGGCTGATGAAATTGGGCTCTACTCTTTGCAAAGGCGGCGAGCAGCAGTGAGGCAGGTGCATGCCCCAGCTAGTGGCATGGGCATTTGGGCAAAAGGTTCGGTGTTCCTAGAACCTCTACATATATTGCCCACCAGTGGAGGGACTGCGCGCTCAGTCCTTTCTCCATCAGTCCTTCCTGGACATGCCCTCTGAGACTCACCCAAGCAGCATGTCTCTCTCTCTCTATATATATAGCTCAGGTCTCGCTGTAGCCCAGGCTGACCTGGAATTCACTATGGAGTCTCAGGCTGGCCTCGAACTCACGGCGATCCTTCTACCTCTGCCTCCCGAGTGCTGGGATTAAAGGTGTGCGCCACCACGCCAGGTGAGACATGTCTCTTATTTGACTCCTGATGTCATCAACTTTACAATAGAACTTAACCATCACAGGAGGCATTTCTGTCTAGACTTTCAAGTTGAGGTATTTTCCTAGACAGAAGCCTGAGGCCAGTTAGCTCGCCTGTAAATCCAGTTAATTTCACTAGAGCTGGAAATGTATTTGTTCTGGGGAAAAGGGTTGCATCTTCCATTTTGTTCATCATTTAGAAATTCATCACTTCCAAAGCCTGTTATACACTGTGTTTTCCCATATACTTGTCAATAACTCCACAGTGAGGTCTGTATCCTGCATAGTAGCCTATGTGCTGTGATGAATAAAACATCCTGAGAAATTGTCTCAGCCTCAGAGCCTCTCTGCTCATCTCTTTAAAAACAACCCAACAATAACAAAACACTTTTATTTTATTTATTTGCAAGCAGAAACAGTGACACAGAGACAGAATGAACGGGCACATCAGGGCCTCTAACTGCTGCAAATGAACTCCAGGTGCATACGGCACTTTGTGCACCTGGCATTGCATGGGTACTGGGGAATTGAACCCAGGCCATTAGGTGTTGCAGGCAAGCACCTTAACCACTGAGCAATCTCTCAGCCCTTCTGCTCACCTTTCTCTCACTTCATCTAGAGCTCAGCTCAAATATAGCCCCTCGGGGGGCGGGGATTCCTCCTTCCTCCTGACTGTTTATCCAAAATGGATGTGGCCCCGTCATCGCTGCTCACTTCTCGTTGCTCTGTGGAGTACCTGCCCCACGTGCCTCTCAAACAACTGTTTGAGTATTTGGTTCTCACACCACAGCAACAGTGTCACGGCTGCACTGGCCACTACCCGGAAGTCAATGGCCAATAGCCAGGTGGTGCCCAACATCCTCTTTATTCCCTGGGGCCAGTGTGCCCACTCTTGGCTGGCATTGCTAGGCGTGATGGCTGGATTATTACCAGTGTGATAGAATTCAGGATCACCTAGATGTTGATGAGACACGTGGGTGTCTCTGTGAGGGTGTTCTAGAGAGGGAGACCCATCATGAATGTGGGCTGTGTGGCCAGCACCACCTCTGGCCAGGGCCTGGGTGGAACAGAGGGGAAAGGAGAGAGGCCCTAGGATGTCAGCGTTCTCCTTTGTCTGCTTCCTGCCATGGTGTGAGCTGCCACACCTTCCCCACCATGATGGACTGACATCTCTGAATTTGTGACCCAGGTTCTTTCTTTCTGTACATGGTTTCTGTCAGGCATTTCGATCACAGTGATACAAAAGTAACAACCGGGCTGGAGAGATGGTTTAGGGTTTAAGGCACTTGCCTGAGAAGCCTAAGGACCCATGTTCGACTCTCCAGATCCCACATAAGCCGGACGCACAAAGGTGAGACAGGTGCAAGGTCGCACATGACCACTAGGTGGTGCAAGCGTGTGGCATTCGATTATAGTGGCTGAGGTCCTGACGTGCCAATTCTCTTATCTCTCTCTCTCTCTCTCTCTTTCTCACACACACACTCAATCTCTCTCTCTCAAAAATAAAAAAAAATGTGATAACTAAACTCACTTCAGCTGGGCTGGGTGTGGGGCTCACTTTGACATTGTTGTTCAGCTATGGCTTAGCGAGGTGGCCCTGCTGATCTTGGCTGAGCTCTTCTTACATTTTTGAAGACTGAGCTGGGTTAAGTTCTTCTCTTAGGCTTTAATTATTTTTTGTTTTTGTTTTTGTTTCCTCCTAACTGGCCACCTGACTAATTCTCCCACAACCTCACTCTAGCCCCAGCTCACCTGGAGCTCACTCTGTAGTGCCAGGCTGGCTCTCAGAGATCCTCCTAACTCTGCCTCCCAAGTGCTGGGATTAAAGGGCACCTAGTATCCAGCTTTAAAAAAAAATATTTTTATTTATTTGCTTATAAGGAGAGAGAGAGAGAGAGAAACAGAGAGAATGAATATAGGTGTGTCAGGGCTTTTAGCAGTTGCAAATTCCAGATACATGGGCCACTTGGTGCATTAGGCTTTACTTGGTGGGGAATTGAACTTGGATCATTAGGCTTTGCAGGCAAGCACCTTAACCGTTGAGCCACCTCACCAGCCCAACTTCTGCTGTTCGGATCTCAGGCAAACCAGGGGGAAGAAGCAGAGAAGCAAGTAGGCTACAGAGATCAAGCAAGGTCCAGACTTGTACTTGAGCCCCTCACCTCACATTCTGTGGGCAGAGGAACTCCCCAGGCCAGCCCCGATTCCAAGGATAGCAAATAGATCCCGTCTGTTGCCAGGAGGGGCTGTGAGTCACAGTGAAAACGGTGTGAATGCGGGGTGGCCAAGGCCTTGATTTTTGCAATCATTCTACTAAAGAAAATGTGTTCAATGCACAGAACACCTGGGAAGAGTCCTTAGCAATCCCGAGGTATGGAGAGGCTGCTGGGCGAAGCTTGTGTGTGTCTCTGTGTCAATCATGGAAATGTGCCACATAAGGGACGAACTCAGAGCACCGTTTGTGAACCAGAGGGGGATGGCTGCCACAGGACCCTTTCTACTAACGTGTAGGAACACTTCTTCCGGGGAACATGGGCACTTTCATATGGAGAGCTCTGGATAGATTTGGTTGGTTGTGTTCTGCTTTTGGGGGGGCTGGGGGAGTTGTGGCTTTTTGCATACCGGAGCCTCACTCAGCCTCCTCTAGCGCAACGCATCGGGACCTCTTCTCAGCGCCCATGTTTCCAACAGCACTGGGTTCAGTGGCGACAGATGTGTTGTGTTTCTGAGATGAGCAGGCTCACTAAAGTGGGGTTGTTCTTCATCTGTCTCTCAGTCACTTATTTTTTCAGTATTTTTATTTTTTTTTCTGAGATAGAGTCTCCCCTTAGCTCAGGCTGACCTGGAATTCACTATGGAGTCTCAGGGTGGCTTCAAACTCACGGTGATCCTCCTACCTCTGCCTCCCGAATGCTGGGATCAAAGATGTGTGCCACCACAGCCGGCTTAATATTTTTATTTAGTTATTTATTTATTTTTAATTTATTTGAGAAAGACAAAGAGAGAAAGAGGGAGAGAGAGAGAGAAAGAGAGAGACAGAGAATGGGCGTGCCAGGGCCTTCAGCCACTTCAAACAAACTCCAGATGCATGCGCTCTCTTGTGCACTGGCTAACATGGATTCTCGGGAATCAAGCCTTGAAACGAGGTCCTTATGCTTCACAGGCAAGCACTTAACTGCTAAGCCATATCTCTAGCCCAGTGTTTTTATTTTTATTTATTTATTTGAGAGAGAGAAAGAGGGAAAGAGAGAGAGAGAGAAAGAGACAGACAGAATGGGCCCTCCAGGGCCTCCAACCATTGCCAATGAACTCCAGATACATGGGCCACCTTGTGCATCGGGCTTACATGGGTCCTGGGCAATTGAACCTGAGTCCCTTGGCCTTGCAGGCAAGCACCTTAACTGCTAAGCCGTGTCTCCAGCCACCCTCTAAATTATCTTCTAAATGAGTAGATTCTCCTGGACAGGTATTCTGCCCAGACGAAGGCTGAGTTCCTAGTAATTCCATCATTTCTGTTGTCACCCCAATCATCACATCTCCATCCAGTTCCTTGGTCATCCCAACCACCACTATTTTCCTCATCTGCAACACCGTCAACTTCTCCAACACCAAACTTCATTAGCATTGTTACCACAGCCATCGCCATAACATCACCTTCCCTGTCCTCACCGCCTTTATCCCCACCATTTACCGTCACCTCTGTATGTAAATAACGTCCCTCTTTTAATAGCTGGCAGCATGCACCCGGTGATTTCAGAGGAGGTAAGTGCATTAGTCAGGGTTCTCTAGGAGAGAATAACGGGTGGAATGACTCTGTTATGAGAGAGGCGTTATCACATCGGTAGGGGCTGGCTAGCCCAGCAAAGGCTGGCTGCATGCTGCCCAGTCCGCAAGGCTGGGTGAATGCCCCAGCGGTCCCAACATGGCACTGAAGTCCTGGAAGATTGCTGTTTTGTGTTGGAAGGATGGGGTGTCAGTGAAGGACAGCGATGGAGGCTGTATCAACGACACAGACGTGCGCCAGCGAGCACGCAGCGTCCATGCTGCCTTTGCTTCTGAGCTTCTTGTACCTGGGCTTCCGGAAGGAGCCGCTCCCTCTGGGGTGGGGGTGGGGACCTTCTCCCCCCAGATAATCCTCCCTGGAAATGCCCCTCCAGGCCTTCTCAGAGCTGTGTCTCTTGAGTTGATTCCTGATCCACTCAAGCTGCTAATCGAGATTAGTCATGACAGTAAGACTGAAAATAAAAATTCTCGTGTGATTCAACTCATAGCTAAAGCCATATGAACACTTTCTAAGGAAAAAGTAAGTGAATATAAAAGGAGCGAGGGGCTGGAGAGATGGCTCAGTGTGGAAGGCACCTTCCAGCAAAGCTGAACGACCCGGTTTTGGTTCCTCAGTACCCTGCGTAAATCCAGACGCACAAGGTGGCGCTTGTGTCTGGAGTTCATTTGCAGCGCTTGGAGGCTCTGGCATGTTCATTCTCTGTCTCTTTCTCTCTCTCTGCTTGCCAATAAAATAAAATGGGCTGGAGAGATGGCTTAGCGGTTAAGCGCTTGCCTGTGAAGCCTAAGGACCCTGGTTCAAGGCTCGATTCCCCAGGACCCATGTAAGCCAGATGCACAAGGTGGTGTATGCATCTGGAGTTCGTCTGTAGTGGCTGGAGGCCCTGATGCTCCCATTCTCTGTCTGCCTCTTTCTCTCTCTGTCTGTCTGTTGCTCTCAAATAAATAAATAAAAATAAACAAATTTAAAATAAGATAACATAAAATATAAAATAACATAAACAAGTGGAATTCTTAGTAGGCAGTGAAGATGAAGAGGCAGTATGTGCAGTGAGAGGTTGGGATGCATAGTTGCTGGGAACCAGTTGATGCTCAGTGAGGTCAAGTGTGGGGCTGACTGAGGCCAGGCGGGGCTGATGCCGAGCAGAGAGTCTTCCCTTCACAGAGGGGAGAACTTGGTTGGCTGCAGATGGCCACCAAACATCACTGGAGTGTCACCATGTTGCTGCCCAGGCCCCTCAGGGGAGTCCACAGATGTCAGCCGAGTATGCAATGAGCTGAAATAACGAGTCTCCTAGACTATTCACTTGGAGACCAAGAATTTAAATTTTGCACCGTTAACCGAGGGATTTAGCAGCCACTGTAAATCAGTTATGTAATTTCAAATGGCTTCTTAGGAGAAACTTGTCACTGGGGACTTCCAGCCTGTTTCCCTCAGACTGCCACTGCTTCAGAAGATGAGGACACTTCTGCTATCATGCAAGTCTGAAGAGCAGCAAACACAGCACAGTCATTTCCCGGACACTGTTGTGATAAGCTTGCAATGTCACCGAAATATTTTCTTTTAATTGTCAGGCAAATAAATGGCCCTAATATATAATGCCTGGAATTAACACGACTGTTTATGATTTGAGCCGCAACCTAGGCTATGTGACTTGGGGCTGGGTTGTTTGGCAGGTGCTTTTTGGAGGGCAGGGCCATGCTTTACGTGCCTGGCATCTATCTCCATGGCCAGCACTCTGAAGAGGGGTGGAAGGAATTAAAAGGAGGGGAACGGAAGAGGAAATCGTGGACATGGCTTCCAGGTGGGAGAGGTTGGATCAGATGTCCTGTCACGGTGAAGGCATGCAGACACCCGTGAAGCACAGTGCTGTGGTCTCGGAGGGCCTGGAAGAAAGTGCCGAACATTAGAAAAACCATATCTGTGGTGTGCTGGGCATGAAAGCCCACGCCTTTGATCCCAGCACTCGGGGGGATCACTGTGAGTTCTAGACCAGCCTCAGCTACACAGTGAGTTCCATGTTAGTCTGAGCTAGAGTGAGAACCTAAAACAAAAACAAAAACAAAAACACCCTGTAGGGCTGGAGAGATGGCTTAGCGGTTAAGCGCTTGCCTGTGAAGCCTAAGGACCCCGGTTCGAGGCTCGATTCCCCAGGTCCCATGTTAGCCAGATGCACAAGGGGGCACACGCGTCTGGAGTTCGTTTGCAGAGGCTGGAAGCCATGGCGCGCCCATTCTCTCTCTCTCCCTCTATCTGTCTTTCTCTCTATGTCTGTCGCTCTCAAATAAATAAATAAAAAATGAACAAAAAAAAATTTAAAAAAACACCCTGTAATAATAGTTTAATGATAAACATAGCCTGTAGTTTGGAAACAAAAACAACATTCTGGGGCGGGGGAGCTGGCTTAGCGGTTAAGGTGCTGGCCTGCAAAGGCTGACAACATGGGTTTGATTGCCCGGTCCTCACGTAAAGCTAGATGCATGAGGTGATGCATGTGTGTAGAGTTTGTTTGCAATGGCTAGACACACTGGTGTACCCGTTCTCTCTCTCTCTCTCTATTTAAAATTCCACAACATGCTGATGGATTCATACATGCTGCTGAAAGGTATGAAGAGAGAGGTAATCAGTGCTCTTGGGAGAGACAGAAAATCCCCTAAGAATGATGTCAGTGGCCTGTCCATATCTCCATCTCTATCTCCAGACAAGGGCTCACATAAAATTGTGGAAATGGCTGTTGAATACATAAAACTACTAGATGTGAATCACGCACATTTCCTCCTCGGGAAGCTTTGAAAAGTTAGTAAGTGAAAAACATCAAGGGAAGATGAGCTGTGTTATCGAAAAAATGAAAAAACAGAAGCAAGAAGTTAGTGTAAACGAGAAGATCTCTTCATATTTGTTTGTTCACTCGAAAGATGCTTAACAGGTCAAGTGCTTGGTACACGAGGGTGAAAATGTGAGTTTGTATACCCAGCACCCATGTAAAAGCTAGGTGCCCCTTATCTCAGTGCTGGGGAGGTAGAGACAGGAATCTCTGAGGCTTGTTGACTGGCTTGTCTTGCCCAAACTAGGGAGCTCTGGATTCATTGTCGCAAAAAAAAAAAAAAAAAGTAATGTCAAGACTAACTGGGGAAGAGACCTGTGTGCCCATGTGTATATGGTCTCTCGGGTGAATGCACAGATACATGGGGTATTTAACACATGCTTACACAAATAACTTTCTAACAACCCACTGATAGTCTTGAAGTGGGAGTCCTAGTTTAGACTGGCCAGGGTCATAGAATTCTTGCCCGAAGTTATGTTGAACCTGAGACCCGAGGAGGGAGGGGTGGGGATGCTCCACGGGAACGGTTAGAAATCCCCAAAGCAAACACAAGTGGATAGCGTGGAGAATCACGAGACAGGGTCGTCATGTTTAAACCTAGACTAGGTTAGAGCCCAGACTTCGTCTAGTCCCGATTCGAAGTGAAAAACGCCAGACATTTGAAATGAAATGAAAAGCCCCCTGGCCCTGTGACCCCAGACCCAAGAGACTCGTTGTTGACAGCTTGGTCCAGAGCCGGCTGTACTATTTAGGGGTGATTGGATCGTGAGGGCACTAACTTCACCAATGAACTCATAGAACTGAATGGGCTATTAGGATCAGAAGCAGTAGGTCACTAGGGGACATGTCTTTGAAGGTAAATCAATCATGTCTACAGCCTCTGCTCCTTCCCCTTCCCACTTTCTGCCTCCTTCCTCCTTTGTTTCCTGTTTTCCATAAGGTAAACACTTTGCCTCTACCATGTCCTTCTTCTTTTTTTTTTTAATCTTATTTTTATTTATTTGAGAGAGAGAAAGAGAAGAGGCAGTGAGAGAGAGAGAGAGAGAATGGCACTCCAGGGCCTCCAGCCACTGCAAACGAACTCCAGATGCATGCGCCCCCTTATGCATCTGGCTTATGCGGGTCCTGGGGAATCGAACCGAGGCCCTTTGGCTTTGCAGGCAAATGCCTTAACCGCTAAGCCATCTCTCCAGCTCCACCATGCCCTTCTGACATGATGTTTCTGACTCACCACAGGCCCCAGAGCAATGTAGCCAGCTGACCATGGATCGAATGCTTTGAAACTATGAGCCCAAATAAACCTTCCAGGCTGGAAAGATGTCCTAGAGGTTAAGGCACTTGCTTGAAAAGCCTAAGGACCCAGGTTCAATAATTCGCCAGAACCCATATAAGCCCGATGCCCACGGCGGCTCATGTGTCTGGAATTTGTTTGCGATGGCTGGAGGCCCTGGCACACCCATTCTCAATCTCTCTCTCTCTGCAACCCCCTCTATCTCTCCCTCTCAAATAACTGAATATAAAGAAAATAAATCTCCCTTAGGTTGTATATCTCAGGCATTTTGGCACATGGCCAAAAGTTGGCTGGCACAGATGCTGAGGCAGTCTAAGGTGAATGTGGCAGCATCGGACTTGCAGTTCACACAGCTTATTGTGGCTGCTGGGTGGAGATTAGAGCAGAAGGAGAAGACTCACCGAGGCATGGGGGAGTCGATGGCTCTGCTTACTGGGGCATGGCAAGGAGGAAAACGGAGGCCAGTGTTGATGCGTATTAGGAGGTCAGTGACAGTGGGTTGGACAGGTCAGGGACTGGGCTGAAGGAAGCGTTAAGTTTACATCTAGACATCTGGGAGAGGTGACCAGAACAAGAGTATATCAGTTCCTATCTCATTTCTGGGACAAAATATCTGGCCTTCAGCAGCATAAGAATGCATAAGGTTTACATCTGACTTACAGTTGTTTTGTTTTTTTTCCAGGTTGGGTTTCACTCTAGCTCAGGCTGACCTGGAATTCACTATGTCGTCTCAGGGTGGCCTCGAACTCACAGTGATCCTCCTACCTCTGCCTCCCGAGTGCTGGGATTAAAGATGTGTGCCACCGCGCCTGGCTGACTTATAGTGTTTTTTTTTTTTGGGGGGGGAAGCCTACCACAGTGGGGAAAACATGGCAGGAGCAGGCAGCTGGCGTCACATCATCACATCAGCGTGGATGGGGCCCTGGGAGGGAGGACAGCGGTCAGGGCTGGGCTGTAACACCTTGAGGCCCCCTCCCAGGGGGCATACTTACTCCAACAAGGCTTGCCCTCCTGAAGGTGCCACCACGTTTCTGAACAGTGCCACCTAAGCTGACATGAGGTTATGGGGGACGCTTTTACATCCCAACTAAGGTAAGGGGAACTACTGAAGAAGAAACAGATTCCCAAGGAAGCGGGATGTCCCAGAGGTGACAGTGCTCTTGAGCGGCGCTGACGTGAGCTCTGGGCTCGTCAGGATCCATCTCGATAACTGTGACCGTGCGGAAGACACAAGAGCGCGACTTGTAGGTGATGGAAACTGAGAAATGTGACCAGACAACCTACGAACAGTCACTTTGTAGACCATATCCGCACGGATTTTCATGGCTGTTGGATACAAACAGGGCTGAGGGGCAAGCTCAGTCAGTAGAATGCTTGCCTTGCAAGCCTGTGAACCTGGGTTTGATCCCCAGAACCCGCATTAAAAAAAAGTCAGAGTGGTGGCATGTGCTTGCAATCCCAGTGCTGGGGACGCAGACACAAAAGGATCCCTGGGGCTTACCCGCCAGCCAGGCTAGCCTAATTGCTGAGCTCCAGGCCAGTGATAGACCCTATCTTTTTTAAAAAAATTTTTTTTTCATTTTTCTTTATTTATTTGAGAGCAACAGACACAGAGAGAGAGGCAGATAGAGAGGGAGAAAGAGAGAGGGAGAGAGAGAATGGACACGCCAGGGCCTGCAAATACACTCCAGACGCGTGCGCCCCCTTGTGCATCTGGCTAACGTGGGTCCTGGGGAATCGAGCCTAGAACCGGGGTCCTTAGGCTTCACAGGCAAGCGCTTAACCGCTGAAGCCATCTCTCCAGCCCGATAGACCCTATCTTAAAGGAGGTGGATGGTGTTTGTGAGGAATGACAATTAAGATTGTCCTTTGGCTTATACACACACACACACACACACACACACACACACATATTTAAAAGTATATAAACACACACTATTCCTGTATCTCTCCCCAGCCCATTCTTCTTCTACAATAGCTTTCAGGAGCTGGGCATGGTGGTGCACATCTTTAATCTCAACACTGAGGAGGCTGAGGTAAGAGGGTAGCTTGAGTTCAATGCTACCCTAGGCTACAGGGTTCCAGGTTAGTCTGGGTTGGAGGAAGTTCCTGTCTCAAAAAGTAGCTCTCGGAGTAGTCCTCTTCCACTATGTTTACCCCACCACGCTCCACCTTGCTTTCAGAAATCAGAATCCCCATGGGTGGTTGTAACCGTTATGTTCTTGTTGCTGGGACAAGGTACCCAATCTGGAGCAGCTTGTGAGAAGAAAGGGTTTATTTCAGGCTTACAGTTTTGAGGGGAAGCCTCATCATGGTGGAGGAAACTGGCTCCCTTCGTCACACATCCACAGCAGAGAGAGCAGCAAGTGTGAGCTAGCTCCCAACATCCACCTTCAGCTGCACACCTCCTCCAGCAAGGCCCTGCCTTCCAAAGACACAGTACCACTTATAGGGGGAAAGGGTCCATTTCAAGCTTTCAGATTCCAGGGGAAGTTTCTTCATGACAGAAGAAGCTGAGTCACCTCATCATACCTCCACAGCAGAGATATGATAGCTAGCGCCCACAAGCGTGAGCTGGCTCCAAACACCTTAGTGCTGCATTTAAGAGCTGCTTCCAGTGACACACCTCCTTCAGCGGGGCTCTGCCTGCTGGACACCAAGTAGGAAGCTTAATCAAAAATACCCGAGGCGAGGGC
This sequence comes from Jaculus jaculus, assembly GCF_020740685.1. Classification (NCBI taxonomy): domain Eukaryota; kingdom Metazoa; phylum Chordata; class Mammalia; order Rodentia; family Dipodidae; genus Jaculus; species Jaculus jaculus. The sequence continues at coordinate 18,808,402 of NC_059116.1, read as the reverse complement.
TGGAGAGATGGCTTAGTGGTTAAAAGGCATTTTCCTGCAAAGCCACAGGACCCAGGACCAGCATCCCAAGACCCATGTAAGCCAGATGTACAAGGGGGCACATGCATCTAGAGTTCATTTGCAATGGCTGGAGGCCCTGGAATGCCCATTCCCTCTCTCTCTGTCTACCTGGCCTAATTTCTGTATCTCTCTCAAATAAATAAATAAATAATAAAATATTTAAAAAAATACTTGAGGCTATGAGGGACATTTACATTCAAACCATCACAACATTTTTTCTGAAACCCATCTTCTGTCACCTCCATCTTTCTACCACAAGCATGTAACTAACTTTCTGAATGGAGTCTAGTATTACTGTACATTCCTTAGATGGCATTAAATCTCAGATATATTTTTTTCTATTGACATCGGCCATGCTGGGCTATCTGTTGCCAAATTTGCACCATCCCTTCCAGCCTTCTTGTACTCTATAGAACCAACTGCAGACACCAGCACACGCTCTTGCACAGCTCCAGGTTAAAGACTGCAGGCCCAGGTGCTCTAGGGAGGCCTGTGAAATGACGGTCACTCCATCATCAGCTTAAGGAAGCAAGGGGTTTAATATTTGGCTTGCAGTTTCAAGGGGAAGTCTATCATGGTAGAGGAAGTGTGGCGGGAGCAACCGCCAGCATCGCGTCATCACATGGACAGGGAGGATGTACTGCAAAAGATAGTAGCAAGCGTAGCTGGTTGTAACACCTCAAGGTCTGCCCCCCCAGTGACACACTTCCTCCAGCTGCTTTCTGGAGGAGCTGTGGCAGAACCCCAAGTTGAAAGTCTACTGGAGCACACCTGCTCTGCCTGCTGCTGCCTGGGGTGAGGGGGGTGTGTATTCCTGCTGCGGTGTTCCCTGCTGTGGCACAGAGAGTGTCCAAGGGCTGTCTGCTTTGCGTAGCTAGGTTCCCACTTCCACCCTCCATCCCCGTGAAAGACTCATGATGTCTGCATGAAGCCGAGAATGCCTAGAGTGGCTTCTGTCTCCCTGAGGCTTCTTGCCACCCTTGAAGTGGTCATTCTTAGTTCACTCATGTATTGCTCTCTTTTCTCCATTTATGTACTGCCCTGGCTTCCAACTGCACTCAGTAACTGGTGGCCCCTTGCCAGTGTCTTATTCTGGAGGGCTGAATGGCCTGCTCAGTGCCTGCTGTGGCCTTGAGGAAACCCTCATTGTTTAAGAATTAAAGAACCGGGTGTGGTGGTGCACACCTTTACTCCCGGCACTCCAGAGGCAGAGGTAGGAGGATCGCTGCAAGTTCAAGGCCACCCTGAGACGACATAGTGAATTCCAGGTCAGCCTGGACTAGAGTAAAACCCTACCTTGAAAACAAAAACAAAAGCAGAATTAAAGAGAAGCATGAATCATGAGTGTTTCTTTGTCTCCATTGTGCTTGTAATTCAGTTATCTGTCTTTCATGCCCGTCAAGCAAATGCTCCTCTTCCTCCCAGTCTCCAGCTCGACGCTCCCGTTAGGATCTTCCTGCTTTCTTTCCCAGGCCTTCTGGGTTTCCTCGTCAGTGCATCCAGATGGGGCTGGTTCCATCATTTGGAAGGTCCAGCACAACCTGCAAAGACAGGGTCCCTCGTTTCAGAAGCAGAAGAAAAGGTATCACTGGAGGCTCAGGTGCTACTCAAGGTACTGGTTCAGGAACTGCTCACACACGCATGGTTGGATACATGTGCCCGCCCAGCTCTCCTGTGGGAACATTCTCCCTCAGGAACCCGTGTGGAGTGGCTGGAGGACTCTGCAGCCATGACTACTAACGATACAGGTGGGGTGTGACTCTGTGAGCCTGTTACCAAAATAATGTCTACAGTAATCAAAAGGTTAGACCAAGTAGTCATTCTGACTCTTCCTCCCTCCCTCTTCCCTTCCCTCTCTTCCATCCACCCGCCCTTCTTTCCTTCCTTTCTCCCTCCCTCCCTTCCATCTCCTCCTTCTCCTCCCTTCTCTTCTCTTCTCCTCTCCTCCTTCCCTCTTTCCTTCCTTCCTTCCTATTGAAATTTCATGTGCCCCTACATGTCTTCAGAAATTGACTTTATTTTTCCCCCATGCAAATGATTCAGTGGCCCGGGCATTAGATCCAGTGAGCAGCCATGTTGGCTCTTCAAGTTTGTTGCCAGGGTCATGGGAGCTCTCTGGGTGGAGAGGGCATGAGAAGTACCATCTTGTTCTGCTGAGGCCCAGGGCTCCCTAGGAGGAAGTAAACCATCCTTTGGGGTGCATATTCTAGCTCTTTGTGTAACAGAGCCTTTCCCAGGCTTATTTTGGCAGTAATAGCAAACCTGTGCCAGTGACTTAAAAGAGTGGGTATTTCTAGTAGCTTGATATGTGGACATTGGTTATACAAGGCCTGCATCCCCGAGGCCTGATGTCCTCATAGAAATGAGGTTAATGGGGCTGGGGAAGTGGCTTAGTGGTTAAGTGCTTGCCTGTGAAGCCTAAGGACCCTGGTTGAAGGCTCATTTCCCCAGGACCCATGTTAGCCTGATGCACAAAGGGGTGCATGCATCTGGAGTTGTTTTGCAGTGGCTGGAGGCCCTGGCATACCCATTCTTTCTCTCTCTCTCTCTCTGCCTCTTTCTCTCTGTCTGTCGCTGTCAAATAAATAAATAAAAATAAACAAAAAAATTAAAAAAAAAAGAAATGAGGTTCATGAAGGAAGTCCTCATACAAGGGGACTATTTGGGAAACGGCTTTTGCATCCATGAGGTGTGAAAGACCCTGTCTACGGGACACTCAGGGACACGGCCGTGAGGCAGGCAGGGCTGGGCTTCTGTCTCATGCCCATTACCCAGACCCTGTGTTCAAGGGGCACAGTCTGTTGGGAACCTCACATTGCCAAGTGCCGGGGAAGTTGCTTGGTGTCACCCAACGAGTAACACAGGCCTTTCTTGCCAAGCGTCGCTGTGGTCTAATTACAGGTCTATGTGGGGGCGGGTGCATCTCACCCCATGTTTATTTTAAGGACACTTCATAGCAGCAAGTCCAGCCTGTCTAATGAAGTACTACCAGTCCAGGCAGGCTTCATGTGTTGCGTTATTTTATTTTATTTTTGTTTATTATTTATTTATTTGAGAGTGACAGAGAGAGAGAGGGGGGGGAGGGAGAGAATGGGCACGCCAGGGCTTCTAGCCACTGCTAATGAACTCCAGACCCATGTGCCCCCTTGTGCATGTGGCTAACGTGGGTCCTGGGGAATCGAGCCTTGAACCAGGGTCCTTAGGCTTCATAGGCAAGTGCTTAACCACTAAGCCATCTCTCCAGCCCATGTTGTCTCATTTTAGATTTAGCAAGCCTAGTCTTTTATTTTATTTTATTTTTTTCAAGTGTTTTATTCATTTACTTTTTTATTTGTAAGTATAGAATGAGAGAGAATGAGAGAGAATGGACATGCCAGAGCCTCTGACTTCTGCAACCAAATTCCAGATGCATGTGACACTCTGCATCTATATATTTAAGTACTAGGGAATTGAACATTGGACAGAAAGCCTAGTCTTTTAAATGAATCTGTGGAGGGGAAAAAAAAATCGAAGGGCGTCAGGTTAGTGTCCTGCCCCCCACTGAGGACGGGCTGGTAAATCCTGGGAATGTGGCTTCCAAAGTCAACCCTTCCACTCCCCTCGCGAGGCCTCACTGCGCAGGATTTCGGGGTTTTGTTCAGGAACAGAGGAGGTGGCTGTGGCCAGTTTTGTTTCACTCTCAGCAAAGAATGAATTGGTTGGTTGATCGGAGAGAGGAAGAAAACTGGTCATGGCCGCTACTGGCCCTGCCGCGGGTGTGTGAGGTCCCCTTCCCTGCCTCCCCTCTTTGTCCTTTTCAGCTTGTGATAGTATCAGGCATCCTTCTGATTCATTGCATGTTTTTTAAATTCCCAATCATTTTTTTCATCTTGTTAGGCTAAACATGCTGTTCTTTTTTTTTTTTTTTTTTTTTTTGGTTTTGTGTGTTATACAATAGTTTCTTTTTTCTCAATTTTATTAAACAATTTCCATGATTATAAAAGATATCCCATGGTAATAACCTCCCTCCCCCCCTTTTCCCCTTTGAAATTCCATTCTCCATCACATCCACTCCCCATCTCATTAAGGCTCTCCTCTATTTGGAGGCCATGATCCTTCCCTCCTCTTATGATGGTCTTGTGTAGGTAGTGTCAGGCACTATGAGGTCATGGATATCGAGGCCAATTTTTTGTCTTGGAGGGAGCACATTGTAAGGAGTCCAACCCTTCCTTTGGCTCTTATATTCTTTCCATCACCTCTTCCGCATTAGACCCTGAGCCTTGGAAGGTGTGATTGAGATGTTACTCGGTACTCCAGTCACTTCTTTCCAGCACCATGATACCTTCTGGGTTGTCCCAAGGTCACTGCCATCTGAAAAGAGAAGATTCTCTATCCAAAGTAAGAGTAGCATTAATATAAGGGTATGAATATTAAGAGAAGTGCTTACTGGGCAGTTTGATAAGCATAGAATATACACTTATCCAGTCATCAGCAGATGTTACAACCCTGGGGCTCATGACTACCCCTTAAACATGCCGTTTTTATTTTGCATTTTAGAATGGATTTACAAAGTAATGGATGTATGTTGATTTTTTTGTTTGTTTTGGATTAGAAAAGACAGTTGAGCAAAAAGAAAAATTAGCATTTTTTTGAAGGCCCTTGATGTAATGATCACCACTGTTAATACTTTGGTAAATATGAATTTAACTAGTTCCTCAGATATTTTATTTATTTCATTATTTGAGAAAGGGCGGGGGAAGAGAGAGAAAGAGAGACAGACAGAGAAAGGCAGATAGAGAAAGACTGGGTGTGCCAAGGCCTCTAGCCACTGTGAATGCGCCACCTTGTGCATCTGGCTTTATGTGGGTCCTGGGGAATCGAACCTGGGTCATTTGACTTTGTAGACAAGTGCCTTAACTGTTAAGCCATCTCTCCAGCACTAACTACCTTCTTATTTGTGGTATATGATATGATCTAGTCTATCATAGGGTATGATAGACTATACTTCCCCAAATGAAGTTACGTATTACATACTCTTGCATTTTTGTGTGTGGGTGTGTGTGTGTATGTATGGGTGCATGTGTGCCCTGGCACACGTGGGGAGGTCAGAAGATAACCTTGAATTGTCTGTGCTCTTCTGCCTTCTTCGAGTCAAGGGCCCTTGCAGCTGCAAATGAATACCAGTTGCCTGAAAGTGAGCCTCAGGTTGTCCTGGCTCCATCTCTCATTGCTGTGGGTACATTGGGATCATAGATGCATGTGCTTCTTTGTCACTGGCTTTACGTGGCTGCTGGGGAGAACTGAACTTGTGTAGGCAGGCTTTAGAAGGAAGCATTTGACTCCTGAGCCATCTTCCCAGCTCCTTGCATGCTCTTTTATAGTCCTGTTTATTTGGCTATATGAATATCTTCCATACTATCTTTAAAATTTTTTTATTTTTATTTTTTTATTTGAGAGAGAGAGAGAATTGGCACACCAGGGCCTCAGCCCCTGCCATCAAACACCAGACTCTTGTGCCACCTAGTGGGCATGTGCAACCTTGCATTTGCCTCACCGTTGTGCATCTGGATAACATGGGATCGGGAGAGTAGAACATAGGACCTTAGGCTTCTCAGGCCTTAGCCACAAAGCCATCTCTCCAGCCCCATGCTACATTTAAAAATATTCTTTCTTATTTATTTACAAGTAGAGAGGAAAGAAGAGAGACGGGCAGGGAGAGTGGACATACCAGGGCCCCCAGTTACTGCAGATGGACTCCAGATGCATGTGCCACCTTGTATATCTGGCTTTTTGTGGGTACTCAGGAATAGAACTGGGATCATTAGGCTCTGTGGGCAAGTGCCTTAACTGCTGAGCCATCTCTCCAGCCCCCCATGCTATTTTTTAATGGACCCAAAACAGCTTGTGCATTTATTATTTACTTAGCCAGTCCTGCCTTGAAGGGCTGGTCAATTCTTTTCTGTTTTCTCACAGCTCCTGTAAGTAGCCCTGCGTGGCTCTGTGTGCACACACTGGGTTCTTTCTGGGCACGAGACAACTGCATGTCAGCAGGTTGGTGTGTTCATTTTTGCTCCCACACCACCAGGGTCTCCCTGCCCATTTCCACCCAGGGCCTGGCTGGCTGGCTTTCTTTCTTTCTTTCCTTCCTCCCTCCCTCCCTCCCTCTCTCTTTCTTTTCTTTTTTGAGTCAGGGTCTCAGTCTAGCCCAGGCTGACCTGCACTCACTCTGTAGCCGAGGCTGTCCTCACAGCCCTGGCAATCCTACAGAGCCTGTTCAGTGCTGGGATTCTGGGTCACCACTCCTAGCTGGCAGCCCTGTTCTTTTAAGAAGGGTTAATGTTGACGGAGTCTCTCAATTATTGTCTAGTTGGCTTTCTTGTTTGAAGCCAAGCGCCTGCGCTTAGAAAACGAAGGCATGGCAATTAGATGCCATGTCAGTGACTGCACATAGTGACCACGAGTGAGTCTATTCTCATGGCCTGAAACACACCATCTCTTGAGATTCACAGAGCCAGGCGCATCCCAGGTGGCACTTCCTCTGTATCTATGAAAGGTCAAAGGCGCACGTGGTCCTGACCACGTCACTGCCGCCCTCCCGTAGTAACGGGACTTTCTGTTCATGCTCGGTTAGTTCCCAGCCAATGCCTTAAGGTTTACGAGATTTTCTTTTCTTTTTTTTTTTTTTTTTCTGCAGGTATTAATGCAAATGATATAGTAGGCATTTGCCCGTACTCAGTAATTTGTTTAGCTCTTTGTGCAGCAGATTTCATTAACTTAAAAAAAAAAAGGTTTATTTGTTTTGACAGGTTTAGGTGTTACCTTTGTCTTGTGCCATGAACCTATCATAACGTACTGTAGTCCCTGCAATTAGCTCGGTGGCAGTAAGACTTTAAAAATGGTTGCTGGATGACTTTTTTTTTTTTGACAATTTGAGGTTCAAGGCAAGTGTTCCCTGTGAACTCTGTGACCTGTGGGATGGACGCTTCTGTGGTAGCCATGAGGGAGAAGCCACGAGAAGCCGATCTTGTCTCCTTACCACACACGGTGATGCAGAGGGCAAGCTTTTCCTCGAGACTAACCCGAGCAGGACAGTGGCAGGGAAAGGCCCTGGCCCTCCTCCGTCTGTCGATGGCACCAGAAGAGACCCCGCTGCGGTCTGACATGGATGAGACACGCCTCTGAAGCCAGATCTGTTCTACATTTTGGCTCAGATTTGGGTTTTTGTTCTTATTGGTGTTTCTAGCAATTACTTGCAGGATGCTCATCACTTTCTGTATTTCTTTTTAAAAATATTTTATTTATTTTTATTTATTTATGAGACAGAGAAAGACACATAGAGAGAACGGGCACACTAGGGTCTCTAGTCCCTGCCAATGAACTTCAGATGCATACGCCACTCTATGCATCTGGCTTACATGGGTTCTGGGGAATCGAACCTGAGTCCTTAGGCTTCTCAGGAAAGTGCCTTAATCACTAAGCTGTCTCTCCACTTTCTTTTTTTGATTTTGTTTTTCAAGGTAGGGTCTTACTCTAGCCCAGGTGGGTGGACCTGAAATTCCCCATGTAGTCTTAGGGTGGCCTTGAACTCACAGCAATCCCCCTACCTCTGCCTCCCAAGTGCTGGGATTAAAGGCATTCTCCACTGTGCCCGGCTCTTCTTCTTTATTTTTTTTTCAATTTTTTATTAATTTGCAAGAGGAGTGGGGAGAACTGGTATACCAGGGTCTCTTGCTACTGAGAACAAACTCCAAACACATGTACCACTTTGTGCAATCTGGCTTTATGTGGGTACTAGGGAATCAAACCTGGGCCATAAGACTTTGCAAGCAGGTGCCTTTAATTGCTCAGCCATGTCTCCAGCTCTGTATTTCTTTTCTTTCTTCCTTCCTTTCTTTCTTTCTTTCTTTTTTTCTTTCTTTCTTCCTTCCTTCCTTCCTTCCTTCCTTCCTTCCTTCCTTCCTTCCTTCCTTCCTTTCTTTCTTTCGTTCTTTCTTTTTCGAGGTAGGGTTTCACTCTAGTCCAGGCTGACCTGGAATTCATGATGTAGTCTCAGGGTGGCCTCGAACTCACAGCAATCCTACCTCTGCCTCCCAAATGCATAAAGGCATGCGCCACAACTGACTTCCAGCTCTGTATTTCTTGACATTTGTGGTGTCATTCTAACTCTAACTAGGATCTTTTCTTCATAGGATAAGGTATCACCAGCAACAACCGCCCTTTCCTTTCTGCCGAGCATTCTGCCCGGTTTCTTGGACTGTTGTGTGATAACTTGACTTTGCCAACACAAATGCTGTGGAGCAGGGTTAACAGCAGCATGAATCCTTTTATTTAAAACAAAGCTGAAGCTTCTTGCTTTGTCAGGCCACTTGGAGGCTTGTTTTACGTCTCTGTGATTGTTAAGTAAAAATAGAGACCATGTTATTGTGTGCATTTGGCAAAACGTCTTACTCACTTAACATGTGTTATAAATAAAAACATTAATAACAGTGCAGTCCAACTAGTAACTATCTTTCTAGACATTTTTTTTTCTTCCACCAAGTTCAAAGCTGGCTTTTCATTCTCTCCTCTTCCCACTTTGCCTTGCTTTTCATGGCATTTTAATGGAGTTATTTTGGTGTAACGCATACTGTTTGTTATGTGCTGTATATGTGATCTTATTTATAACTACTAACGGCCTTCTAAGGATGACTTGGTTATCTTTGCTTTGGGGACCGAGGGATGTGACTGTTGGCATCTGAAGCTAACGGAGTCACTTCTAAGTAACTTAACAAAGGTGGAACAATGAACAAGTGGCAGGAGCAGGATTTGAACCTGGGCTTCCTGCAGCCGAAGGCCGACTGTTCCCGTGGCGACATCGAGCCATCCTAAGGCTCACGGTACAGGGAAGCAGGCTCCTCTGCCTGGTACCTCACCCTTCCTCCACTCCAGAGCTAACGCCTCCAGTGCTTGGAGGTCACAGGCTCCACGTCAAACAGGAATGCTACAGTTTTGGAAATGAAACTCATCGCCGAGACCCTAGGTCTGTCTCATGCATTTTGCCAACGTGTTCTGTGAGAACCCACTTCATACCCAGTGTTCTGTTGCCAGGTATTGAGCAGGTAGGTGACAGAAAAGTGTCCTCACCCTTCACTGAGAAACCCAACTGCACAGAGGGGAAACAGGCTTTTTTTTTTTTTTTTGCCCATGGACAGCTAAACTCAGATGGACAGACAGCCTGTGCTAAGTTCATATGACAATGACAGAGGGACGAAGGTGGCATGGATTCTCCCAGGTCCATCAGGGGCCTCAGCAGAAGTGGCGGATGGCTGGGAATAGCCGAGACGAGAGGCGAAGCAGGACAGAGCTGAGACGGAATGGCGCAGAAGGGGACAGAGGCCCTGTCACATGCTCCAGCTCTTTCCAGCTGGGTCCGTGGCCTTCAGAAAGTCACAGGGCTTGTCTTGACACCCTGTCCTCACAAAGGTGAGTTGAGGACAAGCCAGTGACCGGATGTAGAGCTTCTGTTTCCATTATTGCTAAATGTAGCCAGCTGATGGCTTTTAATAGTTAAGTTTGGAGCACGTCTGTCCATCTCAGACACTGGGCTACACTTTGGGTCATGAGAAAACATTCATAAATTATTTTGAGCGAAGTTTCAGTTTCTAGGACCTTTGAATTTGGTTTGAGCAGTGATCGATTTTTGTAAGGAAACCTCCCCTTAGAAACTTGGGTTCAGTTACGGCTTGAGTTGGGACCTTTGGGCTGGGCCGACACTGAGAATCTTCCACATAAAATAAGACAGAGGGGGCTGGAGGGATGGCTTAGTGGTTTAGGCATTTGCCTGCAAAGCCAAAGGACCCGGGTTCGATTCCCCAGGACCCATGTTAGCCAGATGCACAAGGGGGCACATGTATCTGGAGTTCCTTTGCAGTGGCTGGAAGCCCTGGTGTACCCCAATAAGACAGAGGAGCTCTTGCCAAGTATAATGGTAAAATACAGTACCTAGCTCTTCTCTCCTCTTTTCCTCTCCACTCTTCTCTCTGTTCCCATCCTTCCTATCCTCCCTCCCTACTTCCTTTATTTTTCCCTTCGTTTTATTTTTTATTTTAGAAAGACACACACACACACACACACACACACACACAAAGGGAGAGAGAGAAGAGAGAGAGAGAATTGACACGCCAGAGCCTCAGCCACTGAAGTCGAACTCTGGATACTTGTGCCACCTAGTGGGCACGTGTGACCTTGTGCTTGCCTCACCTTTGTGTGTCTGGCTTATGTGGGATCTGGAGAGTCCAACATGGGTCCTTAGGTTTGGCAGGCAAGTGCCTTAACAGTTAAGCCATCTCTCCAACCCTCCTTTTTCTTTTTAAGCCCAGAATAGCCTGGAACTTGTTTGTTTCTCCAGCCTCAGCCTCCCCGGGGCTGGGATTGCTGGAGTGTTTTCCATGCTTGGTCATACATAGATTTTGCAAACTCAGCATCAGGCCAAGTTTACAAGCAAATTGTCCCTCTGTTCTTTTTTTTTTATTATTTTTTTTATTTTTTTATTTTTATTTATTTGAGAGCGACAGACAGAGAGAAAGACAGATAGAGGGAGAGAGAGAGAATGGGCGCGCCAGGGCCTCCAGCCTCTGCAAACGAACTCCAGACGCGTGCGCCCCCTTATGCATCTGGCTAACGTGGGACCTGGGGAACTGAGCCTCGAACCGGGGTCCTTAGGCTTCACAGGCAAGCGCTTAACCGCTAAGCCATCTCTCCAGCCCTGTCCCTCTGTTCTTGACCATTGTTCCTGCCTGCTGGAGGGAAGCACAGTTCCCACAGTATGCACTGCTGGCCTCAGAAGGAAAATGTTTGGAAGGGTCAGTGGGTATCTTTTAAAGCTATCACACCCCTAAAAGCAGATGACAAGAACGACCTATGATGGAATGGATGGTATGTGAAATAGCCATGACCTGTTTTCCAGTTCAGTACTAGGTCCTTCAGCTGTCCTGCCACCAGGCAGTCCTGACTTCTTAAGCTGGGCTATATTGAAGAAACCCATTTAAATATATATATATATATATATATATATATATATATATATATATGTATATATATATATATATATATATATACATATATATATATATAATTTATATTTTATTTATTTGAGATAGATAGATAGATATAGAAATAGGCGGGGGAGAGAGAGAGAGATAGACAAAGAGAGAGAAAGAGAAAGAATGGGTGTTCCAGGGCCTCAAGACACCACAAATGAACTCCAGATGCATGTTCCACCCTGTACATCTGGCTTATGTGGGTTCTGGGTCCTTTGGCTTTGCAGGCAAAAGCCTTAACTGCTGAGCCATCTCTCCAGCCCAAGAAGCCCAAGAAGGAATGAATTCCTGAAATAACAAGTCACACTCAAAGTCTCCTGTGGTCTCAATATGTATGTGTTTATATTCACAGCAATTTTTGCCACATCGACTTGATCTTGGGCCACATTACTATTTTGTGGATCAGAATAGAGTCAAATGTTTATGAATCTCAGGGGCTTCTCTTGCTACTTGTTTGCTGGGTGGGCCATACAGATGAATGTTACTGACAAAAGAGCCCTCAAGAGCCCAGGAAACAGGGGATGAGCAAGCAGCCAGTGTGTGTGGGGGGGAGCTGGCAGGGAAAGTGTGCCTGCTGGGTGTTCTCATTAGTTGATGCATGGCTCTGAGATTTCTTTCTGATTTAAACAGTTTGCTATTATGGCCACAGATATTTAAATTGATATTTAAACAGATATTTAAATTACAAGATAGCCAGATAATCTATAAACATATACCTGTATTTCTAAGATATTTTATTTAAGTACTTATTTGAGAGAGAGAGAGAGAGAGAGAGAGAGAGAGAATGAATGGATGCACCAGGGCCTCCAGCCACTGCATGTGCCACCTTGTGCATCTGGCTTATGTGGGTCCTAGGGAATCAAACCTGGGTTCTTGGGCTTTGCAAGCAAGTGCCTTACCTGCTAAGCCATCTCTTTAGCCCTGTACCTGTATTTCTAATGATACCCAAAACTAGTTGGCACACTTTAGAGAATCATTCACAGATGGTGGATGTGGAAAAAGCAGAGCTTGCTTGCTTTCTTTCTCTCTCTCTCTCCCTCCCTCCCTCCCTTTCTTCTTTCCCCCCTTCCTTCCTCCCTTTTGTTCCCCTTGTTTTTGTTTTTTGAGGTAGTGTCTTGCTCTAGCCAAGGCTAATCTGGAATTCACTATGTAGTCTCATGCTGGCCTCGAACTCACAGTGATCCCCCTGCCTCTGCCTCCCGGGACTAAGGGCTTCCATGTCCATGCACGTTCTCACTGAGATGGGGGCCGTGAGCTGACAGGGCTCCCAGTCTAGGTCCAAACAAACCAAGGAGCCTCACACTGCTGGGGGCAGTTAGACGTCTTTCCTGGAGCCTGTCCCTGTCACCCCCACAGGGGCAAGGAAGATACCAGCTTGTGGGCTGGAGAGATGGCTTAGCGGTTAAGCGCTTGCCTGTGAAGCCTAAGGACCCCGGTTCGAGGCTCGGTTCCCCAGGTCCCACGTTAGCCAGATGCACAAGGGGGCGCACGCGACTGGAGTTCGTTTGCAGAGGCTGGAAGCCCTGGCGCGCCCATTCTCTCTCTCCCTCTATCTGTCTTTCTCTCTGTGTCTGTCGCTCTCAAATAAATAAATAAATAAATAATTAAAAAAAATATTAAAAAAAAGATACCAGCTTGTACCTGGCGTCATTATCTTCCTAACTTCTTCTCCCTCTCTGTGAACACACTACAGTGCTCAAAAGGGGCAAGGAAAGGGCTGGGGACTTGGCTCAGTGGGTAAGGCGCTCGTCGTGTGAGCATGAGTGGCATCTGGGAGCAGATTCCTAGAACCCACGTGAAGGATGGGTGTGGCAGTGATCCCAGTGCTGGGGAGATGGAGGCAAAAGGATCCTCAGGACTGGCCAACAAGTAAGTCTAGCTGATTTGAGCTCTAGGTTCAATGAGAGATCTTACCTCAAAAAAGAAAAAAAAAAAAAGTAAGGTGGATGGGCTGGAGAGATGGCTCCGCAATTAAGGCGCTTGCCAGGTTCGATTCCCCAGAACCCACATCAACCAGATGCACAAGGGGTTTTGCAATGGCTGGAGGCCCTGAAATGCCCATCAGTGCTCTGTCTCTCTCTTTCTCTCTTTTGCAAGTAAATAAATAATAAAATATGAAAATAAATGGAGAAATGACTCAGAGGTTAAAGGTGCTTTCTTGCAGAGTCTAATGGCCAGGACTTGACTGCCCAGTACCCCTGTACATCCAGATGCACAAAGTATCACATGTGTCTGGAGTTTGTTTGCAGTGGCAGGAGGCCCTGGCACATCCATTCTCTCTGTCTGCTTCTTTCTCTCTCTACCTCTTTCAAATAAATAAATAAAATATTAAAAAATAAAGAGGGCTGGAGAGATGGCTCAGTGGTTAAGCGCTTGCCTGTGAGGCCTAAGGACCCCGGTTCGAGGCTTGATTCTCTAGGATTGACATTAGCCAGATGCACAAAGGGGCGCACACATCTGGAGTTCGTTTGCAGTGGCTGGAAGCCCTGGCACGCCCATTCTTTCTCTCTCTCTCTATCTGCCTCTTTCTCTCTCTGTCACGCTCAAAGAAATAAATAAAAATGAACAAAAAATTAAGGAAAAAAGATTTGCCAGGCATGGTGGTGCACGCCGGGAGGCAGAGGTAGGAGGATCGCTGTGAGTTCGAGGCCACCCTGAGACTACTGAGTGAATTCCAGGTCAGCCCGGGCTAGAGTGAGACCCTACCTAGAAAAACCAAAAATAAATAAATGATTACATAAAAATAAAAAAAGCTTGGAGACAAAAGAAAAGAAGGATGGACAGGGCAGGCCGGTCAGCCTTACAGCAGAACACAATACTGTGGACTTTGCACCCTCAGGCGGCTGGGGTTCTGAGTGTGCGCTCAGAGGCAGCAGTGACAGAAGGCACGCGCGTGAGCCTGCAGGAGAATGCAGTCGTGCACACCTCGGAGCGCTGTGGAGACCCGTCGACACTTGTGAAATGCTCAGCTCTATGCCCAGCTGTGAACAGTGACATCTGGTTGTTAACGACAGTCAGAGCAGCGAGTCGGTGGCGTCCCCTGGCCTGTGGCTGCGCACCCGCGCTGCACGCTCTCTCTGCTCGTGACATGGTATTCTTTGCTGTCGCCCTTCTTGGTAGGAACCCACAAAGCCTGAAAGCCCACCCTGTCTCATTTCTACCCTCTGTCGGACAGATGGGGGTCCCATGCCTAGCTGGCTCATGAACTACGGGAAACATTTTTGTCCCCCTGCCACCAACCACAAAGACACTTCTGCTCCCTTGTACATGTCCCACGAAAGTGTAGTTTGCCTTTGGTGCCATTTCAGGGGTTTGACAGGCAATGCTTAAGTATGCTTCTAGAAAGCCTGTCCCTATAGCTCCTTAGCCCCTGTTTAACTGGCAATGAGGGAATTTGTCCTTCAACACTGTGGTTTGAGTATTCCCTAAATTTTTTTTTTAAATTTACTTATTTTTTTTTTATTAGATATAGAGCTATTTTGTTTGTAAACAACACACGTTGGTACCTAACTTTCCCTCCTCCCTGCCCCTTTTCTGAAGAGGTCTTCCTGGTTGGGGATGCAGGTCAACCCCATGGGGATTGTGGGTCATGCATTATGGGTAGGGAAGAGGCAACGTCTCTGTGCAAAAATGTCACAACTTGTGGCTCTAACAATCTTGCTGCCCCCTCTCCCACTAAAGTCTCTGAGCCATGATGGAAGCATTTTTAGTCTCACTTAGGAGCCTCTGGATCTCTGCTTTGGTGGGTGTTGAGTGTCCTCACTGTCTGTCTCCTTCACCCTTGCGCTGATGTCAGATTCCCTAAGAAAGCGGCTCTCTTGCTCATTTCCCCAATTCCCCTGTGGTATCACCTGGGCCGGGGGTGGAGTGCATTAGGTCTCTTATCTCCTCAGGTCCAGCTCCCCTCTGAAAAAGAGAAGCAGATTCTCTAACAGAGAATGAAGTCAGCACTGGTTAAATGGGATAACCATTACTAATTTAGAGAGAATTAGAAGGGTGTAGACCCTCTTATAGTCTAATGTTATTGGGAGCTTGACAATAGAAAGCAGAATCATTATCTGGATATGATTCTGATTAGTTTCCCAGTTACAGATATGGGTTCCTTTCCACTGAGTGGATCTGTGAGCCAATCCAAAAGCAGTTGATTACCCACCATGGCTGTGTGCCACTATTGCACTTGTGTGAGCATCACGTCAGGTTGTTTGCTTCTGAGTCGCTTAGACTTTGAATTGCTTGGACAGATGTTGGCTACTTTCCCCCACTTGCTCATGTAGCGCCTTCCATCACTAGATGGGCTAATTGTCTGGGGACCGGCTCTCCTCTGGATTCCAACCAGGTCTCTCCATGGTCTGTGCCAACAGCATTTGGTGTCTTCAGCAGTAGGGTCTTACCATTCACCTCTGGTGGGTCATCAATATTCCCTAAAGATTTATTCTAGGGGATGAAGGAAATTTTGTGTGGTGGGAAAGGGGGAGGACACTGCCTGAAGAAAGCTGATACAGGGCTGGAGAGATGGCTTAGTAGTTAAGGTGCTCCCTGTGAAGCCTAAGGACCTAGGTTTGATTCCCCAAGACCCAGATAATCCAGATGCACAAGGTGGTGCGTGCATCCGGGGTTAATATGTAGTGGCTGGAGGCCCTGGTGCACCCATTCTCTCTATTTACCTCTCTCTCAAATAAGTAAATAAATACAATACTCAAAAAAGAATTTTTTAAAAGCAAAGATACAGCCATGATAGCCAGCAACAAATGACTGTAAATTATTCAGGCAGAAGAAACACTATGTTCCTATTATCTGGTACCAGGAGCCCTGAGATGGAGCTGGCCCAATGCCACCCACAGAAAGAGCCAGCGATGGACCCACTGTCTTCTCTCCTTCAGCCGAGGCAGAATGTGCTCTTATTTCTTTTATTGTCATTCTTTTGTATTTAATATACAAGAATTTGACAAAGTGCTACAGTATAATCATCTAATAATATCCATTTTACCCCATAAAATTATTATATCCAGTCTTAAAATGTTAAATATGCCACTATTAGAAGACAGTAACATAAAACTCAGTTTATAATATTAAAAATCGTAACATGACACAATGCTATCAATCACCCTCCCTGATAATATTAAACTTTCCTCCCTTTCCTTTAATTTTGCAATTTTTTTTTTTGTGTGTGTGTAACGAATGGAGATGAAGGCAGCGGACTTTGCTTTGCAATCTCGTGGCAGTGAGTGGCGGGGAAGCAAGCGATGCCGGGATGGCAAAACAAATCACAGGAACCTGGAAGGTTTCACATGATCCGGATTTGAAATCTGCACATAATCGGCACGGGACAGACGGCAGTGGCCCAGCCCAGTAGCTAAGCACCTTCGCATTGGGCCGCTCAGGAACGAACGGAGAGAATTTGGAAACCGCTCAAGTTCAATTGCACTTCTTGGAAGGAATTCCTCTTTGAACGGATTGGTTTTCTCTTGGTGGGTTTGTTCAACTCTGAATATTTTACACTAAAGCCCGAGAAGACTGTCAAATTTGAAGTCACTTCTTTTTTTAAAATAAGCACGCAACATAGTGTAACATAAATGACCGTCTCCCTCTGAGTTGTCCCCTGGCAAAAATGTTTTCCTGTGATTGTTGGAAATGACTCAGTAGGCTTATCCATTGCAATCTTAAGAAAATGGAATTGTAAACATTGCCCCGTTCATTTTGCTAATAAGCAAAGGAATATCACTTAAAAATTGTTTTTGTTTATTTATTTGAGAGCAACAGACAGAGAGAGAGGCAGAGAGAGAGAAAGAGAATGGGCGCACCAGGGCCTCCAGCCACTGCAAACGAACTCCAGATGTGTGCGCCCCTTTGTGCATCTGGCTTACGTGGGGTCCTTAGGCTTCACAGGCAAGTATTTAACTGCTAAGCCATCTCTCCAGGCCCATACCTAGCTTTTTAAAAGTGGGGTTCTGAAAATTCAAGCTCAGGTCCTCATGATTTTAAAGCAACTACTTTGCCAATCTGGCTCTCTTCCCACCTTCTGAGATTTTGTGTCTGAGGACAGCGCCATGGGCGGGCTTAGCAGTCTTCCTCTGGAGAGAAGAAGAGTTTTCGCAAGCTAGAGCAGAAGCTGAGGGATGGAATCTCGGGGGGCGGGGGGGCAACCTCACAGGGGACGTGGTGGTAGGAACTCGCTGGGCTGTGAAGAGGGGCGCAGGGGACCTGGCAAGGTGTTGCGGATTCAGGTACAGTGACATGTGCAGTGGAATCGGGGACCTATCATTGTGTTAGGGGTATTAGCAGCATAGTATAAGAACCACTTCAGGGGTTCAGTTGGTAAAGTGCTTGCTTTGCAAGCATGAGGGCCTGAGTTTGGTCCCCAATGCTTATGCGAAGATGCTGGGCATGGTGGCATGCATCTGTCATCTCAGATCTGGGGAACTCTAGGCTGAGAGACCCTGTCTAAAAGAAGGTGGACAGCGTTTATGAAGATAACACCCGAGATTGTCCTTGGCTTCCACATGCTATCACACACACATACATTTATGTACACATACAACATGTGCACACACACCCCCATCGACATGTAAGCATTTATAAAAGCAACTACACAGCCTGGGATAGAGTGAGACCCTACTTTGAAAACAAAAAACAAAACAAAACAAAAAAGCAACTACAGCCGGGCGTGGTGGCGCACACCTTTAATCCCAGCACTTGGGAGGCAGAGGCAGGAGGATCGCCATGAGTTCGAGGCCACCCTGAGACTGCATAGTGAATTCCAAGTCAGCCTGAGCTAGAGTGAGACCCTACCTTGGAGCCCCCCCCCCAAATTAAATGAAATAAAAATAATAAAATAAAAAATTAGGGCTGGAGAGATGGCTTAGCAGTTAAGCACTTGCCTGTGAAGCCTAATGGACTCCAGTTCGAGGCTCAATTCCCCAGGACCCACGTTATCCAGATGCACAAGGGGGCGCACGCATCTGGAGTTCGTTTGCAGTGGCTGGAAGCCCTGGTGCACCCATTCCCTCTCTCTCTGTCACTCTCAAATAAAGAAATAAAAATGACAAAAAAAAAAAATTAAATAAGAAAAGCAACTACTTTTTGGTTCTGTTTTTGTCAGACTTTCTGGGTCCAGTGTCTGGTCACAGCATTTGTGAGGCTCTTTACCATTCCCAAACTGATTGATCACACATTCACTGGGTTCTTACCCCTGATGCCTGGGCAGGAGTGACCTGAGTGGTCACTTCCCAGCAGGACTGATTAATCTTGTGGAGACACAAGTGTGTAGCCTTCTCTCCATTTCTTGCCCAGATTCCTTGGGATTGGTGACATTCCATTAAAAGAAGACCATCTGACAGTGGGTTAGCTGTCTGTGGCCTCTGAGAAAGCCAAGTCAAGATGATACGGGAATTTAATTTTTGAGAGCTACAGAGTCTTTCTCTACTCTTGGGTGGGCAATAACTCAGGAGTTAGGGAGACAGAAAACTCAATGGTCACCCCAAACTTCCACGGAGTTAGAGGTTCCTATCTTGGGAATTTGAAGAATGATATCTAAAGACTAGAGGATAAGGTTCAGAAAGATTTTTTTTTTTTTTTTTTTTTTTTTTTTGGTTTTTCGAGGTAGAGTCTCACTCTGGTCCAGGCTGACCTGGAATTAACTCTGTCATCTCAGGGTGGCCTTGAACTCATGGTGATCCTCCTACCTCTGCCTCCCGAGTGCTGGGATTAAAGGCGTGCGCCACCACGCCCGGCTTCAGAAAGATTTTATTAGAGATAGGATTTAAGAAGACAAAGGGAAGCTGGGTGTGACGGTGCACGGCTTTAATCCCAGTACTCAGGAGGCAGAGGTAAGAGGATCATGGTGAGTTCGAGGCCACCCTGAGTCTACATAGTGAATTCCAGGCCAGCCTGGGCTAGAGTGAAACCCTATCTCGAAAAACACACACACAAACAAAGAAAATGAAGGAAGGTAGAGCCCTTGCCCAGGGAGGCAAGAAGGGGTTTGAGAAGGCCCCGTTGAGACTCAGGTTGGGGACTTGTATGAGAGCCCTATGGATGGGCCGCTACTCTAGTCAGTCATGAAGGTAGGTGTCTTTCCAGAAATCTTAATTCCCCAGGAAGGGCCTTTTTGGAAGGGGGTGGAAGGACTCCCTGAGGAAGTCAGGCCCTTGTGATGTTTGTGTCATTTTTAAAGTATAATGGCCTATGGTTTTCCCTTACAGGCCCACAGACAATTCCTGCATTTAGGCAAGAGAAAGCTATTCACTGTGGGGTTCTGTTACCTTAAGCTGCCTAGACACTTTGTACCTCCTCTCCTTTAGAGGGGCCAGCGTGGACGCTAAGGACCACAACCTCTCCCCGTGCAGCTTGCATAATAACCACCGAGGCTCAGAATTCAATTTGGGCATAAAAATTATATTCATGACTCTCTTTGTGCATTTTATGGGCTATTCAGGCTTAAAGGTGAGGTATTTCATGGGATTCTCAAAGGACCATTTTATATCTTCCGTGCACAAAAGGAAGGGACAAAAAATATTCATAGAATGACTGCATTTATATTAATAGTTCTGTACTTTCAGGTGGTTTCTTTCTTTCTGGACATGGGTGGTGTTTTTAGATGGAGAAGAGGTCTGTTGAGGAAAGGGGATATCTGGGTACAATAACGTCACCGTGGATGTTAGTGTGCTTAGAGTGTAGTGTATATAGAATGAAGATCAGCCTCCTTCCTGCTATAGCTTTCCTCACTGACCCCCACATTCAGAAGCACGTTCATTTACATGTATATTTTCGGCAGAGGCTTCCTCTAACCCAGGCTGATCTGGAATTCATAGTCCATGTGGGCCTTGAACTCATGGGATCCTCTCAGCCCCCTGAGTGCTATGATTATAGGCCCAAGCCACCATGCCTGGCTTTATTTACACTTGGTTTTTAAAAACCTATTCACTGAATGTTAACAAGACAATTAAAATATTTTCTTTATTTTCTTTTTTTTTCTTTCTTTTTTTTTTTTTTTGGTTTTTCGAGGTAGGGTCTCACCCTGGTCCAGGCTGACCTGGAATTAACTATGTAGTCTCAGGGTGGCCTTGAACTCATGGTGATCCTCCTACCTCTGCCTCCCGAGTGCTGGGATTAAAGACGTGCGCCACCACGCCCGGCTTATTTTATTTATTTTCAAGTAGAGAGAGAGAGAGAGAGAGAGAGAGAGAGAGAGAGAGACAGGAGACAGCTGGAAATAGATGATAGATAGACAGACAGACAGACAGATAGATAGATAGACAGACAGAAGAGAGAATGGGCCCACCAGGGTTTCCAGCCACTTCACATTGAACTCCAGATGCCTATGCCACTTTGTGCATCTGCTGTTATACGGGTATTGGGGAATTGAACCCAAGTCGTTAGGTTTTGCAGGCAAACACCTTAAGCATGGACCCATTTCTCTAGCCCAAGACAATTCTTATGTAAGCATGTCTTTTTCCCATAGGAATTCAGGCATGGTGTTTGAGTGGGACTATTTTGTATAAGTGATAAAGTATTGGTCTAAAATGTAAGTTTGTAGGTGCAGAATTCCTTCCAGAACACTCGGCCAAAAGCAATACCCAGCCACTGCCAAACCATCTCAACGTGTGAAGAAGGGTCACACGTGGCTGTGTTTTCTGCCGGAAATACACTTGTATCTGTTTGTGAAGCTGCCAGGAATCCGTCAAGCCGATATTGCCAAATATTCCCACGGAAGAGGAGGATGTATGCTCATAAAACTTCCTGGGACTCATTTATCTCTGTGATGAGAAAGGGGCTGCTCAGGACAAAGCTTTCGTTTCCGGATTGAACTTGTTTCCTAGTCGTTCCCACCGCTGCCCTGGCCGATGTGTGAAGAAAATACCCCTCCCCTTCTGGAGTTAGCCACAAGCCCCATTGCCATCCCCCCCAGCCCTCCCCCACCACCCAGATGCCACCCGGCATGTTGAGCTGGCTCTGTCACATTGGCGGGCCCGCCACTAAGAACTCAACTGCTTGTGAAGAGACTGTGAGTGGACTCCAGGTCCCCCTCTCGTTTCCCATGAAAGGGACAGGGAGATAGTCGGCCCATGGCAGCCAGGAGCAGCTGCAGAGGCATCTGAGCCAAGGCTGTCTCTGTTGTGCAAGAGGACACCCTGGCCTCCAAGCGCCCTGACCACGCGTCCTTCCCCGTGCTCCCTCCTGGCACCCTCCCAGCCCTGCCTCGAGGCCCCGAAGCATGCTGCTGCCTTCTCTGACCTTCGGCACTTTGCCCGAGTGGGTGCAGGCCTTCATGAGTGGAGGGAGGGCCAGTTTGTTTCTGCAGAAATGGGACAGAAGCTTGTCTTCACTCAAGCCAACTGTTAGAAGTTCACTTGTACATGCGAGGAAGCAAAATGACACGTGTGTGTTGTTGGACTTGCAAGGGGGGTTGAGCTTCAGATGACATGCCTCCAAGCCATGTTTAGGCCCTGAGCACAGACCGCTGGATGTAGATACTTCAAGGCAAGAGTGCTGTTTGGTTTTTATTTTTATTTTATTATTTATTTTGTTTTTTCGAGGTAAGGTCTCACTGTAGCCCAGGCTGACCTGGAATTCACTATGGAGTCTCAGGGTGGCCTCAAAGTCACAGCTATCCTCCTACCTCTGTCTCCCAAGTGCTGGGATTAAAGACGTGCACCACCACGCCTGGCTTGGATTTATTTTTATTGTTTAAATTTATTTATTAGAGAGAGAAGAAGAAGAGGCAGAGAGAGAGAAAGAGAGATTGGGTGCTCCAGGGCCTCCTGCCACAGTTAACGAACTCCCGATGCATGCACCACCTTGTGCATCTGGCTTACGTAGGTCCTGGGGAATTGAGTCTGGGTCCTCTCTCTTTGCAGGCAAACGCCTTAACCGCTAAACCATTGCTGTAGCCCGAGAATTCTATTTCTTGAGGGCCCCCAGCACCCTCTTTCCCCTTGGACAGTTTGCCAATAACCTGTTCTGGGAAGGCCCGTTGAGTTTCTGGAAGACAAATGTGCTCAGTGGTCATAAAAACCAGCTGCTGCTGATGCTGCTGTGAAAGTGAGAACAAGGTCCTGGTACCTTGATTGTAGTTTGCTCCTTGGCCAGATATTTATCATTATTATTCTTTGCATTATATATATACATATATACATATACATATATATATATAATGCAAATATATATATATATTTTATTTCACTGTGGCAGATGCTGTGGTTCCCCACAGTCATAAAAGTTTGCCGTGGGGTGGAGAGTCTCAAACAGGGCCTAATTATCAGGGTATTTGTGGCTTTGGATTGTTCAGTAGGCCCAAGCAGACCACAGCTAAATAATAAAATGGACATGGCCAGTTTGTTCCAATGACACAACAAGCTTTTACCTTGTGATTTCTCAATTAGCACTGGATACGGCCTGTGCTGTCTGAGGCCACATTAGGCTGTCTCGGGCTGGTTCTTCAGAACAAGATAGCCTTCAAGGCAAGGGGCCCCTCTCTGTTGCAGTTACCTTTCTGTGGCTTGGATCCGAAGTGGCTTATGGGAGGAAAGGGTTTGTTTCAGGCTCACAGATTGCACGGGAAGTTTCATCACAGTGGAAGCAGCTGGTTCACGTTGTCACCCGTCCATAGTAGAGAGACACACCCAACAGACAAACAGCAGGAACAGCCAGGACTCAAGCTGGCTCTCTTTCTACACACCTAGTATGGCTGGCCTGAAGAATGACGCTCCTCCTTCTCCAGGGCTGTTGGCTGGAGACTTAAATAGGAGGTTTAATCTTAACCCAAAATACCCCAGGCTGGGCGTGGTGGTGCACGCCTTTAACCCCAGCACTCGGGAGGCAGAGGTAGGAGGATAATTGTGAGTTTGAGGCCACCCTGAGACTGCATAGTGAATTCCAGGTCAGCTTGGGCTACAGTGAGACCCTACCTTGAAAAGACCAAAAAAAAAAAAAAAAAAGAAAAAAAAAGGTTCCTGAGGGCTGGAGAGATGGCTTAGTGGTTAAGGCACTTCGCTATGAAGCCTAAGGACCCAGGTTCGATTCCCCAGTACCCGTCTAAGTTAGATGCACAAGGTGGTGCACACATCTGGAGTTCATTTGCAGTGACTAGAGGCCCTGGTGCTTCCATTCTCTCTCTGTCTGTCTTTCTCTCTCTCACACACAAGTAAATAAATAAAATTCTTAAAAAAAAAAAACAAAACAGAAGAAATGTTAGGTGGCCAAGTGGAGTCAGGTCTCAGTCTCGGAAGAAGAAAGGAGAGAAATAGCAGTAAGCTTGTCAGTATGCCTATACTTGGAAGTAGGTACAAATGGATGTGCATTGTGAGTTTTTTTCTGTCACAGCCACCTTTGAACGTCCCTGTTTCCAACCTCTCTGGGTTGGTCTACCCTGTTATTTTCACACAGGGAGAGTAGATTCTCACATTCATGATTCAGGGCAGAGCACACAGTTTAAAACCATAAAATTCACTAATATAAGCCATTTCTTCACTAGGCACCTTTCCTAACCAAATGTATTTTGAACGACGTTTCAAGATTCCAGCTGGGAGTGAGGCTATGGAGCAGGGAATCCTTTTTGAGATGCGATGTTACACTGGCCATGAGCATCTCCAGCATCCCCGGGAGGAGACCGGGTTTTAGAAGCAGATAACAATAACACAGCTGTCTTCAAAACCCAGTGAAGCTGCAGCATGAGATTAAGAGAGATTTGTAAACCTTGTTGGTGAAAAAGTATAGCATTTTTTTTTCTTTTTTGGTCTAAGTGACGCCGGAATTCCAATAAGAACACAGTACGATTCCTAGCATCCCTCTGCTGCAGCCCATGGGCATCTTTTCTTGGTTAAGTTTTACTTTCTAGCAATCGCACTGGAATGGAGTTGATGGATCATTGAGCCACTGCTTAGTGATGAAGTATGGTCCTCTCCGACAGTCATGACCAAATCAACAAGCTGGCATACGATTCAATACAGTCGCCTTAGCTAGTGGCATCACATAATTTGGCCAATTAAGAAAAGCAAGTGTATATTGATCATGTAAATGCAAATAAAAGATGCTGTCTTCTTGTTGGCAATCAAAAACTGTCCATGATTGGTGGTCTCTTCCTATAAGGTGGTGATGTAATGACTCGGTGATATTCTTAAAACTTCCAGTAAATTTCCATCATTTCAAATCCTACTGAGACCATTAAATCAACACTGATTCGGACATGAATATTTCTCTTATCCAGAGGCGAATAAATGGGATCAGACGGTCAAGGTAGTTCGAGTAAGTGGCAACTATTAATTTTATTTGAAAAGACCTCCCACGATTGATGTGGCTGGTTTGCAAAGCTGGTCCATCTCCAAAGGGTTAACTGGTGTCCGCTAATGGAAACCCTAACACAAGACAAAGTGATGTAGTTTAATGCACCCTGCTTTGAATTCAGAGTTCATGTGTAGTCTAGACTAAAGGCCAGATGAATTTACAGCACTTCCTGTATTCCCATAGATGGTCATTTCTACCAAAGTATATATGAATATGACACTAGTCACAAGGTCTGGAATTCTAAATGCCATGAAAGCTTATGACCAGGAGCCTTGTTAATATGTGAGTGATGGACCAGATAGATGCTCTTTTCAAAGATACTTTATTTATTTGAGAGAGAAGGACAGAGGGAGGGGGAGAGAGAGAGAAAAAAAGAAAGAGAAAGAGAGAGAGAATGGGCACACCAGGGCCTCTAGCAACTGTGAACAAACTCTAGATGCATGCGCCACCTTATGCATCTGGCTTTTCATGATATTGGGACATGGAACCTGGGTCCTTAGGATTTGCAGGCAAGCGCCTTAATCACCAAGCCAGTTCTCCAGCCCCAACAGATGCTTTTTTTTTTTTTAATTTATTTGAGAGCGAGAGACACAGAGAGAAAGACAGAGGGAGAGAGAGAGAATGGGCACGCCAGGGCTTCCAGCCTCTGCAAACGAACTCCAGACGTGTGCGCCCCCTTGTGCATCTGGCTAACGTGGGACCTGGGGAACCGAGCCTCGAACCGGGGTCCTTAGGCTTCACAGGCAAGCGCTTAACCGCTAAGCCATCTCTTTAGCCCAACAGATGCTTTTTGAATGAGAGTGAACATGGGGTATTTTTGCATGAACAATAACCTGTAATGAATGTCCCTTGATTTCCTGCGCCCCACCACCACATACTGCAGTAATGAAGGGGAGGGGAGCATTCTCCACAGCTGGTGTCAGTTATACCTTAGGAGACCATGTTTTCCCTTCCATGGCAGGATGACGCAGGCATGTCCGTGTGCACACCCCTCCCTACCCACACGCAATGAAGCACACGTCTTGGCTCTGCAATGGAATGGCTGTGCTATGCTGACACCTGGGAGATTTTGCAGCTGTGCATTTGTACATGTTCTGTTCACATGTCCCTTTTCTTCCATACATCTAAGCCTGCCTCTGTATCCTTGTGTGTGTGTATTATGTATGTATGTGATTTTTTTGTGTGCTGCATGTACAAGGTGTGTCATATGCACCTGTATGTAGATGCCCACACCCTGTGTGCATGCGTGCAGAGGCCGGAGGAGAACATTGGGTGTCTTTTATCGCTCGTGCATGTAATTCTTTGAGATGGAGTCTCTTCCTCAACCTGAATCTGCTGTTTGTCAGTAAGTTCCAACAATTCTCTCCTCTCCATCCCCATGGACTGAGGTTACAGACACATGTGACCATATCCAGCTTTCTCTGCACATGCTGGAGAGTCAGATTTGTCAGTCTCTGGACTCAGAGTCCCCCATGCTTATGATGCACCAAGCACCTTAGCCACTGAGCCATCTTCCCAGCCTGGTATGCTCTGTTGATGCTGAAATTGTCCACTCTTCAAGCTGCTCTTGAACTTGTTAAAGCAGAGTGTTGCTTGAGATTAAATGGCCTTCTATTATTTAGACAATGACCTGAATGGTTTTTCTTGCCTGAAAATTGTCCCTCCAGGCATTGTGCATCTATTTGGGAAAGAATGTATGAAAGATGGCAGTGGTGGGGGTACTGTGGGATGTGGAGGCCTTCTGGATGTAAATGGTGGCCTCAGATCTTGGGAAAACCAGGCTGTCAGGATCCATGGAATTCTACCTTCCAAATCTTGAAGATCCTTAGGTAAGCAGTTCTATGCCAGCCTGTGAGACTCTTGGCTATTGGATCCCATCAGCCCTGACCCTGACTGTAGTAATCTCCAGAGTCTGCCTGAACACTCCCCTACCCACCCCCTCCCCCCACACCACCAGGGATCACCTATCTGCAATGTCAACCTCACCCACCAGCTATTCTGTGAGAATTTTTGCTGCCAGTCCCCTGTGAGATAAAGTCTCATCTCCTTCTCCAAACCAAAACATCATTAATAATAATGGCATTAGCTGCTTTGTATACAAATCTCTGAACTTCCCAGGGAGACTCGGGGTCCAGCTGGGTAGGAACAGGTGTCTTTCTCTCCAAATGCCACCTGCTGGCCTGCTCTGCTTCCTACCTGCTAATGAGTGGATAATGAAGATGTGGCCCATTTATACAATGGAGTTCTACTCAGTGGTAAAAAAAATGAAATTAGGAAAATAGATGGATCTGTAAAGGATTGTACTTAGTGAGATAACTGAGGCCCAGAAAGCCAAACATCACATGTTCTTTCTTATATGTGGATCCTAGCTACAAATGATTGGATTTCTATGTGAGTGGAACAAAACTCAGTAGCTGAGGGCAGTAATCTAGAAAGGGGATATAAAGGGAGGGAGGGGGGATTTAATAGGATGGGTGTGTGTGTGTGTGTGTGTGTGTGTGTGTGTGTGTGTGTGTAGAAGAACAGATTAATGGGGTGAAAAGGCCTAAGTGAGGTCAGGGGAAGAGTTTGAATAAAGGAAAGGTGGAGGGAGGGCTAATCAAAATCTAAGAGGATATAAATAAGTCATAGGGAAACCTACTGTTTTGGACAATGGAACACTTAGGAGCCATAGGTTGTTATTAGAAAATTTTCAGTGCCAGGGATGGAATACCTTCCAGTGATTTGTTGGCCAGGGAGGTCCCTGATTCCCCTAAAACATTATAGGCCATTGCTGAGGCCCCTGGTTTCCCACCAGGAATAGATGGTAAGACCCTATTGCCGAAGCCGCCACATACTTGGGCTGCAAGGTCACTGAGAAATCTTGCTGGAGCTGAGCTAATAACCTCCTCCATGTAGATCAGCTGACAGAAAGCTGGATGAAGCCATTCTGCCTGCAGTTCAATGGGAGAGAGAGAAATCACCAGTGGAGATACTCAACAGTGGACACTGCAAGCCTTAAGTTTGGCCAGCCAGGCCAAATGAGCCTATTGGGTGCAATAGTGGCACATCTGTCATGGTGAAAACCAACTGCCCTCTGATTGGACTGGAGGTCAGCTCCATGGGAAGGAATACATCCCTGATGCTAAAAACCTATATCAGGGGTATTCATGAGCCCTAGGGCTGTAATGTCTGCTGGTGTCTGGCTCAATGTATATAGTAGGCTCACCAAATTGTCCCATAAACACTTCTCTTAATGTTTGTACCTATATATTAATGCTACTCTCACTTTTGGTTAGAGAAGTTTCTCTTTTCAAATGGTGGTGACCTTGGGATGACTCAGAAGCCACCATGGTGCTGAGAAGAAGTGACAGAGGAATGCTCAGCATTGAAACATCTCTATCACATCTTCCAAGGCTTAGAGTCCATTGTTTGAAAGGTGGTGGAAAGAATGTAAGAGCCAAAGGAAGGGTAGGACTCCTTACAAGGCACTCTTCCAGACACAAAATAAAGCCTGGATATCCATGACCTCACAGTGCCTGACACTATCTACACAAGACCATCATAATAGGAGGAAGAGATGATGACATTAAAACAAAAGAGAGACTGATTAAGAGGGGGAAGGGGTATGATGGAGAGTGGCATTTCAAAGGGGAAAGTGGGGGTAGGGAGAACATTACCATGGATTATTGTCTATAATTATGGAAGTTGTCAATAAAGAAATAAACAAAAAACAAAACTCATTGGTCATTTTCTTTTTTTAAAAAAATATTTATTTATTTATTTATTTATTTTTGAGAGCGACAGACACAGAGAGAAAGACAGATAGAGGGAGAGAGAGAGAATGGGCGCGCCAGGGTCTCCAGCCTCTGCAAACGAACTCCAGATGCGTGCGCCCCCTTGTGCATCTGGCTAACGTGGGACCTGGGGAACTGAGCCTTGAACCGGGGTCCTTAGGCTTCACAGGCAAGCGCTTAACCGCTAAGCCATCTCTCCAGCCCCTCTTCGGTCATTTTCAAACGCAAAACAAGTGTGGGCCATATTTATAAAGTACGTCTCATGGCTCTGTGGCTCAGTCTCCATCTCTAAATGCCACCAAACCGGATGCCAGCATCGACTCAAACAAATTCACTTATGGCTCTGATCAGCCTGGCTTGTTGATAGCCACTGTGAGAACATTGCGTACTAGGTATTTGAGACGAGGGATTGTGTTATCCCAACTAGAGTCTGTGATGGACTCCAGTGATTACCCAATCATCATTGTTATAGCAGACAGGTGCCTTCATGGAGTGGGGACAGGCTCCATGATGTCCCCGTGTTGACCGGGCTTCTGTTGGACCTCTCATGATAGACATAATCCCACAGAACACTAGCTTCCCAGTCTCCAAAGAGTAACCCATCTGCTGTGGAGGACAGTGGGAAACATTGAGTCAAGCATTGGCAGAAGGGCTGTGACTCTTGGGCAGAAATGAACCCTTGGAGCAGTGCAAAACTCACAGATCCTATGCTTGTAGGGACCATTGCATCATGCAACACTGTCCACCAAGGAGCCAAGGATGGGAAGGCCCAAGCCTCTTGTTCCTTCCAGGTCTCAGGTACTGGTAATAGCACCTAAGCATGTCTATAGTGCCATCTACCTGGGCATGACATGCTGCTGAGTCAGTGGCTCTTTGTCACCACCCCAAAGTGGCTCCGTCTCTGCCGGGGGCCACACACTCCCATAGGGTCCCTTTCCCCCAATTCTACCGAAGTCAGGTGTGGGCCAGCTTGAGGACAGCACTGTTACCTGTGGTCACTTCCTATATCAAAGGCTGGGTCAGTTAGGACTCAGTGACAGCAAGAGCCCTGGAGGCTCTAATCACATGTGGCTCCGCACAGGGGTTGGGATGCTGCCGAGCCATGGGGTGCTAAGACACAGATACGGGCTGGATCCTAAGACCACAGACAAGGACTGTCTAGCAGAGGACCTTGGCCACGAGCAGGAAGCTTGCCCCTTATCTCCAGGGTAACACTCTCAGGCCATGTCTTCAGAGCATAAAGTCACTGAATGGATTTGTCCTGGAGGCCATACTGTCTTAACCAGGCCCAGGGAACACAGAACAGCTCTCTGGACCAGTAGCTCCAGAGCCCTGCAGACCCGCAAAAGCCTGTACCTGTGAGACTGACACGGCCCATAGACTCTTGTCCTGCTGACATTGTACCTCAGGGCTCTTTGGGGAAAGTGGTCGGCGTGACAAAGGCTTCGTTTCAATAGGAGCACTGTTTGTTTTGGAGTAGTTATCTATCTCTCATCAATCATATGTCTATTTTATATATGTGTCCCTATGTGAGTGCACATTCATGGGCGTGCGTGTCTACATGGAGGCCAGAGATCAACTTCAGGGACTTCCTCAGTCACCCTCCACCTTATTCTTTGAGACAGGGTCACTTTCTGAACCAGGAGGCCACTCGTTATGGAAGAATAGCTTGCCAGCGAGGCCAGCACACCCCAGAGACCCTCCTGGACTCTGCATTCCCAGTTCTGGAATTCTAGGCACATGCCATCCCACTTGCTATTACATGGGTGTTGGGAATTAAATCTAGGTCTTTGTGCTTCCGTGAGAAGCATTTTACCTGCTGAGCCATCTCACAGCTGTGAGCATGCTGAAATACATGCTGTGGCAGTCCTACAGGACTGGTCACAGTGTACATGTGCACACACACACACACACACATGCAAAACACACATGTATGCCCCAACTGTATTGCTATCTACCCAAAAGTCCAGGGGAGACTAGTGTTCAGTCTATCAGATGATGCTGCATCCTGCGAGCATCCCGGAATGGACACCGAGCCAGTCATCCTACAGGATGGGTCACAACATACATGACATGCCGGTGGGCCTGCTTCCCACCAGTGTGATGTCTGGACACCAACCCTCCATTGGTCTGATCACTCCCCTGAGGAGTGTGTCTTCAAGGTCGAAGCTCCTGTTCAAGGGTCTGGGCTAAGAAAGGAGATGTGTGGGAGATGGTGTGAATGTGTGTGTGTGTGTGTGTGTGTGTGTGTGTGTGTAGTGAATTCATCCATCCATACAGGAGCAAATCTTCCCCAAGGGTAAAATGCTGCATTCCAGGTAGCATTTTGGCTTGGGATGAACTGAAATTCAAAGCCAACTGAGACTGAGACAGGTACATGGGTTTACACTGAAGTGCTCGTCTCATGGGTAGGCGAGGTCTCAAGAAGACAGTGGAAGGCAGATTTTGATGATAGCCTTGTAGGAAGTCTGAGTGAGACCCAGGGCTCCAGCATGGATAGGAATAGGTCATACATGGCACCCGAGCTAGGTATTCTGAGGAACTCTTTATTTTTTAAAAAATATTTTAATTTTCTTTATTTATTTGAGAGAGAGAGAGAGAGAGAGAGAGCATGGGCATGCTAGGGCCTCCAGCCACTGCAAACAAACTTCAGATGCGTACACCCCTCTTGTGCAACTGGCTTATGTAGGTCCTGGAGAATTGAACCTGGGTCCTTTGGCTTTGCTGGCAAGTGCCTTAACCACTAAGCAATTTCTCCAGCCCAGACACCCCCCGCCCAAAGTCTCCATCCTATAGTTCTAGCAGTTTTTTGGATACCTCTATGTTTGGTGTTGAATTGGGGACTTATTCTCTAAGCTAACCTTGCCTTCTTTGCCCACCATCCACTTGATAGTACCTTATTCCAGGAGACCTACTTCTCCCCACTGGTCTAAAGGGCTGCCTTGTGGTTCTGTCAGAAGACCCAAGGGCCAGATGCTGTGAGTTGTGAGCATGTGGTAGTTTGAATGTATGTCCCCCATAGACTCAGGGCTGTTTTTTTTTTCAAGGTAGGGTCTCACTCTAGCACAGGCTGACCTGGAATTCATTATGTAGTCTCATGGTGGCCTTGAACTCTTGGCGATCCTCCTACCTCTCGATTACTGGGATTAAAGGTATGTGCCACCATGCCTGGCTCAGGTATTTTTTAAAAAATTTAATATAATTTATTTATTTATTTAGAGAGATTGAGAGACAGAAAGTGAGAGAGAGAGAGGAGAAGAGAATTGGCACACCAGGGCCTCAGCCACTGCAATGGACTGCCACACGCTTGCATCACCTAGTGGGCATGTGTGACCTTGTGCTTGCTTCACCTCTGTGTGTCTGGCTAATGTGGGCTCTGGAGAATAGAACATGGGTCCTTAGGCTTTGCAGGTGAGGGCCTTAACTGCTAAGCCATCTCCTCAGCCCAAGGTATTTTATTTAAAGCTTGTAACTTGGGTCTCCAGCTGCCTGGCTGGAGAAGGTGTCACTGGGGCCGGATCACTGGGGTCCAGCTCTAGGGGGGGATTTGGGGACAGATCTGATTTCTAGCCCGAAGATGTGCACAGAGGTTTGAACTTGCTCCTGCTTGCCCTAGGTTTGTGGTTGCTGCTTTTGCTGTCGCTGGTTGATGGTGGTTGTTTTCTCTCTGCTTGGATCTTTGAAAGGGAGCCAAGTTCTTCCGCCATTAACGAAGCTTCCCTGGATCTGTAAGCTTCCTCCCCTAAACTGTGCCTGGCTGGGATGTTCATCCCAGCAAGGTGAAAA
Organism: Jaculus jaculus; assembly: GCF_020740685.1. NCBI lineage: Eukaryota > Metazoa > Chordata > Mammalia > Rodentia > Dipodidae > Jaculus > Jaculus jaculus. Next base: position 18,776,442 of record NC_059116.1, on the reverse strand, counting down.
CTGTCTACAACACAGCTTGTGCCATCGTGAGACTAGGGAGCTTGTGGCCTCCCTTGGCTTGGCTCGATTTCAGTGATGTCTGCTCCGTGTTGTCCTCAGGGTAACCCACTTCCTCATGTCACATTTATGCTTTTGCGTCTGGGGAGTGACAGGCTTACCTTTCAATGGAGGGGTTTATTTCTGCCCGTTTATCTCAGCAGAGACACTATCTAGCCTCCAAGATGTAGACTCCATTAAACAAGCTACTTTCCCCCTGCACCTCTCTGTTTATTTGAAGTTTAGTTTTTGATTCTGAGGGATCTCTACAGTGTTTCCCAGCGTGGGCTCATGGGGTGGGACGGAAAGCAAACATCAATAGTACAAAGGCCATGGCTCTATGACCATCTTGTTGACACTAAACAAGATATTGCAGTGTAAATATTAGCCCAACGTTATTCTCTTTAAAGCCCCCTGGTCCCAGCCTTATTTCTTCCTTTTTGAAGCAATGGATTTAAAAATCATAAGGAACAGAAGGGAAGGCGGCTCCTTCAGTCACGGCTGGGGTAACAGAGGGATCATGACGTGATCCTTTCTCTGTTTTAGCAGTGACTTCTCTGTTAAATATTTGGGTGAAAGACTAAAAGTCACATTGGCTTTACTTAATCTGCACACATGTCCGTAGGGAGATGGGCTTATGCAGAACGTGGTGCCACCATGCCTTGAACCACATTTAGATTTCATGGGCACTTAAAAGATCCTCTGGCCTGGCTGGCACCTAACCAAGCATCCAAAATTAACCTCTTCTCCTCCTTAAGCCAGAGGGCAGATCACTCACAGGAGTGGGGAAATCACCATTTCATCAAAATCATACTAAGAAAGTATTTTTTTTATTTTTATTTATTTGAGAGCAACAGACACAGAGAGAAAGACAGATAGAGGGAGAGAGAGAGAATGGGCGCGCCAGGGCTTCCAGCCACTGCAAACGAACTCCAGACGCGTGCGCCCCCTCGTGCATCTGGCTAACGTGGGACCTGGGGAACCGAGCCTTGAACCGGGGTCCTTAGGCTTCACAGGCAAGCGCTTAACCGCTGAGCCATCTCTCCAGCCCTTGTGTTTATTTTTCTCGTTGCCGTGAGAAAAGCGATTTAGGGAAGTTGACAGCAGCTTAAGGGAGGAAAGATTGATTCGGGTTCACAGCTGCAGGCCATCATAGCATGGCAGAACAGGAGCATCCAAGGTGTCAAGACCACCTGGCAGTGGGCTAGTCCCATGCCCGGGAAGCAGATAGAACAGGCTGACGCCAGATGCAGGTGCCACCTTCAGAGCCCTCCTGCTCCCCCTCAGTGACTCGGCCTGCCAGCCAGGCCGCATCTCCTGAAGACTCCACAGCCCCCCCCCCCCACAGCTCCACCAGTGGGGGAGACCACTTCTTAAAGCACCAGCCCGTGGGGGACATTTCTCATTCACATTCTAATATCTCTTTTATTTCCTGAAGCCTGTGGGGTGGTGCTTCTCCTACCCAGACTGCCCTTCCTCGCTGAGTTCCTTCTCTCTGGACTCACCATCACAGGCACCCACAGGGAACTTTTACTGATCTCCTAGGTGCTTCTGGAGCCAATCAAGTTGGCACTTAATATTCACCATCTAATTTTATTATGTTTCCCCTGTCCCTCCTTTCTTTCAAACATTCATATAGTAAATTTTCTTGTAACTAGCAGGAGACACAGAGCTCTCAGCTTTGTATTTCTCCCTTCAGTGCTCTCTTCCCTCGACTCACGTCTACTTAGCCTTGTTATTGGATTGCAGTTACCTTCATGTTGCTGGGATGAAACACCCGACCAAAAACAATGCGTGGGAAGAAAGGATTTCTTTTGGCTGACAGTCTCCAGAGGAAGTCTGTTCGTGGTGAGGAAGCCTAGCCTGAGCAGGAGTCTGATGCAAATTTGGATAGAGGAGGCTGGAGAAATGGCTTAGTGGTTAAGGCTCTTGCCTGCAAAGCCAAAGGACCCGGGTTCGATTCCCCATGTCCCACCCCATGTAAGCCAGATGCACAAGGTGGCGCATGCCTCTGGAGTTTATTTGCAGTGGCTAGAGGCCTATTCTCTTTCTGTTTTTCTCTCCCCCTGCCTATTTCTCTCTCTCTCTCAAATAAATAAGAAAAATACAATATTAAAAAAAATGGATAGGGCTGGAGAGATGGCTTAGCAGCTAAGCACTTGCCTGTGAAGCCTAAGGACCCCGGTTTGAGGCTTGGTTCCCCAGGACCCACATTAGCCAGATGCACAAGGGGGCACATGCATCTGGAGCTTGTTTGCAGTGGCTGGAAGCCCTGGCGCCCATTCTCTCTCTCTCTGTGTCTCGCTCTCTCTCTGTGTCTGTCACTCTCAAATAAATAAATAAAAATAAACAAACAAAAAATTTAAAAAATAAGAAAAATAAAAAAGTAGACAGTCTATCTACTGGGGTTGGAGATGGGCTAATTGACTCCAAAGCCTTCCCCCACTCTGCACATCTCCTCCAGCAAGGTTTCACCTTCCAAACTGCCATCAGCTGGTGGGGGGGGGGGCAAGTATTCACGACACAAGAGGCCATGGGGGAACATCTCATGTAAGACGCCACTGGCTGGAAGATGTCAAGTATACGGGCAAAATACTGAATGAGTCAGTTAGAAAGAAAATTGACCTAGGTTGTTAAAGGATTATCCAAACTGTTCTCCAGAACCAGCAGCAAACTAATCGGCTCAGAGATGGGAAAGGTCCGCTGAGCATGCGTGGGCCTCTGGTCAAATGAGCATCTAAGTGGCAAAATAACCCCTGATTGAGAATGATTGCCTTAAGTCAAGGGGAAAAAAATGACAAGTCTAACATGAGCCAGGAGAGAAATTCTTTTTTTTTCTTAAAATATTTTTAAAAATTTATTTGTAAGCAGAGAGAGAGATAGAGAGAAGAGATACACACACAGAGAATGGGTGCACCAGACCTCCAGCTGTTGCAAATGAACTCCAGATGCGTGTGGCACTTTGTGCATCTGTCTTTATTTTGGTACTAGGTAATCGAACCCAGGTGGTTAGGTTTTGCAGGCATGTGCCTTAGCCTCTGAGCCATCTCTCCAGAGGAATGTTGTTATTTTTTTTTTTGAAGTAGGGTCTCGCTTTAACCCAGGCTGACCTGGAATTCACTATGTAGTCTCAGGGTGGCCTTGAACTCACAGCGATCCCCTTACCTCTGCCTCCTGAGTGATGGGATTAAAGTTGTGTGCCACCATGCCTGGCAAAACTCATAGGCTTTAGCGATCCTTCTGCCTTGGCTTTCCTCACCAAGACTTAAAATTGTTTTTTAATTTATATTTATTTAAGAGAGAGAGAGAGAGAGAGGGAGAGAGAGAGAGAGAGAGAGAGAATGTACATGCCAGGACCCCAGCAACTGCAAACAAACTCTAGTCGCTTGCGCCACCTCATGCATCTGGATTACATGGGTCCTGAGGAATTGAACCTAGGTCCTTTGGCTTTGCAGGCAAGCACCTTACCTGCTAAGCCATCTCACTAGCTTTCTTTTGGTTTTTGAGGTAGGATTTTACTCTAGCCCAGGCTAACCTGAAATTAGTCTCAGGATGGCTTAATACTCACAGTAATCCTCCTGCCTCTGCCTCCTGAGTGTTGGGTTTAAAGGTGTATGCTACTACCCCTGGCTCCAGAGGAATTTTTAAAAAAATATTTTTATTTCTTTATGAAGTGGGGAGAGAATGGTCAGAAGAGGGCCTACAGTCACTGCAAATGAACTCCAGACACATGTGTTACTTTGTGCACCTGGCTTTACATGGGTACTGATGAATTGAACCAGGGCTATCAGGCTTTGCAAGCAAGTGCCTTTAACTGCTGAGCCATCTCTCCAGCCCAGAATTGTTGTTGTTGTTGTTTAGCTAATGTATTAGAATAAAGAAAAAAAGTTGAGCAGAGACAGAAGACCTCTGGCAGACCCACTGTGACACATTCCATGACCAATACATACACCAGTACTGTCAGCTGTTGAGAACTTTTGTGAGAAATGGGTTAGGAAAGCTGAGCAGGTGTCACCGTGCTGGGGAATAGACAAAAAGGTCAAAACCATACAGCTGTGTGCTTAAGAAAAGGGGAGAAAAGACAGGCATCCAGGAATGATGCTGGTGAGACTGGAGGCTCCTCAAAGATGTCCATGTGCTTAAGAATATGTCTAGAACCTAATAAGTTGCTTTTTTTATTTTACAGATGTGACTGGAGTTAAGGACTACCAAATGGAGAGTGCATCCTGGATTTTTTTTCCAGGTGGGTCCACTGCAACCACAGTGTCCTTGAGAAGGTCAAGGATTATAGCTGTGGGGCCACTCTAATCAAAGACCCCCGAGAGGTGTGAAGGGACTCAGGCCAGCAGCCAGAAGGGAAATGAAGACAGATGTAGAAGATGCAGAGCTGAGGCTCCTCACTGCGGCCACAGGTGGGGCCTCCAGCTCAGGAGTGTGGTGGTTGTGCAAACTGAGCAAGGCCAGGGAAACACCTAACCAGGGTCAAGATGAACACCGTCCCACTTGAGCTTGACTTTATTTACTTATGTGAGAGAGAGGGAGAGAATGGGTGCTCCGGGGTCTCCAGTCACTGCAAACAAACTCCAGATGCGTTTGCCAACTTGTGCATCTGGCTAATGTGGGTCCTGGGGAATCGATCCTTTGCAGGCAAGCTCCTTAACTGCTAAGCCATCTCTCCAGCCCAAAGCTTGATTTTAGATCTATCACACACACACTGTAGGCTTGATAGTCAGGCTATAAGGTGGTAAGTTTGTGTAGTGACTTGTTACAGTGACATTGGGACAATACATAGCTCCTCCATAAAAAAGGAAGAGGGGAAGCCGGGCATAGTGGCACATGCCTTTAATCCCAGCACTCGGGAGGCAGAGGTAGGAGGATTGCTGTGAGTTCGAGGCCACCCTGAGACTCCATAGTGAATTCCAGGTCAGCCTGGGCTAGAGGGAGACCCTACCTCGAAAAAAACAAAAAACAGGAAGAGGAGCACAGGGAGGTGGCTCTGCATGTAAGCTGCTTGCCGTGTAGGCATGAGAATTGGAGTTTAATCCCCAATACCCATGCAAAAACCTGGCATGCTAGTACATGACTGTAATCCCAGTATTGGGGTGGCAGAGACAGGAGGACCCTGGAGGCATGCTGGCTAGGTAGTCCAGCTGAATCAGTGAGCCCCAGATTCAGTAAGATTATCTCAAGGAAACAAGGGTGAGCTGGGTGTGGTGGCACATACCTTTAATCTCAGTACCAGGGAGGTAGAAGTAGGAGGATGGCTGTGGGTTCGAGGCCATCCTGAGACTACAGGGTGAATTCCAGATCAACCTGAGATAGAGTGAGACCCTAACTCAAAAAACAAAACAACAACGACAAAAAAGGTGGAGAGTGACTGAGGAAAACACACCTCATATGATGTTTCCACATGCACACGTATGCAACTGCAACCACATACGCATATAGGCCACCCCCACACACATGCATGCATGGAAAAAAATAAGTAAATCAAACAAAAGTATAGAATCCTGGCATAGTTATCAAAATCAACTGTTTCAAATTGTGGAGAAAACCAAAGACCTGCAACAACTATTATAGAAAAACTATAGAGGCTTTTTTTTACTATGGGTTTGGGTTTTTATTATTATTTATTTTGAGAGGGAGAGAAAGAAAGAAGGAGAGAAAAAGGGAGGGAGGGAGGGAGGGAGAGAGAGAATGGGGGGGGTGGGAATGGGCATGCCAGGGCCTTCGAGACGCATGTGCCCCCTTGTGCACATGTGTGACATTGCATGCTTGCATCACTGGCTACATGGGACCTGGAAATTCAAAGATGAGTTTGTAGGCTTCACAGCAAGCACCTTAACCGCTAAGTCTCTCCAGCCCAATTTAGGGGTATTTTAATGTATCTTCTTCCTTTTTCCAATTCTCTTACAATTTGATATGAGGATGTGTATTCATGTGTGAATATAGGTGTGCATGTGCCACAGTGAGTACTGTGTGTGTGTGTGTGTGTGTGTGTGTGTGTGTGTGTGTGTGTGTAGATCAGAGGACAACTTTGAGATCCATTCTCAGCTTCCACCCCGAGGCAAGGTCTCTTGTTTATCACTCCACTGTGAAGCTTCCAGGAAATTCTATCTCCATATGCCTTCTCACTGTGAGCACACCAGGATTACAGAATTCCACCACAACTTCTGGCTTTTATGTGGGGCTTGCAGATCCAAATTCAGGAACGTTCCTGTGGAAACTATAGTTTTTTTTATTTTTTAATTTTTCAAATATTTTATTTATTTGACAGAGAGAGAGAGAGAGAGAGAGAGAGAGAGAGAGAGAGAGAGAGAGGGGAAGAGGCAGGTAAAGAGAAAGAAAGAATGGGTGTGTCAGGACCTCCAGCCACTGCAAAATGAACTCCAGACACATGTGCCCCCTTGTGCATCTGGCTTACGTGGGTCCTGGGGAATCGAACCAGGGTCTTTTGGCTTTGCAGGCAAATGCCTTCAAAACTAAGCCATTTCCCCAGCCTGGAAACTATAGTTTTGTAGTCACCAAAGTAGACCAGACGGGTTTGGAATGGCTCTGAAAGTCCCAGCCCCACTTGTGATGGTTCATCTTCACTGTCAGCTCGACTGGGTTTAGAGTCACCATGGACCAGGTAGCTCTAGGTTTATCTGTGAGGTGTTCCATTAGAATCCCCCTGGAGGTGAGAAGACGTACCCTGAATGCAGCAGCACCCTTCCCGCAGCCGAGGCCCTGGCGCGAATAAAAAGGAGAAAGTTAACCGGGGGCTGGCATTCATCTCTCTCCACTTTCTGACTGAAGATACAATGGGACCAGTTGCTTTGTGTTTCAGCCATTTCACACGTGGCCTTCCAGCCATGGTGGGCTGTGTCCCTCCTAAACCGTGAGTCAAAATAGATTCTTCTTTCTGCAGTTCCTTCTGCCAGGCATTTTGTCATGACGATGACGGAAGTATCTGGCATGCTTGCCTTGTGCCTCCCAGCTCCTTAGCATGGCCCCTTTCAGCGGGTTGTCATCATTGCACGTGACTTGGAGCTCACACAGCAGGAAGCTTATTTATTTATTTATTTTTTTGCTTTTCACTCTAGTCCAGGCTGACCTGGAATTCACTCTGTAGTCTCAGGGTGGCCTCGAACTCACGGTGATCCTCCTACCTCTGCCTCCCGAGTGCTGGGATTAAAGGCATGCGCCACCACGCCCGGTTTGGCAGGAAGATTTCTGCCATCACCCGTAACTGCTTAATATCACAGTTGGCAGGTACCACATGTGCAAAAAGATCCTGACCAAAAATTCCCAAAGGAACCTCTGGGAAAGGGCGTGTCCACAGGAGCCATCGGTAAATGCTGATGTGGGCTGGAGAGATGGCTTAGTGCTTAAAGCACTTGCCTGTGAAGCCTAAGGATCCAGTTCGATTCCCCAGCATTTGGGCATAGCAAAGAAATAGTCAACCAATACAAGATTTAAACCGGGCAAACATCAAACTCTATAGTTCTAAGTCCAACAAGTCTAGTGAGTGATCTCCAAGATTGATAATTCTAAACAACAACACATCTCTGGAGTTCCAATTCTGCCCCTCAAGCTCCAGGAGGCGTTAATTCCCAAATCTCCATCAGCTGGGAACCTAGGATCCAGAACACCTAAGTTTATGGGGGACACCTGACTCAAACCATCACATTTGGCATTCTCCTGTGGCCTCCACACGTGTGCCCACAGGCATGTGTGTCTGCACCACCCATGCAAACAACACACACCCAAGCAACACACTCCACATGCACAAGAATTTGAATGCATTCAGAAGAACAGAATGGAAGTGAGCAAAATAAAGACAAGAGCGTCACATTGAATGTCCCAAAACTGCCGAGGGAAGATGTAGGGAGACACTGAAGGTCTGTGGAGTGACAATGGGAAATCCAATATCCGAAATGTGAGGATTCCACCCAAATTGATCCATTCTTCAAAATTCCACGTTTATAAAAAAAGATTTTAAAAACCCTACATATGTACATCGTGGTACAAAATACCTAGAATATTCACAAATTTTGAGTGACAAGAAGGACATTGGAAGACATTCACTTACACTTTTCAAAACTTTCTAAAGAGCTTACAGTTTCCAATGAAGCAGGAGCGTGGCACGCAGCTAGAACTATGAATTAGGGAGCGAATACTTCCTTCTCAGAACTAAGTCTGTGCTTATAGTTCATTTATTTAAGGGAAATGTGTTGGAAAAATTGGATTCTGGATGCAACAGAACTTAAACCCTCCTTTGAATGCATCCACAAAAATAAAATGAAACAGGGAAAAATTTAAAACAAAACATTTAAAAATCCTCAACACATGATGTGTCCATACAAAGTTTCTATTTAATAAAAAAATCCTCCAGAGTTATATACAGGCAAAGATTCTTGAGAAGTAACACCAGAAACATAGCCCATAAAAGAAAACTCAGTTAAAGGGCTGGAGAGATGGCTTGGTGGTTAAAGGCACTTGTTTTTTAAAGCCTGATGGCCCAGGTTTGATTCCCCGGTAAGCACTTGGAGCCAGATGCACAAAGTGGCTCATGAATTTGAATTTGGAGTTCCATTTTCAGTGGCAGGAGGCCCTGGTATGCCCATCTCTCTCTCTCTCCTTGACTGCAAATAAATAATAAATAAAATAATGAACAAAAGCTGGCCGTGGTGGGGCACACCTTTAATCCCATCACTTGGGAGGCAGAGGTAGGAGGCTTGCTGTGAGTTTGAAGCCACCCTGAGGCTACATAGTGAATTCCAGGTCAGCCTGGGCCAGAGTGAGACCCTACCTAAAAAGAAAAATAAAAGCTGATGACAAACTAGGTCTCATCACAGGGCAAAACTTTTACTTCAAAAATGTCATGGCCACAAACAAAGAAGCCAAGCATAGATATAGAGAAAATACACTGGAAGGAAAAAAGTAAAACTGTGTTTACATACACAGTCATACTTTATATCTGTTCTAACTGTGTGTGTGTGTGTGTGTGTGTGTGTGTGTGTGTGTGTGTGTGTGCCTGTGTGGGAAGAGGGCTTGGGGCTTTCTGTATGCAAGATCTAGCTAGGTCTGGTATCATGTACCTTTAATCTCAGCACTCATGAATGTGAGCCACCCTGAGGCTACATAGTGAATTCCAGGTCATTCTGGGCTAGAGTGAAACCGTACCTCAATAAACCAAAAAACAGAAAAAACTGGGCAAAATTTTATCTTTTGTACATAAACACAATTTTATTTGTCCATTCGAATATATTTTTATTAAAACATATCTGATAAAGGACTTGTATACAGAATTTACAAACTTTAAAAAATTATTTATTTGTAAGCAGAGAGAGATAGGGGAGAGAGAGAGAGGAGAGAGGGAGAGAGAGAGAGAGAGAGAGAGAGAGAGAGGGGAGAGGGAGATAACAGGTGCACCAGGGCCTTCAGCCACTGCAAACGGATTCCAGATGCACATGCCCCTTTGTGCTTCTTGCTTTATGTGGGTACTAGGGAATTGGACCTGGATTGTTAGACTTTGCAGGCAAGTGTCTTAACCACTGAGCAATCTTTCCAGCCCCCCCCACCGACATCTTTTAAAATACAGTAAGATAAACAATCTAATCAAAAAATGAACAAAGAAATGTACGTGGAAAGGTGCTCAATATGCAGCCATTAGAGGGATGCAAAGTACCGTGTACCATGCCCATTCTAGACGGCCAGAATGGCTCTAACCAGGGAGACAGACAGTGGCACGTGCTGGCAAGGCTGTGGAGAGATCGAGCTCTCAGACATCGCTCTAGGGAGTGCGAGGCGGGCAAGCTGCTTTGGGAACTTAGAAGACAACAAAAGTGAGCATGCAGCTGTCATACACGTCAGCAGCTCCGTTCACTAGTAGGTATCATTCACCCTAGAGAAACGAGTTATGTGTGCGCACAAACGCTCTGGATGTCAATGACCGCGGCGGTTTATTTCTGATGGCTCCAAGTGGGAAGCCATCTGAGTGTCTGTCACCTAAAAGAAGTGAACAAGCTGGGCAGAGTGGTGCATGTGTGTAATCCCAGCAACCTAGGAAGAGGGGGGGATTTATTCTGGATCACAGTCTGAAGGGGCACAGTTCATCATGGCTGAGGGAGGCATGGTGGCTGGAGCGTGAGGTGGCTGGTCACATGCGTCCGCAGTCAGGAAGCAGAGCGGGATGGATGCTGGTGCTCAGCTCAGCTCACGTTTCTTCTTTTAATTAATTAATTTTTGGTTTTTCTGAGGTAGGGTCTCGCTCTAGCTCAGGCTGACCTGGAATTCATTCTGTAGTCCTAGGGTGGCCTCAAACTTATGGCCATCTTCCTACCTCTGCCTCCTGAGTGCGCCACCATGCCCGGCTTTCTTTTTTCTTTTATTATTATTTACTTTGGAACCCTAACCATGGGACTGTGGTACCCACATTTGGGAAGGGGGGGGGTCTTCCCATAGACACATGCAGAAGGGCTTCTCCATCCAGTCAGGTCAGCAGTGAGTATTGACCAGCGCAGGATGTACCAGCAATCTGCATTGCACCTCTCTGAGTTACTGGCTTTAAGCAAGGACGTCTATTTATACATGGACACATTCAGGGAGGACTTTATTATCAGAACGACATATAAAAGAGAGAACATCGCAGAAGCCATGTCCTTCCCACTCCTGCTTGCTTGGTGTCTGGCACTGTCATAGTGACCTTCAGATCCTGCGTTAGTGCATCTGAGGGGATCCAAGGAAGATGATGAGCCCACAGCTGCGTCCCTGCAGGGTAGATTCTCCTGTTTTTATATTTTTATTTCAATGCCTTCCCCACGGTGATCCCATATTTGCTGTGCCGATAGTTTGAGTTCCAAATAAAATACGCCACATGCATTAAGTCAGAGGAAATTCTCCTTGTTCCCAATGTTTATTATTGTTACTATTGTTGGTTTTCTTTCTGGTGCCGGATTGGTTCAATTATCTTCAAATTTAGCTTTGACTGAGATGCTTGTGATGGAAAAAAAAAATACATGTAAGATTTAAGTGACTCTGTGGACCTTGTTGTCCACGACAATATATATGTATTTTCTTCTTTTAAAAGTTTTTATTTTATGCAAAAAAATTTTTTTTTTGTTCTCAGTTCTAATGTTGAATTTACTTCACTTTCAAAACATTTCTGTCTACACATTTTGCTCCTTCTTGGGCCAAACTTACTGATGTTGAAGTGGCATTTTCTTTCCCCTTCCCCTCCTGCAGAACTCGTCATGTGGAGAGATGCTAATGAGATCTGACTGGAGAAGGGTGCACAGGTGTATTATTGCAGCTCAGATTGGCAACTCTCTGGTATCCGCAACACAGGCACACGCACACACATACACTGAGAGCCGAGCCTGATCAAAGACTTCCATGTGGTTGAACTTGGCAATGCTTTTGAAATGTTGACGACTGTCAAATTAAGATCACCCAAGCCATTTCACAGGCTCAAATTTGGATGCAGGTCTCAGAACAGAAGGAGATAGCTACTGGCTACAGCCCAAGTGGCTTCTCCATCCATCATTCGGTTAGCTGTGCCTCCTGCAATGAAACAGCGTAGAGCTGGAGAGGGAAAGGTCAGCGCCCATCGCTGGAGATCGGTGCTTTCTGCGTTTACCCACGCTGGGAGGAGGGGCTTAGGTGGGCTCCGTGTTAAAATGAGAAGATGAAGGAATGTGTGCTTGAAGTCAGGTAGCTTCTCCTTCTAATATCTCCTTCCCCCACAACCTGTCTCACCCTCCGCCACTCCTTCATCCAGAGAGTCATGTCCATGTCTTTCAGTGCCTGAGGATGGGGGTTCCCTGACGTGCTCTGATTGGCCACGCTGTTGTAGTCTGTTGCTATGTTCCAAGGTGACCCCTCTTCTCATGTCAGTCACGCTATTGAATCTTAGCTCCCCCCCCCTCTCAGAGCAATCACTTCAAGTTTGGTGAGGATTTGAGGATCTATTTCAGCATTTAAATTTTTTAAATTTTTTAAATTTATTTGAGAGAGAGAGAGAGAGAAAGAGAGAGAGAGAGAGAGAGAGAGAATGAGTGTGCTAGGACCTGCAGCCACTGCAAATGAACTCCACATGCATGTGCCATCTTGTGCATTGGGCTTATGTGTGTCCTGGGGAGTTGAACCGAGGTTCCTTGGCTTTGCAGGCAAGTGCCTTAACTGCTAAGCAGACTCTCCAGCCCCCATTGCAGCATTTTACAAAGAGCAGAGGCTGGATACATTGACACCAAAGTACTGACGATGTATGGGAAATTTGGGCGCATGAGAATTAAGGATCTATTGTTCCACATCGTTGTCACTATTGGAACTGGGATGGAGAGATGGCTTAGCAACTATGGTGCTTGCCTGCAAAGCCCGAGAACTCATCCTTGAATCTCCAGGTCCCACATAGCCAGACACACACTGATGCAAGTGTGCAATGTCCCAAATGCACACAAGGGGGCTCACTGTCTGGAGTTAGCTCACAGCGGCTAAAGACCCTAGGGTGTCCATTCTTTCCCTTTCTCTCAAAAAATAAAATAAAATATGGGAACAGAGTGGAGAAATTCAATTACCCACAGAAAACCTTTCCTTTTTTTTTTTATGTCTGACTAGTTATCCATTAGTCAGCAAATGACCCAGCTAACATTTTAACTGAATTCCTATAGTTAAAAGTCCTGTTCTGTTTGGGAGATGTACCCTGCTCAGAACAGCTGTCCTTTGACTTCTAGTGCGACATGTGGGAAGTCCTCTATTGCGACGCATCTTGAAAAAGAGCCATGGCGCGCAGTTCTCAAGACCATTATTATCCGAGTTGTTTCAGTTTATTGGCAAATTTATATTCAGGGAGTGGAAGAAATTAAGTCACCAAGTAACTTCAGGGTTTGCCATAAATGTGACAATGCAGCCAGTGCAGGACACAGCTAAGACATAATAGGGAAACCGGTCAGTGACACCCCCTCTTGACCCTGGAAAACAAAAAGCGGTGGCGCCATGTGAGATGGCCCTTATCTCAGGACAGAAGATGGGGGACAGAACGTGTGGCCGAGCCACTAAGGTATTTGTATACTTTTGGAATTTCTGCTCATAGCTGTGGAACACAACTTAGGTACTGAGAAATTGTGCCCTATCATTGGCTTTAAGCAGGCTATTTGACTCTTATTTTTTTTTTTTTTGTTGTTGTTGTTTTAAAACAGAGTTTCTAGCTTAACCTGAAGCTTACTAACAAAGATCATCCTCTCTCTGCCTCCCCAGCCCTGAGACAATAGACAGGGGCCACTGTGTATATTTCCCTCCCCCCGGGTGTTGGGGGTTTGAACTCAGGTCCTCAAGCTTGTGTGGCAGGCACTTCCTTCCTGGAGCCATCTTCCCCAACCCCTGGACTTTCACATTTTTGCAATTCCAGATTCAAGGATCCAACTAAATCTTTTCTAGCCACTCCCCACTCCTCTCCCCCACCCCGCCAAAAAATAGCCAACTCCCTGCTACGCTTCATTTTGTTTCCCATTGTCTTTTGCAACCAAGATAGGAAGGAATTCCTCAGAGGTGCCAGTTGTATAATCATCGAAATCTTCCACGAGGGAGCCGGGAACTCCTGCCATTCAGGGGTGGAAACAAGGCTTAGCAGAGCCCAGCCTGGGGGTTGTCCTTGTTCCCCAGGAGTCGGATAGATTTCGGTGAAACTCAGCCAGATGCAGCTGTCTGCGGCTCTATGTGGTGGTCCAGAGGGAGCAGCCATGCTGGCCAGGGCTCTCTAGAGACACAGGACTGGTAGAATGAGCCCATAGCAGAGGGGACGCTGACTAGATGGACTTACAGCCCCGTGGCCTCAGCTGTCCAACCATGGCTGGCTGCATGCTGGAGAAGGAGAGAAGCTTCAGTCTAAGAAGCCGGAAGCCACATCGCTTCCAGTCTGATGCTGGAGGCCTCAGAGCTCCGTGGAGGGGTGCTGACGTGAGCCCGTTTGGACAGGCTGAAGAAGCTGGGGTGGGATGTCTCCGGGTGACGGCAGCTATGACAACTGCACCCCTCAGGAGGGATGGAGCGCACGCTCCTGCCCTGGCTTTTTCTTCCTTCCACTTTCCCCTGTCACAGCCCACAGCCGCATAGATAGGGCCACCTACGTTCAAGACTGGTCTCTCCCCTCCCAGCATCTCTCCCACCTGTCAACTCTCACTGGAAGCATCCTCCCCCCCCCCCAACACTTCCTCACACCAGGAACACTTGCGGCTTAAAAAAAAAGTAATCTCAAAACTATTTGTACAAAATGTAAGTGTTGGGGGCTGGAGAGATGGCTCAGCAGTTAAGGCGCTTGCCTGCAAAGCCTAGCAACTGGGGTTCGATTCCCCAGGATCCACGTAAAGCCAGATGCATGAAGTGGCTCATGCATCTGGAGTTCCATTTGCAGCGGCTGGAGGCCCTGGGGCGCCCACACTCCTCCACTTTTCTCTGTCTCTCTCTTTCTCTCTCTGTTTACCTGTGTGTCTCTCCCTCTCTCCCCACAAATAAGTAACTAAACTATTTAAAGTATTAAGATGCTTGACGGGGGGACACGAATGTGTCCCACATGTACTGGGAGCTACTTTTTCTGATATGCTTCCCCACAGCCCCTGTGTCGCTCACTGCGGGGGACAAATGAGTCCCCCACATGGCTTGGAGGACGAGCTCTCAATCCTCGCTGGTTTCTTGCAGGGTTCCCGTGATGTCCCCATCACGGGGCTGAAGGTTCTCACACACTGCCGACAGCTACCCTGGGAGGGAACTTTTGGTACGAATTTCCCCAACGGGCAGCACTATGATTTAACGGTACCCAAACCATCCCCCAGTACCAAGGGCGGAGGGAGGCGGGCAGGGCTGCGTGGAGGTTTGGTGAAGCAGGGGAGGGTGTGGGAGGCGCTCCAGCCGCTCCTGGCGGCCATTGCCCAAGTCCCAGATGTCTCTACTGATGGATATGAGTAATGACAGCCTTGATGTGCGCCCACAGCTTGCATAGTCATGGCAGAGGTGTGAGGTGCAGTTGTCACCTGCTCTTGCCACAAGATGTCACTAGTGCTGCTTGGTGCTGAATAAGTATCCATTGCATATCACTCCCGGCTCATCCTGGGAGCTGGGGTGCCCTTGATTTTTCGGATATGTGTGTGTGTGTGTGTGTGTGTTCATAGTGACCACAGGAGATATATAGTAGAGGGCCTCTGCTTGTTAAATTGTATGTTAACCTCAGTTCCTTTTGTTTTTCCTATATGTGTGGTGTGCCTGCATTTTCGTATGTGCATGGGTTTATGTGTGTACATGCATATGGAGGCTCAAGGTCAGTGTTGGGTGTGTACCTCAGTTCTCTATCTTATTCTTTTTTTTTGTTTGTTTTTGTTTTTCGAGGTAGCGTCTCACTCTAGTCCAGGCTGACCTGGAATTCACTATGGAGTCTTAGGGTGGCCTTGAACTCTCAGTGATCCTCCTACCTCTGCCTCCTGAGTGGTGAGATTAAAGATGCGCGCTGCCATGCCTGGCTCTATCTTATTCATTTTAAAAATATATACATTTTATTTATTTGAGAGAGAAATAGGGAGAGAGAGAGAGAGAGAGAGAGAGAGAGAGAGAGAGAGAGAGAATGGGCGTGCCAGGGTCTCCAGCCACTGCAAACAAACTCCAGACGAATGCACTACCTTGTGCATCTGGCTTACATGGATACTAAAGAATCAAACCTGGGTCCTTTGGCTTTGCAGACACATGCCTTAACCTCTAAGCCATCTCTGCAGCCCCTCTATCTCATTCTTATTGTATCTCACATTGAAACCAGAATCCACTGACTTGGCTCGATTAGATAGCCAGTGAGCCCGAGGAATTCTCCTGCCTTAGTGCTGGCATTTATACCCTCAGTGTTCAGAAAAATAAATTTATTTATTTGCTTCATTGCATGTGTGTGTGTGGGAGGGGGGAGCATGCCAAGTTCTTTTGCCACTGCAAGAAACCTCAGATGCTTGAGTCATTTTGTGTGTGTGTGTGTGTGTGTGTGTGTGTATCTGGTTTTACATGGGTGCTGGGGAATCGAACTCAGGCCAGCAGGATTTGCAAGCAAGGGCCTTTAATTACCAAGCCATCTTCCCAGCACTGTAAATTAAAAAAAAAAAAATTTTTTTTAAATTTATTTGAGAGCAACAGACAGAGAGAGAAAGAGTCAGTGAAAGAGAGAGAGAATGGGCGTGCCAGGGCCTCCAGCCACTGCAAACGAACTCCAGATGCGTGCTCCCCCTTATGCATCTGGCTAATGTGGGTCTTGGGGAATCAAGCCTCGAACGGGATCCTTAGGCTTCAAAGTCAAGTGCTTAACCACTAAGCCATCTGTCCAGCCCCAATTTTTTTTTTTTTTAATGTGGACGTCGGGGATCTGAACTCATGCCCCCATGCCTGTGCAGCGGCCACTTTCCACACGGGGCCCTCTCCCCAGCCTCTCAACCGCCACCTCTTTGCAGGATTTGCTGTAGCTATAACAGTACAGTTGGGGAAATAAGATCCACTGGGATGTCTTGGTTCAGCTGGGAGTCACATGCATAGAGTGGAGCCAACACGTCTCCCTGTGGATGGCTGCTGGCCACAGGAGGACAGTTCTGCCTCTGTATTTCATGCCTCAGTTGAAATGCATCCAAGTGTGAACTCCAGTCAGAGTTCAGGACATGGGTCACAGCTCCCCCGCCACCTAAACGCTGCTAGTCCTGCCGCGACATAACTTCAAGAGCCTTGCTGTGCTGTCCTATGGGCGCTGTGAGGCTTCAGAACAGAGCCCAGGGCACCACGGGAGACAGCCAGAGGCCGGAGGAGGTGAGATTGGTGACCGCCCCTTCTCAGGAACGAGGCGGCCAAGAGAATTCTGACCTCCTTGGGTCACATGAAGGTAGGTTTCCCTTCTGTTAGATGCGTGTTTCTTTGCTAGCTTCCCGGGCTGTTCCTGGCACAGGATGACCCCATGTCTCCTGTCATTTTTGTTTCGTGGGAGGGGAGGGCTGTAGTGTGTCTCCCAAAGGGCATTGTTGAAGTCCTGATTGTCAATACCTGTGATGTGACCTTGTTTGGAAATGGAGTCTTTGAGGATGAAATCAAGGTAAGGTGAGGTCATGCCTTGCAGGTGGACAGGGTCCTATGACTGTGTTCTTTAAGCAGAGTTAATGTGGACACTGGCGTGGCAAAGAAGACTGTGTGGTGACTCATCAGGACAGGGTGATCATGCCACAACCCAGGGACCCCGAAGCCTGCCGGTAGCCAGCAGAGGCTGGAGGAGACAAAGATGTCACTGAGCATCTTAAGAGGGACTTGTCCTTGACCCTGGACCTCTGGCTTTCATTTCTGTCGTGTGTGGCACTCTGTGGAATCCCTCTAGCCTGTGTTCCTGATGTTCTTACTGGAACCAGTCCTGTCCTCCCTGGCCAGACCACACTATCCTGCCATAGTCCCCTTCCTCTGTCTCTTATTTATCATCTACTCCTCTCTCTTGAATGCCATTTGTCACACACACTCTATGTGGCCTCTGGCACCTCCTCCATGGGCTCTTGTCTGAACTCCCAAAGGATGAAGCTCAACTGGATTCTCCTGAGATGATGGGGTTTGGTGTATTCTGAGTTCCATCACCCCCGTTTTCTCATCTCAAGTAGATTTAGGTGTGTGTGTGTGTGTTGTACATGTAAATGCATGCAGAAACTGTAGGTTAACACAGGTACACTCCTGCATTGCTCTCTGCTTTGTTCTTTGAGGCAGAGTCTATCATTGAACCCAGAGCTCATGATTTGGTGAGGGGTTCCTCCTGTCCATCTTCACAGTGCTGGGACACACAGGTTCACACCACCATGCTGGGCTTTGTAGATGGGAACTGGGGATCTGAACTCAGGTCCTCATGCTCACACAGCAAGTTCTTTAGCCACTGAGTCATCTCCCCAGCCCAATTCAGGCAACTGATGAAAAGAACATGTAGAGCTTTCCATTTTGCCTTCCCTGAATCATGGGATGTAGGATGTCTGCAGAAAGCCATCTTAGCCATCGTTACATGGGCATAAGAGGCTTTAATTTGGGCTGGAGAGAGTCATTAAACGCTTGCCTATGAAGCCTAAGGACCCCGGTACAAGGCTCAATTCTCCAGGACCCACGTTAGCCAGATGCACAAGGGGCTCATGCATCTGGAGTTCGTTTGCAGTGGCTGGAGGCCCTGGCGTGCCCATTCTCTCTCTCTCTCTCTCTCTCTCTCTGCCTCTTTCACTCTCTGTCTGTCACTCTCAAATAAATAAAAAAAATAAGAGGCTTTAATTTTAGGTTGACTGGCTGCTAGAAGATTCTTTGAAAATTCATCAAGCTGTATCTAACTGTCCTATGTGGCCAGCGCTGTGTTGAGCCACAAGCCAGTGCTAGATGTGGCACACGGCTACAGTGTGTAGACATGTGTTTGTGTGACCACAGCCTCATTCCCACCCTTGGAGAGTGTATGGTCCTGTTGGGCTTAAGTAAGCCACCAGCAGCTTAACAGAGTGCATACATGCAGGAACAGAGGTGTGCACAGGACAGAACTGGTTCTAGTAACAGCATCAGGAACACAGGCTAGAGTGATTCCACAGACTGCCACACTCTACAGAAATGAAAGCCAGAGGTCCAGGGTCAAGGACAAGTCCCTCTTAAGGTGTTCAGTGACATCTTTATCTCCTCCAGCCTCTGCTGGCTACCAGCAGGCTTCGGGGTCCCTTGGGTTGTGGCATGATCACTCCTGTCCTGATGAGTCACCACACCAGTGTCCACATTAACTCTGCTTAAAGAACACACAGCAGACAGTAAGGCCCGAATCGCTCTCAGAAGTTGACTTGAGACAGATTCACCAGCGATGTGAAGAACTTTGTCCCGTGAAGAAATGAAGAAGGGTTGGAAGGTAAGGGAGGGACAGAAGGGGGCCTGGATCTACACTGTTAGAAATAAAATGTGAGCTGCTCATGCACAATCATTTCATCTTCCCATTTAAGCAGGAAAAAAAAAGGAAAAAAAACCCTGAAGTTAAAATTTACTGTGCTTTATATCAAACTCTTATTATTTCCACATAAAATCAATGTGAAGATATTTCTGGCATGTTTTATGTTTGTTTGGCACCCTGGCCTCACATTGCAGTGATGCAGTGTGTCTTGTGCACCTTGGGTGGCATTGCAATTGCTCAGTAGCTACCATATTGACTCAGGCACGGTGTGGTCACCATACTGAATCATGCCAAAATGTAGGTGTGATGTTCAGCATATTGCTGAAGACTCCACAGGCTTGTCAAGCAGCAGGTCACTGAGAAATCAAGCTGGAGCTGAGCTGGAACCTCTTCCCTATTGTCTAGCTGTCAGGATGCTGGAAAGTCCTATGCAGCACATGGTCTTTTGGGTTAGAAAGGTCATCAACAGTCTTAACCAGCAGTGGACCACACACGATTTACGGCTGGCTGTCCAGCCAGGCCAGATGTACCAGCTTGTGAAATGGTGGCATGTCTGTGATGGAGGAAGCCAACTGATTGGACTTGAGGCCTGCTCTGCAGGAGGGAATTCGTGCCTAGCACTGAAAAGCCTAGTCAAAAACCCATAGCTGGGAAGTTATAAGCCCTGGCTGTGAAACTGCTATTGTTATCTGGCGAAATGCATGCTATGCCCACCAAACTTTCCTCTAAACTCTAATGTTTATGCCCATGTATTGACAGTACTCTCATTTTTTTTATTGGGGGGGGGGGAGAATTGGTGCATCAGGACGTCAGCCTCTGCAATCAAACTTCAGATGCTTGCGCCACCTAGTGGGCATGTGCAACCTTGTGTTTGCCTCACCTTTGTGTGCCTAGCTAATGTGGGATCTGGAGAGTAGAACATGGTCCTTAGGCTTCACAGGCAAGAACCTTAACCTTGAAGCGATCTGTCTAGTCCTGCTCTCACTTTTTGTTAGAGAAGCTTCTCTCTTCAGATGGTGGTCATCGCTGGGGTGACTTAAAACTCACTACGGTGCTGAGGAAAAGTGGAGGTGGAGGGCTCCACACAAAGTGAGACCTCTCTTTCACACCCTCCAAGGCTCAGGGACCATGTAGAAGAGGTGGTGGGAAGAAGGTAAGAAGAGCCAAAGGTTAGGGAAGGACTGCTTACAATGTCTTCCAGACACAAAATGGCCTTGAAATTCATGACCTCACAGTGGTTGACACTACCTTCACGAGACCTGCTTAATAGGAGGACAGAAATGATGACATCAAGATAGAAGACAGGCTAGATGGGAAAAAAGAGATTTTGTGAAAAGTGGGTTTGAGGGGGGAGGCGAGGGGCAGTGGATGGGGAATATGATTATAGTATATTATCTGTATGTATGGAAGTTCTCAATAAGAAGTTAAGAAACAAAACACAGTTGTGTATATTGGTACAACATATTCATGAAATAATTTCAAAATCATGTTCTGTTGATATAACATCCTAGGTAGGGCCTGGGTGAATTCTTGTGGCAGGAATCCAAATAAATAGGGCATGGGAATAGGATATTCCTACCCTGAGGTAGGCACTCTGAATCTGCTCTGCAGGTGTCTCCTGGAACATGCCGCAGCATTAGGTTACGTCCTACCCAATGTGGATTTAATTTAGTTAATTTAAATGCATTTCATTCAATTAACCGAATGGCCTTCCCTTTTGATTTAATTTGAACTTAAAAAAAATTAAATTTTAACTTTTGATGTAATTCCCTCATCAGTAGAACGCAGGCACTGTTAACATCCTCATTTTATAGATGGGAATCATAAGAGACAAGGTCATGTGTTCAAGTCCTTGCTAGAGCCCAGGGTGGGCTAAGGTTTCCTGTTGCTGAGTTCAAATATCCTGCAGGTCAAAAATGAGTTTGGGTCTGGCTATGAGAGATCTACTTAAAATTTTTTTTAAAGAGTGATTTTTTAAAATTCTAGCTCTTTTAAAAAAGCATAGATTTATTTATTTGCAAGGAGAGATAGAGATAGAGATAGAGAGAGAGAATGGCATGCCAGGGCCTCCAGCCACTGCAAATGAACTCCAGATGCATGCGCCCCCTTGTGCATCTGGCTTTATGTGGCTATGCTTTGTTAAAACACAGGGCCTGGGCTGGAGAGATTGGAGAGATGGCTTAGTAGTTAAGGTGCTTGGCTATGAAGCCTAAGGACCCAAGTTCAATTCCCCAGAACCCACTTTCCATTGTCATTCAAAATGTCTCTTACCTGGTAAAGGGTGTGTCTACTTTTTAAACATGTCAGGTGGTTTCCTGAATTTACTTTTCCAGTGGCCTTTTGAGCTTCCTTGTTTTATGATGTTCCATGCTTTCTGATAATCAAACCAAGACCAGCAATGATCACTCCCATTCAGGAGCAGGGTACCAGGCTGAGCTGGAATCTGGTCTTCCAACTCTCTGGCTTTCTGAGGATCTTCTCCATATCTCTCCTACTTATGCCACCCTCCGGATCATAGTTTCCCTCTGTACCCAAGGGCTCCTATCATTAATAGCATGGACCACATTTCTGGAAATAATTTATTGAGTTGTGTTGTTCCTACTGTTAATGACTCATAGGAGGCACTTGGCCTCTCTTTATAGAATACCCTTTTGTTTTCTTCTATAGTGTTGCTGTTTGTGTCTTATTGAAACAGTCCCTCCAGGAGATATGCTCACAGGGCCCATGAAACTTACAGGAAACTTACAAGCCTCATGAGGTCCCTCCCCAAAGTTATATAGGCAGTAAACCATTTGGTGTGTGTGTGTGTGTTTGTGTGTGTGTGTGTGTGTTGTCTGTGGAGGGGCTTTTCCATGGTGTAGCTGCCTGTAAATTTCCAAGGGGATGCTAGTAATGCAGTTTTCCTGAGCCATCACTCATGCCGGGGTGGGCTTTTTGGAGAGATAGCTGCCTCTTTTGTGAAACCCCTCATCTCTGCCCTTGCAATCAACCCCAAGGAACTCACTGGTCCACTAAGCTACACGTGGGTAGAATTGGTTCTTTGGTCTATTGTCAGTGCCCTATCCGGGGTGGATAGACATTTGCTCATGCCTGTGTCCTCAGGAAAGTCACACAACATCTGTGTCCTGTACTTCTGTAGCTTTCGGTGACCCATATCAAGTGATCAGTAAACACCTTTTTTTAAAAAATTTTTTTAACTTGATTTAGTTTATATATTTGACAGGGACAGAGACAGCTGTAGAGAGAGAGAGAAAGAAGGAGGAGGAGGAGGGAAAAGGGAAGGGGAAGAAGAAGTAGAAGTAGAAGAAGAAGAGGAGGGGGCTGGAGAGATGGCTTAGCGGGTAAGCACTTGCCTGTGAAGCCAAAGGACCCCGGTTCGAGGCTCGGTTCCCCAGGTCCCACGTTAGCCAGATGCACAAGGGGGTGCACGCGTCTGGAGTTCGTTTGCAGTGGCTGGAAGCCCTGGCGCGCCCATTCTCTCTCTCTCTCCCTCTATCTGTCTTTCTCTCTGTGTCTGTCGCTCTCAAATAAATAAATAAAAAATTAAAAAAAAAGAAGAAGAGGAGGAAGAAGAGGAGGAAGAAGAAGGGGCACACCAGGTCCTCCAGCCACTGCAAAAGAACTCCAGATGCGTGCACCACCTTGCGCTTATGTGGGTACTGGGCAATTGAACTTGAGTCCTTAGGCTTTGCAGGCACATGCCTTAACTGCTAAGCTATTTCTCCAGCCCAGTAATCACTTTTTTCCCCTACTAAACACTTTTAAATGAAGATACAATGTTAGTGTACATGGGGTCACTTTAAGAGGCCCTGATGCCTGGGGTCCAAGACCAGGTAAACAAGACAAGTCTCCTTGCTGTCCAGGGTCCAAGACCTAGCAGGAAAGCAACAGGAAGCACCTGGTTGCCAAGGAAACCCAAAGCCACTTTAGTTCTAAGAGCAGGACGCCCAGGCTGACCTGGAAATCACTGTGTAGTCTCAGGGTAGTCTTGAACTCATGGCAATCTTCCTACCTTTGTCTCCTGAGAGCTGTGATTAAAGCCCAGCTTCTCCCATGGTTATACCTCATTCTCTCCTCCATGGAGTCAGTGACTGTTCTCATATGCTCTGTGACCAGACCCACTTCTTCCCCCCCCCCCAGAAATGCTGAAAAAAGACCACTTTTCTTTGTTGTTCACATTTCCAGAGCCTTTCCCTTCCTCCCTCCCCTCTGGCTTCAGATCCCACCATGCCACCGTGGCACGGTGTTGTAACTCCTAATGAAGCTTGACCTCTAAAAAGGCATTTCTTCTCAGCTCCTGCCTGGACCAGGCTGCTCTCCCTGCCAACACCATCACACAGAACTCACACTTAGCGTTCAGTCTTGGGCTGTGTGCTCACCCTTTCCAGGAAGCAGGAAGGTTCCAGTTGATGTCAGGATCCTCAGTGTGTGGGGGTGTGTGTAAGGTTCGGGAGTGACCAAGACCACACAAACCACTCTGAGGCAAAGACGAAAGCTTTTATTCAGAAAAAGCATGAGCTGTCAGGGCTGACTCACAAGAGAGGAGCTAGGTCAACCTGAGTTTTCAGGTCATGGGCTTTATAGGGCTGGTTCAGTTGGGGGAAGGTGAGGAAGGGAAGAGAAATCCTTTGTTAAGTTGGACAGGGAACTTCCTTTAGGGGAGATCATTACATTAATCATTTAGGATAGCTAGGGTGTGAAACCAGAACACTGACCTTGTGGTTTATAAGATAAGAGGGCAGGAAACCATGACATTTTTAGGCAATTGGCATTGTTAGGCAAGGAGGGGATAATGACTACATGGTCTCTTGAGGAATGTGGATAATCCTCTTTCTTTTATTTTATTTTTGTGTTTTTGTTGTTTTCAAAGTAGGGGTCTCACTCTAGCCCAGGCTGACCTGGAATTCACTATGGAGTCTCAGGGTGGCCTCGAACTCTCGGTGATCCTCCTACCTCTGCCTCCCGAGTGCTGGGATTAAAGGCGTGCGCCGCCACACCTAGCTCTAATCCACTTTCTTATGTCTCTGTCACCATTCTGCTGACCTTGGTGACTCCATCGTGGGAGCCCATCCTAACACAACAGGGCGATGAGTAGGAACTCAGGTTTCATAATTGGAACCATTTTTATGAAAACCACAGTTGTCTCATGGGGCGATCTAATCATGTGACATCAGACAAACTCAGACTCCAGTGAATTCTGGGTCTTCCAAAGTCGAGGGGAGTTGGCAGGACCGCTCAAGCCATGGGGTATCACCTCCACCATCTTAGGAACAAGAGGCACTGACAGGGCTCGTAGGCTCAGGATCTTGGTAACTGGCCCCACAGTTAACATCCTGTGTTCCTTTCTCTAGTGCCCCCACGATCTCAGGTGTCCCTTCTTGAAACATAGTTCCAACAACAACAAAAAAGTCTTTTCTGGGGCTGGAGGGATGGCTTAGTGGCTAAGGAGTTTGCCTGCAAAGCCAAAGGACCTAGGTTCGACTCCCCAGGACCCACGTTAGCCAGATGCACAAAGGAGCGCATGTGTCTGTAGTTCATTTTCAGAGGCTGGAGGCCCTGGTGCACCCATTCTCTCTCTGTCTCCCTCTTTCTCTGTCAAATAAATAAATAAATAAAAATGAAGATTAAAAAAATGTCTTTTCTGGGTATAAATTCTACTGGTTCCTTTACAGGTGAAAATTAAAAGCAAACATTAAGTTGAGCTTGGTGGGTCATGCCTTTAATCCCAGTGTTTGGGAGGCTGAGGCAAGAGAATTGCTGTGAGTTGAATGCCAGCCTAGGCCACAGTGTGGGAGCTGAAACCAAAATAACTACATAACACAAAAATGAACAAAAAACTAAGTTAGAAAACAACAACAACAATTGAAGAGGCGATGGAAATCCTCATGTAAAGAGTGGTGGTCATCCCTCCCTCCTTTCCCCTTTCTCTCTCTGTTCTGCCTGTTTTGTCAGATTAGGTGAAACAGAAAATTGGAATTTTCACAGGCTCTAATTTCCTGTCTGAGGGCAAGGATGGGGCGCTCAGGTTGAGGATGGGCTGGCTGGAGGGCACACAGTGGAAACCACTGTTCAGCGCCAACGACCATGGGGCTCTTTGTGTTGCCGTGGGCCAGTGGCCTGGGTCAGAAATTTGTTCTAAAGGCAGCGCTGAAGCATGCAGGGAGCGCGTTTGGCTGTTGCTGGAAGCTCCGTTCCTCCCCTCCTCCCCACTCCCTCACCCCCATCTTCTCAGCACCCTCTAATGGTGCTTCAGAGAAAGACAAAGTGTGTCAGCATCTCAGGTAAGCGCTCTCTTGCACCGTGTTCCTCACATTCCTTCTGGTAAACATTTTTTTTTTTTTTTGGTTAAAATAACATGCCAGGATGGAGAGATGGCTTAGCAGTTAAGGTGATTGCCTGTGAAGCCTAAGAACCCAGGTTCAATTTCCCAGGACCCACCTAAGCCAGATGCACAAAGGGGGGCATGCATCTGGAGTTTGTTTGCAGTGGCTGGAGGCCCTGGTACACCCATTCTCTCTCTCTTTGCTTTTTTTTTTTTCTTCTCAAAATAAGTAGATAAATAAAATGTTAAAAAAAAAGAACATGGGCTGGAGAGATGGCTTAGCGGTTAAGTGCTTGCCCATGAGGCCTAAGGACCTCGGTTTGAGGCTCCATTCCCCAGGACCCACGTAAGCCAGATGCACAAGGGGGTGCATGCATCTGGAGGTCATTGGCAGTGGCTGGAGGCCCTGGTGCACCCATTCTCTCTCTCTGCCTCTTTATCTCTCTGTCTGTCGCTCTCAAATAAATAAGTAAAAATAAACAAAAAATTAAAAAAAAAAAGAGCATGCCAAGTGAGATGGATGGATGGCCGTTTTACTCCTTCATTTTCTCTTTGCAGTCACCACGCTGAGCCCAGCCACCGCTCTTGGGGCAGCCACGTCACTGTACCTGCCTTTACCCATGCAAGGAGAGGTGTAATTTTACAGAGAGAGAGAGAGAGAGAGAGAGAGAGAGAGAGAGAGAGAGAGAGAGAGAGAATGGGTTCACCAGGGCCTCCAGCCACTGCAAATGAACTCCAGATGCATGCACCACCTTGTGCATCTGGCTGATGTGGGTCCTGGGGAATTGAGCCTCGAACTGGGGTCCTTTTGCTTCACAGGCAAGCGCTTAACTGCTAAGCCATCTCTCCAGCCCATGTTCGTTGTTTGTTTTTTTTTAAACATTTTATTTATCTACTTATTTTGAGAAGAAAAAAAAAGGGAGAGAGAGAGAGATGCCCGACTCTCTCCGTGGGTCTAGGGCGGTGGGTGAGGGGAGGATGGATATGGATATATCGAATTTAGGCCAGTCCACCTGGACATACCTGCACCAGGTGTCCTGGACAACTGGCCTGGGCTTTGAGGAGAAATCCAGCCACGCTCAAGAGAGATCTAATTGGATGGGACGGGCAGGCTCTCAATGCCATGACTGGCGTAGGTGGGGCGAGCTGAGACGGACAAGGCCTGCTGGGGTGGGCTGGGGAGGGCGTGACCTTCTAAGATTCCTTCCTTTTAAGGGCTGCCCTGGTCCTGCCTGGGTTAAGGAGCTCCCTATAGTGGAGTCCCCAATGCTGCCCCTTTGGCGCTTGTCTTTCTCAGCTGGTGGCCTTTGGTCCTTGTTGGGAAGTGGGCTAGAGGTACACAGGACACCCACTTCGCAGTGCTTCACGTGGCTCCGTTCCTCCTCTCCCCGGTGGGCTGGCATCTTTGTCGCCAGGGGTTGCCAGGGTGGTGTGCCGCAGCTGGGCCGGGGCTCCCTCTGCTCCTGTGCTGCGGTGACCCCGAGATTGTTACTCTAGTCGCTTTATTACCCCTAGCCAATATCCTGGTCTCTTAGAAACGGGACAGTAACAGCTAGGATGTAGCTCAGTCGAGGGCTTGCCTAGCATGCCCAGAGCCCTAGGTTCAGCCCCTCCCCAGCATTTTATAAACCAGACATGTTGGGGGAGGCCTGGGACCCCAGCACTCAGGGAAGAGAAATAGGAGGGTCAGAAGTTCGGCTTGTCCTACACGGCGACTTCAAAGTCACCTTGAAGCGCACCAAACCCTGTCTGGAAAAAGAAACAACATCAACAACAAAACCCCCAAAGTTTGTTCTGTTGCTAATCTCATGCCCACCCCACCCGCCAAAAACAAAACAGAACAGAACAAAAACAAAACCTCTCAAAACCCAACCAAACAAAATGAAACAGCAGAAAAAAACTGCCCTGAGCCGGGCGGATTCTCTTCTGTTACCTTTTATAGGACTTCTGTGCGTTTGCCAGGGACAGAGACGGCCGGGCACACCCCTGCCCGCTGCCACAGCCTTTTGAGGCGCTGTGGGTGATATATTGTGCGTTTCTAGAATTCCAAAGTGTGGCACGCCCCCATGCCTGCTTTTTATGGGTGTCATTAAGGCCCAGCAGTTGCACCATGAAATGGGAGACACAGCTGCCCTGTCAGACGCAGATTTGCAAACCCACTGGAGTTGTTAACTGCTGCCCTTGTGTACCCCGGGCTGATTTTGTGCAAGATCTGATCCAGCTACTTCTATGTTGAAGGCCTAGTTCTTCTATTTTGCATGAAAATTTTTCATTATATATATATATATATATATTCCAAAGAGCGAAGTTGCTGAGTGAGCAGAGGAAGGATGGGCCTCTCAGCGCTGGGGCTCCCTGCAGACCAGCTCACAGCCCTAAGACAAATGAGGAGAGGGCTCAGCCCCGATCTAATGTACAGCAGTAGATCACATCACACACACACACAAAAAAAAACTAGACACGCATAATTTGGCACCAGTGGCCTCCCGGCCAAAGAAAGGCTGGGGGCTTTTATGTTGGCAACTGACACGAAACTTAGAACCGTCTTTGACCTTACAATGAGGAGGAGGACCCAGTGCAGAGGAGGTGAGGCAGAAAAGGCACTCTTTCTTTTAAAAACTTGTTTTATGTTTATTTATTTATTTGAAAGTGACAGACAGAGAAAGAGGGATGGAGAGAGAGAGAGAGAGAGAGAAGGAGAGAGAATGGGCACGCCAGGGCCTCTAGCCACTGCAAATGAACTCCAGAAGCATGTGCTCCCTTGTGCATCTGGCTAACGTGGGTCCTGGGGAATCAAGCCTCGAACCGGGGTCCTTAGGCTTCACAGGCAAGCGCTGAACCGCTAAGCCATCTCTCCAGCCCAAGGCACTATTTCTTAAGATGGGCATTTCTATCTGTCCCTTAACCCTACCCCAGGTCCTCTCCTTGGCTGGTTCAACTAGCAGGACCACCAGAGGGCATCCCTCCTCCAGCACACCAAAGGGCACCCCTCCTGGGGTCCTGACAACAGTTTGGGACACAGGGCAAACGACCCTGAATCAGGACTGTCCTGATTAATTCCGGCATGGGTGGCAAGTAAGTTATTAGTGCCTCTGAAACTAATTGGGATACTGATACACTCATTTTTGCAGTGTCTTTCAAACACCAGGTGTGATGGAAAACAGCTGTTCGAATCAGGGGGAAAAAAAAAGAATACAAAAGGGAAGAAAGAAAAGACAGAGAGCTTCGGATTGGAAGTCATAATAAGGTCTGTCTTCTCTTTTCCTTTCCACAAAAGCTGTTAAGATTCCCCTATTCTCTCTAGACAAAGAGTCACAGCAGGCGGGTCAGCCAGGGGGAGCTCACTACTGCATTTAAGTTCATCTGCTGAGAGGAGAGAGACAGGAAAAGAGAGAGAGAGAGAGAGAGAGAGAGGGAAAAACACGAGTCTTTTCTGAATGTTGGGGGTGGGTGGTTGGGGTGGGTAGTGTGTTTAAAATAGGTTAGAGATTTGGGCTAAGGGGAGAAGTCACACAGAATAGGAGCAGAGAGACATGGCAACGGGCTTGTTGGCAGCATCTTTGTGAGCTCAGGGCACCAGGGCTGCTTCTGTAGCCCTCATAAGAGTGGGCAGTTAAGCTGACATCTTCTCTGCAGGAACGGGAAATGTTTCTCCCTCAAGTTTGACCACTCTGCCCCCTGGGCAGGGTGCGCAGGGGTCCACTTATGACTCTTGTTCCCTCCCTGTCTGGTATGCTTGCTGTCTGCTCACGTTCCTTAGACATAGCTGTCGTGTGGGGACATCTAAGAAAAGCACTGGGTGCCGGGTAGGTAGGATGCATCCCTCCACCAAACTGGATGGCTGCCTGGCCTGGTAACCCTCATTCCCGTGCCCCAGAAACACGTGGTTATCATGACAAGACTGGGCCGTGGATGGTAGTTGGTGCTGCCCATCGAGCGTCGTGGGGAGGCAGGGGCATGAACAAAGACTGGCTTGCACACTGCTTAGAGGACTGGTCCCCAGAAATAGCCACCACCTTCCGGTTGGCTCCCTGCTGCCATCTTCCCGGAGACCCGTGCTGGCCACCAGCACAGGATCCTGGGCAAGAAGGAAGTTATCAGTCTCTTCTGGGTCTTTAAAAATTTACTCATCCACACAATGGGCTCAACTCCTTTTGTTTGGCAAAGGGCAAGTTGTTCAGACTTTATTCCTCCTTGTGTTCCTACAAGGCAATAAATAAACCGAACATGTGGGTGTCTGGGACAAAACCCTTTGAGGTTTTCATATTGAATACAACAAACTCCAGACTTTTAAGGGTGTGCAGGTATGTGGGCTCCCTGTTTGCAAGCATCCAGGCATGCCCCGTCCCCCTCTCCCTCCTCCTGGAGATAAGAGGATACCCCCCCACACACCAGCAGAAAGCTTGCCAATTCTGGGGGATACCCAAGCGTCTCTGTACTAGCCAATCGACTATGAGGATTAATTGAGGGTGTCTCTGTGTGTGGGGATATTACAGTTGGGGGGGGTTGCTTTTGGCTTTTTCACAACGCCTACCTAGCTCTCCCTCCTTCTTTCCCCTTCTCCACTCTTTCCTTCTCTCCCTGGGCTCCAGCCAGCCTGATACAATAACTAGGACAAAACCAGTCCCATACAAGGGTGCCTCTGAGCTGCAAGGGGTCCTTGTCCTCTAAGAGCCCCTTTTCTTCCTCTTGGCCCCAGCTCTCCCATGGCCTGGCTGGGAGACATTTCCCACTGACCCCAGGAAAGGGAAGTACCGGGCACCTGGCTTTGAGGTTTTTCACTCTCTCTGAGGACTAACCCTTCCAGGACTTTGCAAATCTTCCTTCACCCTGCCAGAGGTCTAAAAGAGAAGTATTCTTCTGCTAAAGCTCCCCGAGTGCCTTCCTCCTTACACAGGTCTTGGCCTCTCTAGCTGCCCTCAGAAGCCAGCCTCTGCACAGCATGGGGCCAGGCTGGGCTGCAGGAGCGGAGTTGACACCCAGCTCAGGGCAGGAATGGGACTCCAGCCTGCCCCCTGCTCCTGCCTTTGGTTTCCCAAGAGCTCCAGAGGGCAAGGCTAGTGAGCAAAAAGCCAGTGCCCACCGAGGATCTCCCAGCATGCATTTCTGCTCCACACAGGACCCGCAGGCTGTCATTCAGAGAAAGCAACTTACACATTCATGTTTTCCTTTTTACAACAGGGACCTTGGTGGGGGTGGTGGTGGGGGGGGGGCTGGCACAAAAGGCCCATCTCCACACATGCTCCTCTCTCTTCAGCCACCAAATTGCCCTTTGTGAGAGAACACGAATGACTAATAAAGATGGAACGGAAGTTGAATGTGGCCAGGATGGATCCTCTCAATTTCTGGAAGGTTTGTTCTTGACATCGTTGGGACAGACGTGTTGGCAGTGAGACAGCATGTAGGTAGTTCAGCTCTGTCCCGGAGGGATGTGTGCTGAGCAAGGATGGCATCAACTTTTTATTATATGCACTGTCGCCCCTGTAAGTAGTCCGGGGTTAGCAATATGATTTATTGATGGTGCAAACACATCCATGATGGGTTGTGGAATAGCAAATGCCGAGGCACAGTGGCCCAGGAGCAGGGTCCCTCTGAACGTCGATTCCCAAGATGGGGGCTGCTTGCCTCCCAAACTTACTTCTAAGGACAGTCGTGTGTGCAACTGAAATTGTCACTTTGCAAGTCAGCGTCTGCTGGTGACAGAGTGTCCGTTTCTTTTCGTGCGGGCTAAACCAGACCTCAAATGAAAAACAGGGAAATTAAGGGGACCTAAAAAAATAATTGTGCTCAAGATCTGCTCTCTTTAAAAAAAATGTCCAGCAGCCTCAACCTCGTCTTTTCTACCCTCAGGAGTGTGAGGCAGTGGCCTCCTGTGGCAGGCTGGGCTCCCTGCTGGGATTGCATCCTTGTCGACCTTTGAGTGACCTCAGCCATCCTTGGCCAGGGCAGGCTTTTAGAACCAGAGGGCATTTCAGTTCGCACAGCACTGGCTGTCCAGGGATTCCCTTGGCAAGGAGTAGATTCATCAGTATGCGAGGTCGCTGTGTGGCATGTGTGTGTGTGTGTGTGTGTGTGTAAATATATGTTTTAAAGATAGCAATTTTGCACGATAAGCTACAAAAAAATAAAAGTTGCCCTGCGAAGAAATACCATGGTTGGCAATAGAGCTTTCTGTTAAATCCAAAAAAAGGGAGTCAGAAGGTGAACTGAGTGCTCTGTGTGTGTGTGTGTGTGCGTGCGTGCGCGTGCGTGCGCGTGCGTGCGTGTCCTTGAAGAAATGAATCTGAGCTGCAGAGAGTGACTGTGGCGGCGGCGGGTGGGGGTCCCCAGCAGAATCTGTCTCAACCGGTCCCTGCCAGGCAATTTCCTTGCAGTAACCCTCCCCTGGCCATGGAAAGCCCGGGTGGGTGCCAGCCAAGCGGCTGGGATTCCCTTCTGAAGTCCATAGTCCTCCACATGCAGTCTCTCAGCAGGGCTCTATCTTCTGGCATAGCCTCGGGAGGCCTCCAGGGGAGAAAGCCAGCAATTTGGGAGTCGCAGTGAATTCTCCGCAGAGGCCAGGGGAAGACCCTTCCAGTAGTTTGGCTGTGGTTCTGGGAAGAGCTTTCTTGTGCCTCCTGCCACAGCGCCACAGACCTGCTCTGCTACTTTTTTTTTCTTTTTTGTTGTTGTTGTCGATGTTGAGCTCACCAAGGTTCAATGCAGCATCTGGAAGATCTTTGTAAAATGAAAATAAATGCTATTTTCCCTAAAATAATTACATTTGTGATTCCTTTGGAATTTGTAGCTCCTAGCCCTCCATCCAAACTATCTCACTTGTTATAAAATTTGTTTAAAAAAATAAAAAGAAAAAACCCTTATGACTTTGCTCACTGTCTTCTACTTGCCATATTGCCATTGAATCTTGGGATTTTAAACTATCAATGAAAACAATTATGGGTCAAAATACAAGTATAAAATATATCTTTTGCTATTTTTTAAATTCCACTATTTTAAAAATTAGATTTCGAGGTTAGCATACAAAGGAATGGGTGTTTTGCTCTTATTTTTTTTTTAAGTTTGAGGTATTCAAAGTTAATTTTTTTTAGGCGAGCGTGCAACCTTCAGTGTTTCTAGGGGAAGAATAAAGTTGTTCAACACTTCCTTCCACCCTCCCTCTTACTGTCTCCCGCTGTAACTTGAAGGCATATTGGTTTCATTAGACAAAAACGCTGGATCGACTAAGTGTTAGGAAGCTTTTTGTTCCTAGCCTCAAAAACTCAGAAACTGTTTTTTCTCCAAGTCTGAAAGTAAGGCTGTATACCTAATGATGTCAGGTCTCCCCCTCTTTCAGGTAATATTTATTCATTGCTTGATTTCTAGACCATGTTCTGCCCGAGCAGCGTGGGGATCCCCGCTGGCTTTTATAGTTGGGGGGATGCGCAGGGAGCTGTCAGACCACACTGCTTACTTCCCTTCTCAGGACATTCACTGGCCAGAAAACCCTGTAACTCAAACTTTGTACTTTTATTTTTGCAGAAAGTACAAATCACTAAGTTTTTTTTTTCCCCTAGAAAACATTCTAATATCTGTTTTTTTTTTTTTTTAACTGTAAGGAGAGGGCAAGCAGGTGGAAGAACATAAAATGAATGTGTAGACTATAAAATAAAAGTCTCATTTGTTTTCTCAAAAGCCCAAAGTGGAGAAAACTCCCTGTGAACATTGCCAACCTGCCAGCAGCTGGTGTATCCATATATTCTTTGAGATGTCTTTTCATGCGGAGCAAAACCTATCTTCTGGGCTCTGTCTCTCTCCCTTCTTTTCTCCCTGGCTCCCTCCCACGGCCTTTCTTTTCCCTTTCTATCCATCCCTTTCTGGACCTTGAAACCAAACCATCACTTTCTTATCTAGGTTCCAGATTTTCAGCCTCTTCGTAAACGCAGGGAAGTGGTTGGTAGAGGAAGAACGGGCTGAGGAAATATCCAGTTTTTATCCTGCGGCGTATTGGTTCCCAACAAGGGCAATTGGATGGCGGCTTCTGTTTCCAGGGCATTTTTGGCACATGCATTTGGTTCATATCCATGGCTGCTAGATTGACAAGCCAGACCCCGATGGCTCCAAAGGATCAATAAAACACACACCATGAAGGATTTACACAGCAGACAGTAATGGCTTCTTTGGAACTGTTATGGTCTATTGGGTCAATAATAATCCACTTTTTAAAGAGTGCCAAAATCTGAATTTATACAGCAGGGTGTAATGGCTCCTGATCTATCAGGTAAATTACAGAAATTCTTAGAATTTATCCATGTGCTATAGACCACGGACACCAGCAGGATGTCCTGTTGTGTAAGGCAGGCAACAGTGACTTTTTCCCCTGATTGTTGGGTAAAAATGACATACTGCATCTGTGGGCAGGGGAAATGAAGATATTTGTTGATATTTGGAAGTTGAATGCCACGATTTACATTTCACCTTTAATTGATTATATTTTGATAAATATGCTGGATGACTTGCATTAACATAAACTGTTTTCTCTAAAATGAAGTTCATTTTCATTCCAAACTGTATTTAACACACCTCAATTTCACAATTTTTCAACAGGCTGATGTACACTATCTAATTTACACATGATTGTTTTTTAAAGTCAGCCTCTTCTGTATATTTATAATTTCTATTTTCTTCTGTGACGTGAGAACAGAAAACAGATATTCCTGAATATATAGTGCTGTGGCTGTACTGAACAGAACATCTGACTCTTTCCAGCAGGTGGAGGCAGATTGCAAGAAGCTTCCAGAGAAAAACCAAAAATATTTTATTTTCCCCCAGCAAACACTGACATTTAGGGGAAAACAAAATATCCACAAAAGAGGGAAATTAAATGAAGAGTTTGCAACAGGGAAGGCAGCATGACACAGTTTTACCTAATAAAGAATCCGGAGCAAAGATATTTCATAGACGTTCCTTGCTATAAACATCCTTCTCTCTTGGCTTGCTTTCTGTTACAGTTGGAATTTTTTTTTCTTCCAGAAGAGCAGCCTAGTGAATTATTTAATAAAGAAAATCTTTTAAGACAACCATGTTCAAAGACATCTTCTCAAATTTCCTCCATATAAGCATAGCAATAAATGCTTGACCAAGGGTTGATTTATCAGCATAGGAACACACACACATGCATGTGTGAATATACACACACACACAAAAAGCTCTAGGCACACTCATAACTCCTCTTACTTGCTTTGTGGATCTGAGTTCTGTTCGTTTGACCAGAAACACTGATTTCTTTGGTTCTTTTGTGTCTTGTGTATATTGCTCCTATGTATGGAGAGGAAAAAAAAAAAAAAGTAAAACCTAAGAATTTTCAACACAGCCTCATTGATGGGAATTTTTGTCTCTGTCCAAATATTGGTTCTTGTTTCAGACAGAGACTTTCCTCACCAGCTACTTCCTGCCTCTAAGGTAGATGGACACATTTGTTTCGCCTCTAAGGGAGAAATGATGCTTATTTCTCAAGAGTGAAGTCTACTTGGAAGGAGGCGGATGCTTCGGGACCATCAGGCTGAGAACAGTGGCACAGGAGACAAGTCTCACCTGCCTGTCAGGAGCTGCATGCCACCCTTCCCCCTCTGCCTCACCCTGCATCCACTCCCTGAGAGCATCTCCCATCTGTACTGGTGACTGGCTTATCAGGCAGCAGGTATCTTTATCAGCCTATCGCGAATTGTCATCCAATAGGAGATTAAACGCTGCTTCCTTCTTGTGATTTTCAGTCTCCACATCACAAAGTTTTCAATCAAATTTCAGCAGCGTGCATTTAGCAGAAGTCTGAACACTATCTTCCTCAGTCAAGGGATTTAGACTACGTTTACTTACACAGTTCTGAGACATGGCTCTGTAAACCCGAACATACTTAGGGTGTGACCTGGGTCCCAAGTCTGCCCTCTTACTCCCTCCTTCTGCTACTTATATAGCCAGGCTTTTGGTTGTACAGAAAGCCGAGTTTGAGTCATAGACAAAGACTTCAAAGGATTCACTGCTGTGAAGCAACTTGTGTTAAGTTCCAAGATGACAGGCTCTAACTCTGGGGCAGTGTTGGTCTATACAGCTTTCTTATTAATAGTTTGCAGAAGGCCTGGCTCAGGCGTCAGCTTGCAGCTCATAAACCAGCCGGAAGAGGAGGAAGAGGATGGAAGACATCAGTTGTGTGCACTTCCTGTCTTGCCCTCAGATAATCTCTAGGAAGCCCGGATTGGGAAGTAAACTTAAAAAATAAACCTACTCCCTTGATGAGGACTTCAGCACAGCACACAGGTACTTTCCTGCCACTGAGCCTGTCGAAGGCTTAGAATTTCCAACAAGTCTACTAATGGGGTGTCAGTTAAACAGAAGCCAGAGGGAGGGAGACGGTGATCTCTCCGGAATGCCCCACAGGAAGGGAGTCGGGCCACAGGTACTTCCTGCTGAGTACAGGTAGAATGACAGTCATTAACATCCTTCACCATTTCCCCGCCTTTTATTAGATCTCTTCATTAAGCAGTGACAAATGGAGCCAAGCCCTGTGAGTTGGTGTGTGTTCTGTTAGAGAAGGGAGCTTTCATGACCCCAAATCTCCTCTTCCCTCGGAAGATGTTTTCGTTGTGGTGATTCCTTTTTAGCCAGTCACTGGGCTTTCTCGTCAGTTGGTGGGTATAGCATGCAGAGGGGCTACAGTACCAGGCCTATCCCCTGGCAGCCCACAGGAACTAAAAAAAATAAACCCAGTTACCTCTCAGGTCTATAAACGTGGAAATCTGAGACACAGTGACTGTGAGAACTGGAACTGGAGGGAGGTTTTGTTGATATCTGTGTTCTTGGAAACTGGGTCTGCTATTTCATATATATAATTTATATATAATGTATTTATTTGAGAGAGAGAGAGAGAATGAAGGGGCATGCCAGGGCCTCTAGCCACTGCAAACGAACTCCAGATGCATGTGCCTCCTTGAGCATCTGGCTTACCTGGGTCCTGGGGAATCGAACCGGTCCTTTGGCTTTGCAAGCAAGCGCCTTAACCACTAAGCCATCTCTCCAGCCAATAGGTCTGCTATTTCTTAATGGATTTGGGACCGAGCCAGAGCACTGTGGTCCCCTCTGAACCCGGGGTGTGGGTGGAAATGGGTCTAAAAGACTTTTTTCCCATGAGAACAGTGTTGGAGGAGGCAGACACACTCCAGGTAGGACCATGAGAAGTATGAGTATTATCTGCTGAGCATGTTGCAGGTCCTGAATTTTCCTTAGGCCTCAGAGCACAGCTGGGAACCCTGCAGCCTTCAGGATAGGGAGACTTGGCTGCAAACAGGTCCCACCAGGTACTAAGGTAGATTGATCAGTTATAGATCCCCCTTCAGCCACGTGTTAGATTCCACTTCCTGCCACGTGTATGGGCGAATATGCAGGCCATGCATTTTCCTCAACCCCAATCCCAACCCCAACCCCAACCCCAAGGCCCACACCTGAACCTGGAGAGAAACTCACTGGAAATCGGAGGATGAACAGTGATATCGCGC
Source organism: Jaculus jaculus (assembly GCF_020740685.1). NCBI lineage: Eukaryota > Metazoa > Chordata > Mammalia > Rodentia > Dipodidae > Jaculus > Jaculus jaculus. The sequence continues at coordinate 18,739,637 of NC_059116.1, read as the reverse complement.
ATGCGCGCGCACACACGTACGCAAAAGGTCTGATACCTAAAACAGTAGGTGTGTCCTTTGCTTTAGCCCTGTGCTATTTATGAAACACTTGAAGAAAGTTTAACTGCTCGCTATCACAAAACTGTCACCAGTGTATGCGTATGTGTGTGCAAGTGTGCACACGCATTTGAAGGTCAGAGGAGAATCTTGGGGTGCTTCCCTATTATTTGCTTGAAACAGAGTCTCTCACTAAACCTGGAGCTGTGGCTCCTTTTTTTTTTTTTTTTGTCAGACTAGTTGATCAAAGAGCCCCAGTGATTTTTCTATCTCCATCCCCCATAGCACTGGGGTTACTGAGGCATGTGTGTGACCTTGCCCAACTTTTTACATGGGTGGTTGGGGACCAAACTTGGGTTCCCTCAGGTCTTCTCGGCCCTCATGCTTGAGGGGGTAAGTGCTAATACCCACTGAACCATCTCGAGACCCCTGATACCTTTCTTACCTGCATGGTTTCTATCTAGGAAGCTCATTCAGAAATGAATGGGGGATGTTTCCCTTTGGCATTGCTGTAAAATTTGTTCCCTTAACAAGTTTTCAATGTGCTAATCACTGGAGAATTAAAAATTATAACCTGCTATTCCTGCCCTCAAGGATTTTACAGATTAAATTTTGGAAGTGGAGATGGGTAGGGGATTGATATAAACACACACACAAAAATCAATGAATGATAATATGTAGTGTGTAAAAGTTTAATGTGGTGAGAATGGATACATTAAAGGTTATTAATTGTTAGTTTTGCCCGGAAGAATAAACAGAAAGACATCATTTGGCTAAGGTCTTGTAGGGGGCAGATTTTGAGGCAGATGACAAAGAAGTAGAAGTGATCTAGATTTGGACATTTCAGATAGATGAACATTAATTTCAAATTCATTAAGCACATGCTTTGGCACTGGCAAACCAATCATTCCCTCAAGTTCATACCGAGGAGAATAATTCTTGTTTGCTTCTCATTTTTCTTTTTCAAAAGCAAGGCATGGAAGTTTCCCTTATGACACACCTAGAGGGCACTGCAGTTTGAGACTTCATACACACACGCGCGCACACACACACACACACACACACACACACACCGTCCTCTCACAGCCTGTGGATGCAGCATTTACCAAAAATCTACATAGCATAGGCTGTTCTAAACATTCAGTTAACTGCACACAACTTTCACGTGGATGTTTTAGGCTAGTTCCTTCTTGGAAGAAAAGATAAAACCAATTAAAAAAAATAAAATAGGGCCTGGGAAGATTGTTGGTAAAATGTCTGTTTTACAAGCATAAGGACTTGAGTTTGATCTCTAGAAGCATAGTTAAAAAAAAAAGTCAGGGCTTGAGAGATGGCTTAGTGTTTAAGCACTTGCCTGTGAAGCCTAAGGACCCTGGTTCGAGTCTCGATTCCCCAGGACCCACGTAAGCCAGATGCACAAGGGGAGGCATGGATCTGGAGTTCGTTTGCAGTGGCTGGAGGCCCTGGAGTGCCCATTCTCTTTCTCTCTCTATCTGTTGCTCTCGAATAAATAAATAAAAGTAAACAATTTTTGTTTTTAAAAGTCAGAGGTGCCTAGTGCATACCTGTAATCCCAGAAATAGAAAGGTAGAGTCAGATGGATCCCGGGGCTGAACAGTCAGTAAGTCTAGCCTAACTGGTGAACTTCAGGCCAAAGAGACACTCTGCTTCAAAAACAGGTGGGCAAAATATTTTTCAAAAAGGGTTAAGTAGCATTCCTGTGAATAATGCCAAGGACCACCCATCTGTCCTTCACCCCCCCCCACACACACACACAGAGAAACAAACAAACAAAAAACCTGACAGATTTAAATGTTCAGTTTGGCATCAGTTAGAAATCTTACTGCATGAAGTCTCCCAGAGCAGTGTTCTCTGGTAATGTACATTATGATGGGACCATTTGGAAGCCAGAAAGTTGAACTTTTCTCCCACTTGCCCCATAATCTGAGCTGGTGCCTGACACCCGCATGCAACACCCCCAGGCTTCCTTTCCTGCTTGTAAATAAGCCAGTAGGTAAGGAACCATACCTACACTCATTGTACCTTAAATGAAAGCGAGTTGTCATTAATGCTAACTCATCACAGCACTAATGACTCCTACGTGAAATTTCTGGAATTTATTTCTTGATTTTATAATGCTGAAACATGAGAAAACAGAGATCATTTTGTACTTAAGTTATAAATTTTATTTACTTGCCAAACTCTCCATTTATCCAAGTTACAAATACTATTTTACATGGCAGAGGCTGTTGAGTGCAGGGGGCGGAAAAAAAAAATCAAATGTGCCGATTCTAGACTTTCTAGACTTTTAATTTACAAGGTGCCAGATCTTGGATTTATCTCTCCAAGGTAGCTCATGGGCTGAGATGCTCAGATACGGAGAGTGTTTATGTAGGGGCGCAATTCCCTCCTCAGTTGCCTGGGATGCAATGATCTCATGAAAATGTCAGAGCAGGTGTATGGAAAAGACATTACGGTGTCAGAATGCCACAAAACAATGTTAATTTGTGTGTGGAAAGCAAGTGCCTCTGCCAAGGGGAAATAGAACCCGCGCTGAGCCTTGTCACAGCTTGGCACTGCAGAGCTCAGAGCCCTCCGTTGGAAGGCCCCAGAATGCCCCAGCATGCAGGGAAATGACAACCCACAGGGAACAAGATTTATTTCCTTCTTCCTGTCTTGGGACTAAACATAAAGAGAGGTAACACGTTTGGGGGATTTGAGCATTGTCCCAAAGACTCTAGTCCTCCAATAGCCCCACTGAGGGCTAGGATGGATAAGCCAAGGATAAGGCACAGGAAAAAGCAGGGGCCAAGGAGGAAGGGGAGGTGAAAACAGAGGAGAGGAGAAGAGAGGAGAGGACAGGAGAGGGCATGGGGTTAGCGGCTGGGTCCAATGTGGATAAAGTTTATACATCCGAGGCTTGTGACTCTTGGTAAATTGATGTATTTTTTTTTTTTTTTCTAGTGTGAAGTGTCCTTGAGTGTTAAAATGTGTTCAACACCTACCTGACATCTGGGAGTCTGAATTTGCAGAACAAAGGTGGGTATTAATTCCAGCTTGAGTGTTAATTTGGCCCTGATAAAACACTCCAGTAAAACCAACATTTGAGCAGGACCCAAAACTCAAGAAGGAGCCAAGGATATGAAAGGAAAGTAATAATTGAGAGTGCTTTGAAATCCACAGCATTAAAAAAAAAATACTCTCCTTTTTTTTTTTTTTTTCTGCTCTTATATTTTTCACAGCCCCTGTTCCCACTTCATTATTTAATGTGGCTTGTCTGGATTTGACCAGCAGTCTTAAAGAATGTCAAATCCTCACTTTGCATTCAAGAAATAAGACCCTCCCAGGACCTCCTAAATATTTCTGTTTTCCATCTAACAGGAATTACCATATGTTGTAATAGAACAGCAATTTTTTTTTTTTTTTTTGGGTGTTGGAAGGTTTAAGTGCCGGCTTTGATGGGACTGACCTTGAGAGGTTAGTAGATGACCTGTGGATGCTGCTCACAATATTTGGTTTGTGAGACTTTCCTAAGGTCAGGTTTCCACTGATAACACTTAAGTGAGGGGACATGAATGTATGACAAGCAACAGAGCTGCGTGCTTGTGAAAATTTCTAGTTCTTTCCCCTCCCCTCTTTGTCGGATTATCGTGCTATTTTGCAAGGGCGTCTTTCAGCACTGGTCCTTGTCTTCAGAGAGATGATTCTCTGGGGAAGAGCCCAGGGCTGCCCGTCTGTGTGCATTGTTGGAAGACTACCTTGGTGGTACTCCACAATGGGGCGGGCAGAGCTTTTGTCTTGAATCCAGCATTGTGTGCATTAAGTATCTCTGCTTACTAGTGTGTGTGTGTGTGTGTTCAGGGCATTTCACATCCATATTTTGACAGGCATTCTTTTAGCATCCTGCTGTATAGCATCCTGCTGTATCTCCACGTCATCTGTCATCTTCCAATCTCAGGTTAAATGTGCTCCCAGGAGTTTGGGGGTACAGTGGGCTTCCTTCTTATTGATCTCATTTTCCATCACTTCCTCTGCAGGTGGAGGGAGCAGACGTGGTGGAGAAATGACTTTCAGGATCTTTTAGTGCAATATTAACTCATGTCGGATATAACAAGTAACAGTGCAGTGAAATGAACTTAAGAAAAGCAAAGCCATTAAGGAAAATGTGCCATTAGGGAAAGGGCCAGGATTTGCTATCAAGGAGGTTCACCAGGTACACACTTGAATATGTTCAAGGAAATGATTAAAATGTTTATAGCCCTAATAATTATGTTCCTTTTAAGAAGTAGAGACTTCTGGAGCCAGAAACACTTTTCCTAATTCATCGTATTGGTAGCAAGATTAGGTTTTTTTTTTTTTCCCCTTCTTTTTCTCATTTAGGTATGATTGAATCTAAATCCAAAGACACACGTCTGTAGAGGTGTGTGCAGGTCTATATGTACCCATGTGAAGAGACACAGCCATCAATCCAATGTTCCATAATGCCAGCCCTGTTCCTTCTTTTTCTTTTTACTATGAAAGCTAAAGCTTTAGGTTTTGTTCCAATCTGTAAAAGCACATATCAAATATTTCCTTATTTCCTTTCATAATACCATAAGAGAGGGTGTTTTGTCTTTTTTTTTCCTGTAATTTAACATAGGTAGAAATTGTCAGTCTGAAATTGACAAGGTATTTGTTACAGTCAACAATGAATTGTTCAGCGCCTGGATCATCCACCAGCCTGGCAGTGCCTGGCAGGAGTCACAACAGCAGGGAAACTTAGTAAGCTACCAGGAGGAACATAATCATTTGGAGCCCAGTGGGTACGAAGGGGAAGGCACCTGTACTCTCGGATGCTACCCTCCACCTGCAGTGGGCACAGGGACCCACTCCAGTGCTCTCCTGGGGCAAATGTTCCGTGTCCCCACATCTCTCTGGAGTCGTGTGGGATTGTCTAGTGGGAATCGCATCAGGATTTTAGTCAGACCTTCCGGGGCTGCTGGAAATGGGTCACCAAAAGAATGTCTTTGCATGAAAAAAAAAAAAAATAGGACTATAATGTCAGAGAGGCATGCACCAAGCAAGGCAGTTTTCATGCTTAATGGGGCGTGCGTTTCTGGCTGTCACTCTGGTGGGGGCATTCCAACAGCTGATCCATTTACACTCTACTTTTGGCCACTCCTGTGAGCAACTTCACTGGTGTTCCCAGTCTCCTAAGACACAGTTCCCTTTCTAATTATAAACCAACCAATGTAAATAGGTCTTACTCAGTGAATATCAAACTTCCTTTCTTTCCACGACCTGCCTGAAGCTTCCTTTTGGAAAACCCAATGTACAGTGCTTTTTCCACTTTGTTTTCCTAGTACTTGTCATTGGCTACTTGGTTTGTAGAAATTGATTGCTCTTCTGAAAAAGTATGCATACAGGACTAGTAACTAATGATCACTTTCTTTTCTTTTTTTTTTCTTTTTTTTTTTTTGCTTCTGAAAGATACTGGGATAAGAAATATTATGAAAGCTTAAGTAAATTGCATGTAATATAAAGGCATTTTATGATGAGTCTATACCCAGAAACCATAAAGGAAAAACCCAGTAATAATGGTCACTTGTAAGTTTAAAATTTCCATATAGCAAAGGTCAAAGTGAAAGGACATACTAAAGTATGTCAGAGGGGCGGGGAGATGGCTCAGTGGTAAAGAATGCTTCTTCTGGCCAGGCGAGGTGGCACACACCTTTAATCCCAGCACTTGGGAGGCAGAGGTAGAAGGATCGCCATGAGTGCTCAAGACCACCCTGAGACTACATAGTGAATTCCAGGTCAGCTTGGACTAGAGTGAGACACCACCTTGAAAAAAAATTAAAAAATAAAAAGAATAAAAAAGAAAAAAGAAGAAGAGTGCATCCTCTGTAAGCATCGAGAGGGCCAAACACTGCTGGAAGTTCAACGCCCAGCATTCACGTAAACAGCTGCGTGTGGCCACGCGTATCTGTAAGCCCAGTCCTGTGCGGGTGGGACTAGATAGAATTGCTGGTGGGGGGGGGGGCGGTTACTGACTGAAAACAATGGCAGCTCTTGTTCAGTGAGACACCCTGTCTGGAGGAAACAGGAGGACACCAGCTTTTCCTTGGCCTCCCCACGTGTGCACGCAGGATGTGCACGTGCACAAGCATATACCATACACAGCGCACCACATATACCACACAGACACACACACGAAATAAACATACTATGCACACAGCACACCACATATGCCACACACACACACACACGAAATAAATATACTACACACACAGCACACCACATTTACCACGCACACACACGAAATAAATACACTATACACACAGCACACCACACATACCACACAGACACACACACGAAATAAATATACTACACACACAGCACACTACATTTACTACGCACACACACGAAATAAATATACTACACACACAGCACACTACATTTACCACGCACACACACGAAATAAATATACTACACACACAGCACACTACATTTACCATGCACACACACGAAATAAATATACTATACACACAGCACACCACACATACCACACAGACACACACACGAAATAAATATACTATGCACACAGCACACCACATATACCACACAGACACACACACAAAATAAATATACTACACACACAGCACACCACATTTACCACGCACACACACGAAATAAATACACTATACACACAGCACACCACACATACCACACAGACACACACACGAAATAAATATACTACACACACAGCACACTACATTTACCATGCATATACATGAAATAAATATACTATACACACAGCACACTACATTTACCACACACACACACATGCACACACACGAAATAAATATACTATACACACAGCACACCACATATACCACACACACACACACATGCACACACATGAAATAAATATACTATCCACACAGCACACCACATTTACCACACACACACACGAAATAAATATACTATACACACAGCACACCACATTTACCACGCACACACACATATGAAATAAATATACTATATAAAGCATACCACATATACCACACACACACACGAAATAAATATACTATCCACATAGCACACCACATTTACCACACACACACACAAAATAAATAAACTATACACACAGCACACCACATTTACCATGCACGCACACGAAATAAATATACTATCCACACAGCACACCACATTTAACACACACACACACACACACACACACACGAAATAAATATACTCTACATACAGCACACCACATTTACCACATACACACACACGAAATATACTATCCACACAGCACACCACATATACCACACACACAGACACACACACACTCACACATGAAATAAATCTGCAAAAAGACATTTGCAACAGGGTTGAGTTTCCTTATGGAAGAAGTTGCTTAGGCAAAAGGATGAAGAGAAATTGGTGTAATCCATGAATGAACATATGAAAAGATGCCCGTCCTCCCATTAACTCAACAGGTCCCATTATGCCATCGATTGCAAATGTTCACTGAGTGAAAACTCTGCCTACTGTCTTTCCCTCCTTACCAAGTGCCCACTGACGTCAGTATGATAAAGGCTTGTGCTCCCCCAGTTCACAGCCAGCTGAGGGCCTGGAGAGCTGTAGCCAACACATGAGCCTCCAGCCACAAGAGGATTTCAGTGTAAGGTTTAAGGGATGTAAGTAAAAATGTACCTCTCAGATGCATTAGCTGTGATCTGAAGGGCGCAGTGTCCACACCCCACTGTCAGCCATGGGCTGGACAGCGAGGGCGTGGAGTGGTCCTATCGCTCTTGGCTGCTGCTCCAGTGCTATTCCAGACAGAGACGGTTCAATAGCAGCGAAGAACTGCAAGCCGCCTCAAGATACTACAAGCCAGCTGGAGAGATGGTTTACAGGTTAAGGCGTTTGCCTGCAAAGCCAAAGGACCCAGGTTCAACTCCCCAGGACCCACATAAGCCAGATGTACAACGGAGCACGTATGCCGGAGTTCATTTGCAGTGGCTGGAGGCCCTGACATGCACATTCTCTATCTGCCTCTTTCTCCTCCTCCTCCCCTCTCTCTTTCTCAAGTAAATAAATGAACAAAAAGAAAGATACTATAGAAAGTACCAGGGGCCCACCCAATGGGGATTGAGTGTGTAACCACACAAGTCTATGGGGGACATTTACGATCAAACTGCCACAGCATTCCTGCACCTAGGTATAATCCCTACCAAGGTGGTCCACCTTGCGTAGGTCAAGAAACCAGAGTCAGGTGACCATGGGCTGAAACCTTTAAAACTGTGGGTCAAAAGAATTCTTTCCTCCTTCTAAGTTGACTGTGGCAGGCATTTTGTCACAGTGACAGAAAGCTGAAGCTCATACCATGTTTATTTTGCCCCCGTGTGGTACATGCCCGGGAGCCCAGGGCCCTCCTTCCACTGGGCTCTGCTTATAGCAGTCCCCGGAACAGCGCAAAAAGCAGAGCAAGCCTACGCGGAGCTCTGACATCCACGGGGAGGAGTTGGCACACTGTAAGTTATGACTCACAGGTGAATAAGACATAGCCTTTAATTAAAAGGAAAGACTCCCAAGAAAGATGACCAAGAAAACAAAAACAAGGTGTAAAGCTATCTTTACAGTGTGCATTCATTTGAATAAAAAAATCTTTATGCAAACAAAGGCACATATTTCATACAATTTCTTTTCTTTTCTTTTTTTTCTGGAAGGAAGGAGAAAGGCCTGTCTCTGTATTTGTCAGGTGGGTGTGGGTCTAGGCAGAGACATGGTTGGGAAGAAATTTCATTGTATATTTTTTTGGTAGATGATGTGATTTTTTTTTTGAAAACATCACATAGATGCATTGCTGTGATAGCTAAACACTAGAATACATTGGAAAAAACCTCTCGTTCTGAACTAACTGTCGGTCGGCAGGAGGGTGTAGAAGCGGAGTGCGGAGGCACCGGGGGCATGCGCGGATCTTCCACCCTTGTCCTCCAGTGGACACTTCTGTCACACCCGTCAGGGAGGAGCTGGCTTGTGTGCTACGTGTGTGGCTCCGTGTCAGGTTGTCACTTGTAGATTCCTAGAGACACGGCCACAGTCTGGATGCAGACTTGCCCTGTGATCTCTAAGGCTTCGCAGTGCTACCTCTTCAAGGTCACATCCACCATTCCCGTCTCTTCCTTCCCCCAATTTGTAACCATTCATCTATTTTCCGCCTCATAACTTTGTTATTTTGGACATTGACATCATGGCCGTCATACAGCATGTGGCCCTTGGGATAGGCTCTTTTTACTGAGTATAATGTCCTTGAGATCCATTCAAGGGATATGTGCCTATCCAAGTTCTTTCTTTCTTTTTTTTTTTTTTTCATAGCAGAGTGCAATTCCATGGTGGAACTGTAGTACGTGCTCTTCCCTTACTGAAGGACGTTTTGGTTCTGCCCAGTTCATGAACAGTGAATGGAATTGCTATGAATAACTGTGCAGAGTTTTGTATGGACTTGAATTTTCGTGACTCTGGGATGAACGCCTTGCAGGACAGTTGAAAGAGCTTCAGGCAAGCATAAATTTATTTTTTTAAAAGATATCGCTAAACTATTTTCATGAGTAACTATACCACCTAGATGCAGTGTAATCCTAGTATTTGTTATGCTAAAGTGGGAGCATTATCATGAGGTGGAAGCCAGCCTGGGATACCCTAGTAAGAACTGGGTGAGACAGGGTTACAAAGTGAGATCCTAGATAGATGATAGATAGTGGATAGATGATAGATAGACAGGCGATGGATGATAGATAGATGACAGATAGATAATCGTAGATAGACATATGATAGGTAAGTGATAAATAGAGAGATGATAGATAGATTACAGATAGATAATGGTGGATTGATAGATAAATATGATAGATGGATGACAGATAGATAGATAATGGTAGATAGATAGATAGATAGATAGATAGATAGATAGATGATAGATAGATAGATAGATAGATAGATAGATAATAAATGATAGAGAAGGGGCTCTGAAGAACCACCCTTCTTGGAAGATTTATTGGCAAATAATGGCTACCAGGACAGAGGCTGTCTTCTGTAGCTACTGGGCACTGCATGCTATGGTAAATAACCCCCACACATGCTCGTGCAAGGAACCCCAACTAAACTCAGTGGGTAACAAAAAACAAGGATATGAATTTTTGTGGGGGAGGGGAGAAGAAGTGTTTCAGCAGGAGTGGGAGAGAGAGTAAAGGCAGATAATATGATCAACATATAATACGGACATGCATGTAATTATTAGGGAACAAATAGCTCCAATGCATAGATGGAGAGATAGATTAGATAGATAGATAGATAGGGAGATAGTAACTGTACCATTTTACAGTATGTGACAGGTCCAGCTTCTCTTCACCATCACCAATATGGTATTATCATTGGTTATTTTGGCTGTTATCATAGTAATGTCTTATCATGGTATTATTAATTTGCATGTTTTAATGGCCAGTGGTTTTGGACATCTTGATTGGTGATTGACACTCATATTCTATCATCTTCTAATGTCTTTTAATGTCCTTTGCCCATCTTTTTTTTTACTTGAACAATTGCGCTTTTCTTTATCTGTTTCAGTCTAGGCCAGGGTGACCTAGAACTTATTCTGTACTGTATCCCACGCTGAACTTGAACTCACAGCAATCCTGCTACCTCAGCCTCCTGAGTGCTAGGATTGATTATAAGCTTGAGCCACCATGCCCAAGATAATCGTGTTTTTCTTTATTTCTTTTAAAATTTTTTTCTTTATTTACTTGAGAGAAAGAGAAGCAGATATATATAGAGAGAACAGTGTATCAGGGCCTCCAGACACATGCACCCCCATGTGCATCGGGTGTATGTGGGTACTGGGGAATCAAACCTGGATCCTTAGGCTTCCAGGCAAACATCTCAACCGCTAAGCCATCTCTCCATCTCACAGTCGTGTTTTTCTCATTGTTGAGACTTTAGAGGCCATAGACAGCAGCTCATTTGGCATGACTTTGCAGTCATCGTTGGCTTCATCACGATGTGACAGTGGCGTGCGTTCAGTAGAAACAGGACTTTGATGCGCTGGTCTTTCCTGGAGCCAGCTGCATGCTGCACAGTCCTCTGGATTCACGTCATCTGAGGACCAAACAATGAATCCGGCACCGCATGGAGTGCCTTGTACAGTAAATTACCTGAGATGGTCAGCGTCATGACAGGCTCTGTTAGATGTTGTCACTTGAATAGAGTGACAACAAGTCTTTTTAAGCACATGCAAGTGCTTTGCATACATTCAAAGCAACCCAGGCTGGGACAGACTGCTGATGGGTTCAACACAGTTCCAGGCTACAAACGATATTTAAAATTATTTTATTCATCATTCATGGAAGATAGAAATAGAGATAGAGATAGAGATAGAGAGAGAGGGAGAGAGAGAGAGAGAGAGAGAGAGAGAGAGAGAGAGAGAGAGAGAGAGAGAGACAGTGAGGCCAGCAGAGAGAATGAACTTGGTTGCGCCAAGGCTTCTACTCACTGCAAACAAACTCAAGACCCATGTGCCACTTGGTGCGTCTGGCTTTATGTGGATACAGAGGAATCAAAGCCAGGTGGTTAGGCTTTGCAGGTAAGCACCTTAACCACTAAGCCATCTCTGCAGTCCCCACTCTCCCTATTTCGATCTGCCTCTTTCTCTCTCTCTCTAGCTCTCAAACAAATAAATCAATAATGAAATATTAAAAAAAAACTGGGAAGTTTCTCTCCTTTTCTATTCCCTAGATGGAGTTTGATAGCATTGTTAGTTCTTTAAAGTGTTTGGTAGACTCTCTAGTGAAAATTCTGGGCCTGGAGATAGCTTTTTAAGTTTTCAAATAAAGAAATTTCAGTCCTTTTATTTTTCTTGGGCCACTCAGTTCTTCTCATAGTGCATGAGCTGTGATCAGCTCTGTTTTCTGAGTTGCTCCATTTCATGTGAGTTGTCAAAATTTATGTGATGGGATTGTGTGTGACATTCTGGTATTATTCTTTTGATGTCTGTAAGATATGTAGCAATATGCTCCACTAAAGACTTGATATTAATAATGTAATATGAATAAATTCTCATTTTATTTCAATTGTGCTAGAAGTATGTCATAATTTTTGAACTCTTCAAAGAATAAGTTCATGTTCTAATGATTTTCCTCCACTGTTCTTTTTTTTTGTTTTAAATGCATTGATTTCTGCTTTTGTTGCCTCCCTTCTGCTTTATTCAGGTATTTTTGTTTTTCTTTATTTCTTTTCTTTTTATTTATTTTTGTTTATTTATTTGAAAGTGACAGACAGAGAGAGAAAGAGGCAGATATATATAGAGAGAGAATGGGCAAGGCAGGGCCTCCAGCCACTGCAAACAAACTCGACGCGTGTGCCCCCTTGTGCATCTGGCTAATGTGGATCTTGAGGAAACGAGCCTCGAACCGAGGTCCTTAGGCTTCACAGGCAAATACTTAACCACTAAGCCATATCTCCAGCCATCTTTTTGGTTTTTCAAAATACAGTCTTGCTGTAGCTCAGGCTGATCTGCAATTCACTATGTAGTCTCAGGCTGAGACTCGAACTCACAATAATTCTCTTGTCTCTGTCTCCTGAGTGCTGGGATTAAAACTGTGTGCCAATATGCCTGGATATTTTTCTACTTTCTTGCCATGGACACTCAAAATTATTGATTTGAGAATTTTCCTCCTTTCTGAAGCATGGATACAATGGAATCTAGTCTTATCTTACTGCTTTCTCTGACTCCTAATAATTTAGATGTCTTACATTTTAATGGAGTTCAATATACTAAGCTGCCTTGAAACTTTTTCTTTGAGCCATAGTAGAATTTTTATAGATTAGTTTCCAAATGTTTGGAAGTGTCATTATTGTTCTATTGATTAGTTCGGAATTTGGCTTTAGTCCCTAATCTGAGTGTGGTCAGAGAATAGGCATTGAAAGATTTAATCCTCTTAAATGAGCAAGGTTTATGCTATGGGAAAAGAGATGGTCCATCTCGGCAATTTACCTTGAAAAGTATGCTTATCATACTGGTGTTAGGTGGAGGGTTCTATAAGCATTGATCAGCTTCTGTTGGCAGATCCACTGTTGTGTTCATTCATGTGTACTGATTTTATCTTTTGTTTACCCTAATAATTGCATAGAAATTGAATAAGTAGAATGAAGTTCCAAACTATAATTTTGGGCTTGTCTATTTCTATTTTCAATTATGTAAGTTTTTGCTTGATTTATTTATTTAAGAGAGAGAGAGAGAGAGAGAGAGAGGAAGAGAGAGAATGGGCATGCCAGAGCCTCTAGCCACTGGAAATAAACTCCATATACATGCACCACCGTGTACACCTGACTTTACATGGGTCCTGAGGAATCAAACCTGGGTCCTTAGGTTTTGCAGGCAAGTACCTTAACCACAGAGCAATCTTCCCAGCCCCTGCTTCATGTATTTTGCAGTTCCATTGTCGAGTGTGCATTTATTTAGGATTTTTACTATTCTGTAGTGGAGCAACATTTTATAAGAATATATGCACACAAATGGCTAAGGTATGTCTCTCTCTGTTCCTGGTAATTGCTTATTCGAAATCCCTGTGTGTGCTGCTAATACAGAGATGTCCTGCCTTGTCTTATTGATATTTGCATAGCCTAACCTTTCTATCCTTTGCTTTAAACCAACCCACATTGTTTTACTTGATGTGAGTTTCTTGTTGACACCATATAATTTAGCCATGTATTTTTATCTAGTCTGGATATCTATCTTCTGTTTCTTTCTTGGAGGGGGAGATACATATTGGAGATTAAGCCAGCAGTTTTGTATTGCTAGACAAGTGCTCTACCACTGTGTTACCTGATCAGGTCTTTTGGAAATTTAAATTTTTTCTCATTCTGATGTTTGCATCCATGTATATAATGTATTTTGATCTGATTCCACTCAACTCCTCTCTTATTCCTTTCTTTTCCTATTAATGTGTTTTTTAACTTTAAGCAACATTTTTTATTAGCTATGGACATATTTTGCATGTAAACAACACAAGTTGGTATTATCCTTTCCCTCTGCCCTGCCCCTTTTCTGAAGAGGTCTTCCTCATTGGGGATGCAGATCAACCCCATGGGGATTGTGGGTCGTACGTTATGGGCAGGCAGGGGGGAGGCAATGTCTCTGTGCAAAATGTCCCAACTTGTGGCTCAAACAATCTTTCCACCCCTCTCTTCTGCTAAATTCCCTGAGTCATGCTGGGACCATTTTAAGTCTACTTCAGTGAAGGGGTCTTAGGAGCCACTGGATCTCAGGTTTGGTAGGTGTTTAGTGTCCTCAGTGTCGATCTCCTTCACCCTTGTGCTGATATCACATTCCCTAAGAAAGCAGAACTCTTGCTCATTTCCCCAATTCCTCCATGGTTTTAGCTGGGGTGGGGGTGGAGTGCACTGGGTCATTATCTCCTCAGGTCAGGCTCCCGTCTGAAAAAGAGAAGCAGATTCTACAATGGAGAATGCAATCAGCACCAGTTAAATGAGATAGCCATTATTAATTTGGAGAGAATTAAAAGAATGTTAGACCCTCTTAAAGTCTAAGGTTAGTGGGAGCTTGACAATGGAAAGTAGAATCATTATCTGGATATGATTCTGACTTGTTTCCCAGCTCCAGATAGGGTTTCCTTTCAACTGAGCAGATCTGTTAGCCAATCCAAGAGCAGCTGGTGACCCACACCATGGCTGTGTGCCACTATTGCACTTGTGTGAGCATCATGTCAGGTTGTTTGCTTCTGAGTCACTTAGACTTTGAGTTGCTTGGTCAGATGTTGGCCACTTTCCCCCAGTAGCTCATGTAGTGCCTTCAGCACTGGATGGGCTAATTGTTTGGGGCCTGGCTCTCCTGATTCCAACCAGATCTCTCCATGGTCCATGTCAACAGCATTTGGTGTCTTCAGCAGTATGATCTTACCATTCACCTCTGTTAGGTAATTAGGTGCACTGACAAAAGACTGTGATTTGTTTTGGGAGATCTAGTAGGTCTCTCCTATCAACAGCTCATTGTGGATGTAGACCACATCCTTGTATAGGGAATTATAGGCCAGTGCCAAGGGAAAAGAAAAAAGAAAAAGTCAGAGAAGAAAGAGAAACAGGAGAAATTTGAGGTTACATTTTGTCTCACCCTCTCTATGGCCCTTTGACTCAGGTGCTCCCCCTAAGGTCCTTTTGAGGTTCCACCTTTTAGTGGGACTTCCAAGATATAGGTTTCTATGGTATTACTTAAATTTGGGGTCAGTTTTGTGTCCCCCCCATCCTCTCCCTTCCCCTAAGCCCTACCCTCCCTATTGTTCAAACTTCAAGATATATTCAGTTATGTCAGCAAATTGGGCTGATCCAGGTTAGGAAGTGCAGATGAGTGAGATCATGTGATGGTTGTCTTTTTGTGATTGTGTGAGCTCACTTAGAATGATTTTTGCAAGTCTGACCATTTTTTTTTTTTGTTTTACAAATTTCAATGTATCAGTTTTCTTACTGCTGAGTAGAATTCTGTCATGTAGACATACCACATCTTGGTTATCCATTCATCTAATGATGGGCACCTGGGTTGAGTCCAGAGTTTAGCTGTTATGAATTGAGCAGCTATAAACATGGTCGAGCAAATATCTCTGAACTGAGATGTGGGGCTTTTAGGGTAAATGCCCAATAAAGGAACAACAGGTCTGTTGGTAACTCTATATTCATCCTTTTCAGGAATCTCCGTATTGATTTCCATAGTGGTTGTACCAGCTTACATTCCCATCAACAGGGAATGAGCGTTCCTATTTCTCCACAGCCTCACCAACATTTGTTTTCATTTTACTTTTTAATGTTTGCTATCCTTACTGGGTAAGGTGGAATCTCATAGTTGTTTTAATTTGCATTTCCCCAGTGGTTAGGGATGTTGAACATTTTCTTAAGTGTATGTTAGTCATTTGTAATTCTTCCTCTGAGAAATCCCTATTTAGTTCTCTGTCCCACTTTTAGAGTGGGTTGTTTACTTTTTTATTATTTAGTTTTTTATTTTTTAATATTTATTATTTTTATTTATTTATTTGAGAGTGACAGGCAGAGATAAAGAGGCAGGGGGGAGAGAATAGGCATGCCAGGGCTTCCACCTGCTGCAAACGAACTCCAGATGCATGTTCCCGCTTGTGCATCTGGCTAACATGGGTCCTGGGAAATCAAGCCTCAAACAGGGGCCCTTAGGCTTCACAGGCAAATGCTTAACCACTAAGCCATCTCTCCAGTCCATTATTTAGTTTTTTGAGTTCTTTGTAGATTCTAGATATTAGGTTTCTGTCAGTGGTATATCTGGCAAAGATTTTCTCCCATTTAGTTGGTAATCTATTGGCTCTGCTTATGGTATTGTTTGTCTGTGCAAAAGCTTTTCTAGCTTCATGAGATCCCATTGGTTGAGTGCTTTTCTAATTTTCGTGGATGCTGAGGTTTTGTTCAGGTGGTCTTTTCCCAGTCCTATATCATGGACAGTGCTTTCCAGTTTTTCTTCCAGTAGTTGGAGAGTTTCAGGACTTATATTGAGGACTTTAATCCATTTGGACTTGATTTTTGTACATGGCAAAATGAGTGGGTATAATTTCGTTTTTCTACATATGGTCATCCAATTTGTCCAACACCACTTGTTGAAGATGCTGTCCTTTCTCCAGCCTACATTACTGGCACCTTTGTCAAAGATCCATCAGCTATAGTTACATGATCTGAGGTCTGGCTCTTCAATTCTGTTCCATTGGTCTGTTTCTGTTTTTATTCCAGTACTGTGCTATTTTTGTCACCATGGTTTTGTAATATGGCTTTAGATCAAGTATGGTGATACCACAAAAGGTGTTTTTTTTTTTTTTTTTCCCTGAGGATATGTTTGGATATTTGGATATCTGAGGCCTTTCTATATGAATTTTCTGTCATTCTATATGAATTTTGAGCTCATTTTATTCAGTCTCTGTGAAGAATGATACTGGTATTTTATTGGTATTACATTAAATGTGTATATTGCTTTTGGTAGAATTGCCATTTTCATAATATTAATTCTACCTCACCAGGAGCATGGGAAGTCTTTCCATGTATTCAAGTCCTCCTCTGTTTCTTTCTTTAGTGTTTTTATGTTTTCATGATATAGTTCTTTCACAACCTTGGTTAATGTTATTCCAAGGTATTTAATTTTATTTGCTGCTATTTAAAATGAAGCAGCCTCACTGATTTCTTTCTCTGTATCTTTGTCCTTTGCATATAGAAAAGCTACTGGTTTTTGTGCATTAACTTTGTATCTTGCCACTTTGCTGAAGAAATTTATCATCTTTAGAAGTTTTGAGATGAAGACTTTTGGGTCACTTATATATAGGATCATGTCATTTTCAAATAGAGCTAACTGGACTACTTCCTTTCTAATTTGAATCCTTTTAATTTACTTCTCCTGTCTTATTGCTTGGGCAAGGACTTCTAGTACTATGTTGAAAAGCAGTGGTGAGAGTGGGCACCTCTGTTTTGTTCCCAATCTCAGTGGGGACTCCTTATGCTTTTCCCCATTATGTATTATTTGGACTTTAGGACATTTATGTATAGCTTTTATTGTGTTGAGATATAAACCCTCCATGCCTATTCTTTTCAGTGTTTTGATCATGAAGTGGTGTTGTATTTTGTTAAAGGCCTTCTCTGCATCAGTTGAGATGCTCATGTGGTTCTTATTGTTAAGTTTGTTTATGTGGTGTATTATGTTGACCAATTTCCGTATGTTAAACTATCTCTGCATCCTTGGGATGAAGCCTACTTGATCAAGGTAGATAATACTTTTGATGTGTTGTTGAATTTGGTTTTCAAGAATTTTGTTCAGGATCTTTGTATCTAAGTTTATGAGGGATATAATTTTCTTTCCTTTTGCATCTCTGTCTGCTTTTGTATCTTTGTCTGTTTTGGTATTAGGGTGATGCTTAGCTTCATAAAAGGAGTTGGGGAGGATTCCCTGTGCTCCAATTATGTGGAACAGTTTGAGAAAAATTGGTTTCAGTTCTAGGAAGGTTTGATAGAATTCAGCTGAGAAGCCATCTGGTCCTGGACTTTTCTTTCTGGGGAGGTTTTTTATTACCTTTTCAATCTCCATGAAAGTGATAGGTTTGTTTAGGAAATTAATAAGCTCTGAGTTTAGTTTTGGAAGGTGGTATGTCTCTAGGAATTCATCCATTTCTTCCAGATTATTTAATTTTGTGGAGTAGAGGTTTTGGAAGTATGCCTTGAAGATTCTTTCAATTTCATTTATGTGTGTTGTGATCTCTCCTTTTTCATTTCTGATTTTGTCAATTTGAGACATCTCTTTTTTTTTCTTTTTCTTTTTTTTTTTTGCTTGATCAATTTGGCCATGGGTTTGTCAATCTTGTTTATTTTTTCAAAGAACCAGCTCTTCATCTCATCGATTTAAAAAATTGTTTTCTTAGTTTCCAATTCATTAATTTCTGTTCTAATCTTGATAATATCTCTCTGTCTGGAGCTCTTTGGGTTCAATTCTTCTTGTTTTTCCAGCACTTTTAGG
Source organism: Jaculus jaculus (assembly GCF_020740685.1). Classification (NCBI taxonomy): domain Eukaryota; kingdom Metazoa; phylum Chordata; class Mammalia; order Rodentia; family Dipodidae; genus Jaculus; species Jaculus jaculus. Next base: position 18,721,039 of record NC_059116.1, on the reverse strand, counting down.
TGGACAGTCAGGTTATTGATTTGGGATCTCTCTTTCTTTGAAATGAAGGCATTTAGGGCTATTAATTTCCCCCTACGAGTGCCTTCATTGTGTCACATAAGTTGTGGTAGATTATGTTTTCATTACCATTCAATTCTAGGAATTTTATAATTTTTAAAAATTTCTTTCATGACCCATTCATTGTTTAAAAGTGTTGTTTAATCTCTAGGAGCTGAGGAAATTCTTTTTATTTTTTTGGCTGTATATATTTTATTTTATTTTTATTTATTTTTCTCAATTCTTGATGTTTCTTTTATTAATTTCTAGCTTTAAAGCATTGTGATCTGATACGATTCAGGGAGTTTCTTCAGTTTTCCTGACTTTATGAAGGCATGTTTATTTCTGTTTTATTGTTGAGTAGATTTTGTTTTATAAACTGTGGTGTACCTGTGTTAGGTGCATATATATTTATGAATGTGATGTGCTTATGTTGATGAGTAAGAAGTTGTCTTCTTTCCCCTTTTTTGATTACTTTTGGTTTGAAGTCTATTTTATAAGATATTAATATAGCAACACCTGCTTGTTTTTTTTTAATTTCCATTTGCTTGGAATATCATTTTCCAACCTTTCACCCTGAGGAGGTGTCTGTCTTTAGTGGTGCAGTGAGTTTCTTGAAGCCAGCAGATAGTTTTTTGATATATCCTGATAGCCTGTGTCTTTTGATGAGTGAGTTAAGACCATTAATATTTAAGGTTATTACTGTGAGGTTTTAATTAATTCCTGTCATGATAAGGTATTTTATGGGGTTTTGTGCTTTCTTGAGTTATGTACTGTTTTGAGCCTGATCTATTTTGGTTATTGAGATAGCATTCTCATTGGCTCTTGAGATTGGTTGGTCGACTGTTATCTGTGGACTCTTCCCTCAAGTATTCTCTGTAGGGTTGGCTTTGTCTTCACATAACCATACTGTTGACTTTTTTCATGGAAAGTATTTCTTTCACCAGCTACTATTTGCTGGGTAAAGTAGCTTGGGTTGGAAGCCTTAGATTGAAGTGTTCCATTCCAGTCCCTTCTGGCTTTCAGGGTTTCCATTGAGAAATCTGATGTAATTCTGATGGGATTGCCTTGTTTCTCTCTTGCTGCTTTTAACACTTCTTTGTTTTCGTTGTTAAGAGTTTTAACTGTGATGTGTCTTGGAGAATTTTTTCTTTGGTCCTGTCTGTTGCATTTTGTGGTCTTCTTGTATCTGGATGGACCTCTCTTTTGAGAGATTCTTCAGTTGAATTTTCATCAATAATTTTGTTGAATATGTTCTCTATGTCTCTGGCCTGGATTTACTCTCCTTCTGGTATACCCATGATTCCAGATGTTTAGTCATTTTAGGGTGTCCCACAGTTCCCTCATATTCTGTTCACTTAATTTTTTGAACTTAGCAAAGTTTTTGGCCTCCCAATCAATTTCTTCTGTCTTGTCTACCAGGTAAGAGGTTCTGTTTTCCACATAAGTAACTCTGTTGGTCAGGGGTTCTAGAGAGGTTTTTATAATTTCTATTTTATTTTTGTTTTCTGTTGCATTATTTTGCATTTTGACCATCTGTTTTTGTGCTAAGATTTCAATTCAAGTTCTGATTTTCTTTTGTATTTTATTTTAAATTATTTTATTTGTTTATTATTTATTTGAAAGTGACAGATAGAGAAACAAGGAGAGAGAGAGAGAGAGTGTGAGAGAGGGAGAGAACAGGCACACCAGGGCCTCCAGCCACTGTAAACGAACTCCAGATGTGTGCGTCCCTTTGTGCATCTGGCTAACGTGGGTCCTGGGGAATTGAGCATTGAACTGGGGTCCCTAGGCCTCACAGGCAAGCGCTTAACCACTAAGCCATCTCTCCAGCCCAAGTTCTGATTTTCTTGATGCTTCCTGTAGTTCATTTTTGCATTTGATCAAGTCTTCATTAAGCTTAATCAACTGGTTGTTGAGATCTTCCATTTCTTGAGTTACTTTCAATTTATTTACATCTCCTGGAGAGTTCTAACATTTTCTTGCATCAAGTTAAGCCTACTGTCAAAAGCTGAATGCTCTAGGAGACGATTCTGTTCAATTTTATTGATACAATTGTTGGTTCTTTGATAGTTTGCTTCAGATCAGTGATTTTTTTTTTTTTTTTTTTTTGATCAGGGTCTCATTGGTTGTTGTGTTTTCATTCTGGGAATGAATTTCTGTTGATTTTTCTATGATTTCATTGGAGGCTTTTATTGTAGGACTAGGCATCCTTTTTGGAGATGTCTCAGTTTTCTGACTTTTGTTGGCTTTTTTGCATGGTTGTTTACCTATTTTAGGAAGACTCTTTATTTTATTGAGGAGAAAGCAAATTTTTGTCCTTTGGCCCATTCACCCTCTGACTCAGATGAATAGGGATGTTGGTACCTAGTGGCCAGTCAGAATACCAGAGCAAAAGACCTGATTACACAGCTCACACAGGGACCAATGGGACCTACCAGGACCAGGGGACTGGGAGGAGCAAGGGAACAGGGATCTGGCCTACTTCATGCAGCTCTCTCCAGCACACAGACCAGCGCAAGGTACCCAGGCCAGGGAGGTGGGAGGAGCCCGGAAACAGGTGTCTGGTCTGCTCACTCCAGACTTCTGAGCCAGCCCACACACTGGCCATGCAAGGAACTCACACAGGGGAGGTGGGAAGAGCTGAGAAACAGGGATCAGGCCTGCTCACTCCAGACTGCTGCTCCTGCCCACACACTGTCTGCCCAAGGAACTCAGCCTGGGGCGGTGGAAGGAGCCCAGAAACGGGTCTGGCCTACTCACTCCCCATTATTGTCCTTTAATCCCATTGTACTTTCATGCCTTCTTAAAATTTAACCCATTAAGCTAAATTATGGATATTTGCATGATCACAAGTGGAAAGTTATTTACTATGGGATGGGCAATTTGCTAGTGGCCACCCAACCGATGACCCTGACTCTCCTTTCCCAGTAACCACTGGCTGCCATCAGCTCCTCCGGGAAGCGTAGAGTCTCATGTACCCTTTCTCCATTAGCGACAGGCTCCATCTTGTGCAGGAAACCACAGCTGCTGTGAGTTCATGTGTGGGAATGGCCGTTTTGTGATAGAATCTTACTAATTTGCTCAGGTTGGCTTTGAACTTGTGATCCAACTGCCTGAGTCTCCCAAGTAGCTGGGATTATAGACCTATACCATCAGGTTCCTATGTCTTTCTTAAAAAAAAAAACAAAAAACACTTTATTGGCCAGGCATGGTGATGCACACCTTTAATCCCAGCCCTCGGGAGGTAGAGGTAGGAGGATCGCTGTGAGTTCGAGGCCACCCTGAGACGACATAGTGAATTCCAGGTCAGCCTGGGCTAGAGTGAGACCCTACCTCGAAAAACAAAAAAACAAACAAACAAACAAAAAAAGACACTTTATTGAATTAAGATAGATATTTTTTTCTGTAAATATTTAATGCACATAATACAAGAGTTTGGACACACTTGTGGAACCAGCAGCACTGTGAAGGCCAGAAACATATCCATCACCTCTTCAAATATCCTCTCATTCTCTTGTTATCTGTATAATCTTAGCCACATAGTACAAAATTTACCTTCTCAGATAACTCTAAACATTACAATATGATATAGTCAACAATGTATCCTGTGCTGCACAGCAGATCTTCAGAACTTATTTAATGTGTTTAACTGGAAGTTTGCACTGTTGCCCTCACGTCCTCATTTCCCCTTGGAAACCACCACTCTACTTATTGCTTCTACCAGTTTATTTTATTTATATATTAATTTAATTCAATTTATTTACTTGAGAGTGAGAGAAGGAGGGGAGAGAGAGAGAGAGAGAGAGAGAGAGAGAGAGAGAGAGAGAGAGAGAGAGAATGGGTGTGCCAGAGCCTTCAGCCACTGCAAACTCCAGATGCATGTGCCACATTTTGTATCTGGCTTATGTAAGTACTGGGAATTGAACCTGGTTTCTTAGGCTTTGCAGGCAAGTGCCTTAAACATTAAACCACCTCTTCAGCCCCCTACGAGTCTATTTTGTAGGAGGCAAGCTCAACAGATTGGCCTTTCTTTCTTTCCTTTTTCTTTTACTGGCCTTTTTTTAAAGTGCATGCATGAGAGATAGATAGCAAGAGACAGAGAGAGAGAGAGAGAGAGAGAGAGAGGGAGGGAGAGAGAATGAAAGAGAATGAATTGGTGCATCAGGGCCTCCAGCCACTGCAATTGAACTCCAGATGCGTGCACCCGTTTGTGTGCATGTAAGACCTTATGCACCTGCATCACCTTGTGTGTTTGGCTTATGTGGGACCTGGAGAGTCAAACATGGGTCCTTAGGCTTCTCAGGCAAGTGCCTTAACTGCTAAGCCATTCCTCTATCCCTATTAGTCTATTTTTGATTACACAACCAGTGACATCACACATTTGTTGTTTTGGCCTCTGGCTTGTTTTCTTTATTGTATTGTTCTCTAGGTCCATCCAAGCTGTCACAAAAGCAGAGAATCCAGGAAACCCCCATCTGAATTGATCTTTTAGACCATTTACATCTAACATGGCCATTGATTTTTTTTGACCAGAGGTCTACCATGTCATCTTTTGTTTCTCATGGTCTCTGTTTTTGTTTCTCTGTTGTCATTTCCCTACATTCCCATAGGTAACTTAAACTTTCAGTCTTTTCTTTTTTTTTTTCAAGGTAGGGTCTCACTCTAGCCCAGGCTGACCTGGAATTCACTATGCAGTCTCAGGCTGGCCTTGAATTCACAGTGATTCTCCTACCTCTGCCTCCCAAGTGCTAGGATTAAAGGTGTGTGCACCACTATACCTGGGCTCTTTATTTTTATTTTTTGGCTTCTGTGTGGTATGTGTATGTGTGTTGTGTATGCACATGTATGTACCAATGTGGCATATGCCCGTGGCAGCCTGAGGAAAATGGTGAGTGACCCCTATGTCACTCATTTGCCAGGTTTTCCTTTAGACAGCATTGCTTTACTGATCTTAGAGTTTGATGCTCACCCCTCCCACCACAAGGCCCTGAGGTTTTCTGGTCTCTACTCCCCACAGGACTGGAGTTACAAAGGTATATGCCCATGTGAAGCTGCTCACATAGGCACTGGGGCATTGGACTCAGAAGGCTTAGGCCTTCTCAGACTCAAGTGTGTGTAGGAAGTTCTCCTGTTCCTCCAGCCCAAACATTCAATTTTGAAGTATCTATGATGTTTTTGAATATATTTCTTCATATAGCTCTTTTTTGTGATTGACCATTCTAATGGCAGTTTACCAGTTTGAGTGACGTGTAGATGCCATAATACTGTTACAGGGTGTGTGTGTGTGCATGGAAGCAGAAGGTTGATATCAGATATTTTCCTCAGTATCACTCCACTTTTTAATTTTATTTTATTTGAATCAAGGTCTCACTCTAGCCCAGACTGACCTGAAATTTACTCTGTAGCCTAGGTTGGCCTTTAACTCATGGTGATCCTGATACTTCAGCCTCCCAAGTGCTGGTATTAACGTCATGAGCCACCATGAGAGGTTAACACGTGTCTCTTGTTTTCCCCTCATCTTACTTTTTTCTTTGTCTTTAATAGGTTCCTTGGCTGAACCCAGGCTTCACTAACTTGGGTAGTCAGTCTAGCCATCTTTACCTAGAAATCTACTTGTCTTTGATTCCTGGGATTCCCAATGTGCTGCCAAGCCTGGCCTCTGTGTGGGTGCTGGGAATCCAAACGCAGGCCATCTTCCTTGCATGGTAAACACTTGGCCAAGTGAGCCATCTCCCTTCCCCCCTCCTGTTGTGTTCTCTATCCTATCTCATTTATAACACTCTTCTTAAACATGTCCTTTCCACACACTGGCGACCACATCGCGCCGCGTGGCTCCTTTTGTTTTCACAGTGAAACAGTTGTAAACACTCACAAGGAGAAGGCAAGCTTAGCATATTTACCCACAGTGTTGATCACTCATTTGATTTTCCTTTTTCTTCCTGATGCTAAGGATACTTTCAGTGAGCATTTTCTGTATGTTTAGATTACTTTCTTTGATGTGTTCTTAAGTTTGGTCTGCTGACCATGACACCATGTGACACTCTTTCACATGAAGACATTTTGTTTTTCTTCATTTCTGAGTACAGAATTGTGGGTTGACATTTCTGGTTTTTTTTTTTTTTTTTTAATGAGAGAGTGAGAGTGAAAGAGAGTGAGAAAGGACTGGCAAACCAGAGCCTCCAGCCACTGCAATCGAACTCCAGACGCATGTGCCATCTTGTGGGCATGTGCGACCTTGCATGCTTGTGTCATCTTGTGCATCTGGCTATGTGGGACCTGGAGAGTGGAACTTTGGTTCTTAGGCTTCTCAGGCCTTAATAGCTTAATTAATTAATTAATGCCTTAATAGCTGTGCCACCTCTCAGAACCTCCCCCACCACTTTTTTTTTTTTTTTCAGAACTCAAAACAACTTGTTGCAGTTCCTTGTGGTTTCTTATCAGAAACCTGCTATTGTCCTAATGAAATTTCTTCTACATATAAGGTGTCAATTCCTGTTTGGTGTTTCAGGCTTCTTTTCTTGGTTTTAGTTTTCAGAATTTGACTATGACATGGATGACTGTGTCATGGGTTTATTTGGGTTTATCTTGTTTGGATTCTTCTGCTTCTTGAATCTGTAGGTTTCTGTTTTTCCAAACTTAGGCTATTGAAAGTTTTGATATCTTTGGCTACTCTGCCTCTTCTCACATCTTCTTCTCAGTCTTTGAAGTCATTAAAAAGCATGCCTGGGGCTGGAGAGATGGCTTAGTGGTTAAGCGCTTGCCTGTGAAGCCTAAGGACTCCGGTTCGAGGCTCGGTTCCCCAGGTCCCACGTTAGCCAGATGCACAAGGGGGTGAACGTGTCTGGAGTTCGTTTGCAGTGGCTGGAAGCCCTGGCGCGCCCATTCTCTCTCTCTCCCTCTACCTGTCTTTCTTTCTGTGTCTGTCGCTCTCAAATAAATAAATAAATAAATAATTTAAAAAGAAAAGTAAATAAAAAGCATGCCTGGCTTTTATTTAAAATTCTTTGTCAGGTAATTCTAACACCTCCATCATTTCAATGTTAGTGTCCATTGACTTTATTTTTCTCATTGAAATTGAGATTTTCCTGATCTTTGACATGATAATTATTGATAAAAACATGAACCAGGCATAATGGCGCACACCTTTAATCCCAGCACTTGGGAGGCAGAGGTAGGTGGATCGCCATGAGTTCAAGGCCACCCTGTGACTATATAGTGAATTCCAGGTCAGCCTGTGCTAGAGTGAGACCCTGCCTCAAAAAACAGATAAAACAAAAACAAAAACAAAAATAAAACCAAACATGGACATTTTGCATATTATGCAAAGTATCTTGATTATATTTTCCTCTTATATTGTGAAAAGCCTCATGTGACCCTCCTTACAGTGGAGGGTAGAAATTCGTGTTCTCAACTTGGTCTTAAAGGAGAAGAGGTCAGAGATCTTCATTACTGTGAAACACTGGGATTAAGATTTTGCACACAGCCTCCATTGATTCTACCTATCACCAGTCCCTTCATGGTCTTCACTGACAGTGACCTTGTTCCTAATGTTAAGAGATGAAATCTCAACTCTGAAGGTAAGCTATGGTGCAACAATCTCAACTCCAATGGTAATCTATGGTACAACAATCTCAACTCTGAAGGTAAGCTATGGTGCAACAATCTCAACTCCGATGGTAATCTATGGTACAACAATCTCAACTCCGAAGGTAAGCTATGGTGCAACGATCTCAACTCCGATGGTAATCTATGGTGCAACAATTTCAACTCCGAAGGTAAGCTATGGTGCAACAATCTCAACTCCGATGGTAATCTATGGTGCAACAACCTCAACTCTGAAGGTAATCTATGGTGCAACAATCTCAACTCCGATGGTAATCTATGGTGCAACAACCTCAACTCTGAAGGTAAGCTATGGTGCAACAATCTCAACTCCGAAGGTAAGCTATGGTGCAACACAGTGGGGAGGCTCTGCTGCTTGCTCAGTATGGTAGGATGGGTCTTCTTTTGGATTTCTTGGCCAATTTCTTCCTTATAACTATCCTTTAATTTCCTTTGCCCTTCTGTTTTTTTTTTTTTCCTTTGAAAGAAACTTACAATAGATAATAAACAAGAGATTAGTGAAGCCATCACTTAACTATTTTAAAGTTAAAAATATGTCTTTCTAACTCATATGAAGATGTCTTATCTCAGTTCTACCCTTGGTTCATGGACTCTGGGTGAACAACATATTTCTTCAGTGTGAGGCTGAGGAAAGGTTTCACAGCACACTTCAGGGAAGTATTTTTTTTTATCTTTTATTTTTGCCATTTTTGTTTTATTTTAGAATGATTGATCAGCCTTGATCGTGTTTGTAGTGACAATCCTAGTCACCTTCCTCTTCAGCTTTAGCTTTTGTTGTCACCATCACACATCAGTAGCACAGATTCCCCCATCTGTGGTTCATGTTTTTCTTCCTGAGAGGAAGAGAAATACTTTCAGATGTGGGATTCAGAATTGCCACATCCTCAGTGTAACAGTGGCCTATAGACACAGGAGTTACACCAGTACTAATGTGTCACAGGTAAGAGGTGAATTTAAGCAGGTGGGACTTTGACCCAGTGACTTTTTCTCCCCCCTTGACACAGCTTGGTGGCATATCTCTTCAGGCAAAAGCCTCATGAATTCCTAATCTAACTTAGGGTTATCTGGTATATTCTATTGATTGTATGCACCACTCAAGGTTCTAAAGACACAGGTGAAAAATGCTCACATTCATTTCAGACATGAACCCATTCTCACATCAGGCATCGTGTGCCAGACAGAGAAGCTGGGGCAAGAGCCTGTCCTTTCTGACCCATGTGTGAGACTCATCCTAAGCACAGGGTTAAAACCACTCATAAGAGCAAGACCTGCACAGGATTGGGCCAGTTGACATTCCATCATATGAAGCCCTGCCCCTTCCCGAGCTTTGGAAGTTAATGATTGGTGTGGGAGGGGAGATGCTTTCTTCAGTCGTGTATCCACTGGTAAGTATCCCATGCTATTCTCAATGTTCCTAGTCTCATAATACCTATGCCATCCATCCTAATTCTAATTAGTCACCAAAAATAAAAAAAGAAAGGAAAAAGAAAACAAGAAGACATCAAAGTAGAAAGTGAACATGTGAAGAAGAGAGGGGGTTCAGCCAGAGTGTGTGTGGGGGTGTACGAGAGGATGTAAGGGGGGCAAATATAAATCAAAATACTTTATAAAATTTGTCAATACAAAGCTGTTCAGTTAAAAATAAAACAGAATTAATAAATAAAAATTTTTAAAAACTCCAACATTCGGGGCTGGAGAGATGGCTTGGCAGTGAAGGCATGTGCCTGCTAAGTCTGAGGATCCAGGTTCAATTCCCCAGTACCCACATAAACCAGGTCCACAAGGTGGCGTGTGCATCTGCAGTTCGTTTGCAGTGGCTGGAGGCCCTGGTGCATCTGTTCTTCTCTCTGTCTGCCTTTCTCTCTCTCTCAAAAAAAATAGAATTTAAAAAATGAAACAAAATTAAATTGTATTCAACCAACCAAACGAGGGCATTGCCATGCTAGAGGAGCCTAGTCCAGATCAAGAGTGGAACCCATTATCTCTGAGCCCTGTTGAGGCTTGAATGTGAAATGTCTCTCACAGGCTCATGTGTTTGAACACTTGCTCCCCAGCTGGTGGCTCTATTTGGGAAAGTTGTGGAGCCTTTAGGACGCAGAGGCTTATTAGAGGAAGGAGGTCACTGGGGCCTTGAGGTGATACAGCCCAGCACCTCCTCCTCCCCCGCCACTGCTTCCTGACTGTGGCTGTAATGTGACCAGCCAGCCTCCTTCTCAGGGAGCCCCCGTGCCTTCTCTGCCTGGGTGGACTGGATCCCCAGTAAACTGTCAACTCTAATCAGCTCTTCTTTCCTTAAGCTGACTTTTGTCAGGCATTTGGTCATGGTAGTGAGACAAGTAACAAATAATACTTAAGAAGAAATAAAGTGACAGTCCTAAAACAATGATGGAAGGAAGGATTGAGAACTCCATGCAAACACTGGTCCTCAAGTCTATCCCTTGTGTTAAAGAACGAACTTTTCTCCTCCAGTATTACAGTGCAACTATACCCAAGTTTTGACATCAAGGGCCTGGGAAATAGAGGGAAGACCAAGTGAGCTCTTTCTCAAAGAAGAAAATTTCTTTTCCTTTTTTTTTTTTTTTGGAGGGGGGGGGGGTTTAGGGGTAGCTGTCTTGCTCTAGCCCAGGCTGACCTGGAATTCACTATGTAGTCTCAGAAACCATGGCAATCCTCCTACCTCTGCCTCCCAGAGTGCTGGGACCATGCCCAGCTGATAGCTTCTTTTTAAATTGTCTTCCCTGGTAAGCCATAGGAGGCACTATTTTCCACAGACCAACAAGGCCACAGGGACACAGAGTGGGGGCCCAATGTGTGTCAGGGAAGTGTTTTGATGAATATTGTCACAGCCACAGGAGTTAATGGCAAAGGAAATGAGACTCCAGAGGCAGTGCACAGTCCCCACACCACTGATTCATTTGATGACGAAGGATGCTGGTCAGGGGACCACTGTGAACAGGAAAGGGGGGATGTCAGGAAGATGGGAGGTCATCTACCTGCAAGAAATCTCTCACACAAAGCCCAGGGCAGTGAAGACAGACTTGGTGGAGAGAGCCAGTCTTCAGAGAAAGGCGAACGAAGGTGGACTAAGATGATCCTGTAAATAGCAAAGACTTAAGAAGAATAGCCAATGATCCTGTTCTCTCTTTGTTCAGCCTTGCTACCACGGACTGGTTGTCTGAAAGTAAGCGAGGTGGGAACCTGGCCAATACCCTGAGCCAAAGCAACCAGGGAAGTCATCAAGAAAAGAGCTTTCTCTCCTCCCCCACCCTCTTTCTTTCTTCCTTTTCTTCTTTTAAAATACAAGAATGTTTTATTTAAAATGAAATTCCCCGTAAAGTTGCACACAGCCTTTTATGTAAAGATGCCGTATCTCTGAGAATAAAGGAAGGAAGAGAGGAAATTAAAAAAGCGAGGAGGGAGGATGTCTGGCAGCTTGGCCTCTCACCAAGTGACCCTTTGGTAGACCACATGGGACCCAGAACTGTATGAGCCTACCGAGGAAGCGAGCGATTTATAGGGCTTGTGTCGGAGCTTTTGATAAGTACCTCTGTAAAGTGATGCAAGGAAAAACAACCCTGAACCCACTATAATTGCAGAATTCCTGTAAATTATTTTAAGATGAGAGAGGCCATCAGGACCGGAGAGAAATAACCCCCAGGCTAGGATATTTATGTGTATTTCATTTTAAAAATCGGTGCCACAATGTCCCAATGATCATTAAGCAACCTGTCTGTGTGTCCTTCGAAAGCCAGAGGATTTGTTCCCTGAGGAGCGTGGAACAGTTATTCATAAGCAGAACCTGAACACCATTGGGCCACATCCCATGCATGAATCATGAGAATCCCTGGACACCAGGGAGCCCATGGGCTCCTCCTGCAGAGATGACGGTGGAAAATCTCTGGAGGGAACACAGGCGATATCTTTTACATTCCTCCTACCAGGAGCTGGCGTGTGAGAAGGCTGACATCTGTTGGTTCTTTTAGTAAAGTAATAGGCACTGGGTGACATTTGGTGTCACAAGCACACACTTCTTGTTCATTTAGGGGTTGAGGCACTTAGCAGGGGTCACGATTGGGAATTTCTGCAATTTTGCTTGTTACAGAAGGAACGCTACTTTTAGCAGGTAGAATCCTGCCAAACACCTGTGATGAGTAATATCGTCTACTTGTCAGCATCTAGAATGACCGAGGAGACCAATTTCCGGAGCATACATGCATGTCTCTGAGAAAGTTTCTAGATTATGCTAATTTTATTATTATTTTGGGGGATAGGGTCTCACTCTAGCTCAGGCTGATCTGGAACCCACTATGGAGTCTCAGGGTGGCCTCGAACTCTCAGTGATCCTCCCTCCCCTGCCTCCCAAGTGCTGGAATGAGAGGCGTATGCCACCATGCCCG